>NW_028161510.1:3749117-4349117 GCF_964263955.1 Coregonus lavaretus | reverse complement strand
AACAATTCTTTACAAACAGAATATTTCATTTATAATTCACTATATCACAATTCCAGTGGGTCAGAAGTTACATACACTTAGTTGACTGTGCCTTTAAACAGCTTGGAAAATTCCAGAAAATGATGTCATGGCTTTAGATGCTTCTGATAGGCTAATTGACATCATTTGAGTCAATTGGAGGTGTACCTGTGGATGTATTTATCCAAAGCGACTTAGTCATGTGCGCATACATTTTTACGTATGGGTGGTCCCGGGGATCGAACCTACTACCCTGGCGTTACAAGCACCATGCTCTACCAATTGAGCTACAGAGGACCACTATTAACAGCAGGGTTATAAATCAAATCAAATTTTATTGGTCACATGCGCCGAATACAACAGGTGCAGACATTACAGTGAAATGCTTACTTACAGCCCTTAACCAACAGTGCATTTATTTTAAACAAAAAAGTAAGAATAAAACAACAACAAAGTGTTGAGAAAAAAAGAGCAGAAGTAAAATACAGTGACAGTAGGGAGGCTATATATACAATAAAATAAAGTGACAGTAGGGAGGCTATATATACAGGGGGGTACCGTTGCATAGTCAATGTGCAGGGGCACCGGCTAGTTGAGGTAGTTGAGGTAATATGTACATGTGGGTAGAGTTAAAGTGACTATGCATAAATACTTAACAGAGTAGCAGCAGCGTAAAAAGGATGGGGTGGGGGGGCAGTGCAAATAGTCCGGGTAGCCATGATTAGCTGTTCAGGAGTCTTATGGCTTGGGGGTAGAAGCTGTTGAGAAGTCTTTTGGACCTAGACTTGGCACTCCGGTACCGCTTGCCGTGCGGTAGCAGAGAGAACAGTCTATGACTAGGGTGACTGGAGTCTTTGACAATTTTGAGGGCCTTCCTCTGACACCGCCTGGTATAGAGGTCCTGGATGGCAGGGAGCTTTGCCCCAGTGATGTACTGGGCCGTACGCACTACCCTCTGTAGTGCCTTGCGGTCAGAGGCCAAGCAGTTGCCATACCAGGCGGTGATGCAACCAGTCAGGATGCTCTCGATGGTGCAGCTGTAGAATTTTTTGAGGATCTGAGGACCCATGCCAAATCTTTTTAGTCTCCTGAGGGGGAATAGGCTTTGTCGTGCCCTCTTCACGACTGTCTTGGTGTGTTTGGACCATGATAGTTCGTTGGTGATGTGGACACCAAGGAACTTGAAGCTCTTAACCTGTTCCACTACAGCCCCGTCGATGAGAATGGGGGCGTGCTTACTAGTGAGAACAGTCTGTGTGCTTACTAGTCATATATATATGTTGTTATTCAGCTAGCTTGTTAAGATAGCCTAGCACTACGCTAATGCTAATTAACTAGCTAGCCAACTAACGTCCACAACCATGAGCTCAATAAGCTACTCGCCCCGTACAAAAGAAGATGTGTGCTGGTTGGAGAAAGAAGCTCTGGGGCTGAACATTGTTGTGAAAGAGGAAGAGGAGGATATCACAGTGAAAGGAGAGGAGGGGGAGATGACTGTCACAGTGAAAGGGGAGGCGGGGGGGATGACTGTCACAGTGAAAGAGGAGAAGGAGGAGGATGGATATCTGATTAACAGCAGTGAGTTTTGTCTTGGGGAGGGGCAGAAAGCTCTGATTAGAGAAAAGGCCTGCAGTGTCACTGGCCTTTTTAACTATCCCAAAGCCTAGGACCAAGAGGCATGGAGAGGCAGCCTTTAGTTAGTATGCCTCCCAGCCTCTGGAATAGCCAGAGAACCTGAGGGGGAAGGAAACTGTGGCATTTAAAAAAATAGATCTTAAACACACCTTTTTAGTGGTGCTTTTCCTCAGGGTGCTTTTTAGTCGTGCATTTTTTATTGTAATTCTTTAGTTTTTTATCCTCTTATATTTGTGTAGTAAATATTTAGTTTCATTTTAATTGTTTTTATTAGTTTTTTTCCTGTGAAGCACATTGTGTTCCATTCCATGTCTGAAATGTGCTGTATAAATAAAGCTTGATTTGATTCTCTATGGTGTTATTAGATCCCTAATATTGAGTTAGGCCTGTAAGGTAAGATAGACTGATATGATTGAAATCTCTATGGTGTTATTGAATTTAAACAACAAGGCACTCAACCCCGTGGATTATTGTAAACAACTAATAGCTGTTCTCTAACATGACGTGAAGAGGAGTGAATAACACACAATTAATAGCTGTTCTCTAACATGACGAATAACACACAACTAAGTTAATAACACAACTAAGAGCTGTTCTCTAACATGACGTGAAGAGGAGTAAATAACACAACTAAGAGCTGTTCGTATTGGAGATCTTTAGTTAACAGCGAAATAGCCGATAAATACTGTATATACAGTGCCTTCAGAAAGTATTTATACCCCTTCCACTTTTTCACATTTTGTTGTTACAACCCTGAATTTAAAATGGATTAAATTGAGATTAATTTTGTCACTGGCATACTCACAATACCCCAAAATGTCAAAGTGGAATCATGTTTTTCGAACAAATTAATTAAAAATAAAAAGCTGAATTGTCTTGAGTTAATAAGAATTCAACCTATTTGTTATGACAAGCCTAAGAAAGTTCAGGAGTAAAAATCTTCTCAACAAGTCACATAATAAGTTGCATGGACTCACTCTGTGTGCAATAATAGTGTTTAACATGATTTTTGAATGACTACCTCATCTCCGTATCCCAGACATACTGTACAATTATCTGTAATGTCTCTCAGTCGAGCAGTGAATTTCAAACACAGATTCAACCACAACGACCAGGGAAGTTTTCCAATGCCTCACAAAGAAGGGCACCTATGGGTAGACGACATTGAATATTCCTTCATTCATTACACTTTGGATGGTGTATCAATATACCCAGCTTCTACAAAGATAGAGACATCCTTCTTAACTCAGTTGCCAGTGAGGAAGGAAACCGCTCAGGGATTTCACCATGAGGCGAATGCTGACTTTTAAACAGTTACAGAGTTTAATGGCTGTGATAGGAGAAAACTGAGAATGGATCAACAACATTGTAGTTACTCCACAATACTAACCTAAATGACAGAGTGAAAAGAAGGAAGCCTGTACATAATAAAAATATTCCAAAACATGCATCCTGTTTGCAACAAGGAACTAAAGTAATAATGCAAAAAAATGTGGCAAAGCAATTTAACTTTTTGCAATAAAATGCGAATTAATTACTTTAAAATCATACAATATGATTTTCTGGATTTTTGTTTTAAATTCCGTCTCTCACAGTTGAAGTGTACCTATGATAAAAATTATAGACCTCTACATGCTTTGTAAGTAGGAAAACCTGCAAAATCGGCAGTGTATCAAATACTTGTTCTCCCCACTGTATATAATAATGTATGCACTCACTAACTGTAAGTCGCTCTGGATAAGAGTGTCTGCTAAATGACTAAAATGTAAATGTCCTGCCACTGTTGTCTAGCAATGATCAACAACCAATTTGACGGAGCTTGAAGAATTTGTAAAATAATAATAGTAAATGTTGCACAATCCAGGTTTAGAAAGCTCTTAGAGACATACCCAGAAAGACTCAGCTGTAACCGCTGCTAAAAGGTGCTTCTATAAAGTATTGACTCAGGTGTGAATACTTACACTACCAGACAAAGGTTTTAGAACACCTACTCATTCAAGGGTTTTTCTTTATTTGGACTATTTTCTACATTGTAGACTAATAGTGAAGACATCAAAACTATGAAATAACACATATGGAATCATGTAGTAACCAAAAAAGTGTTAAATAATTCAAAACATGTTTTATATTTGAGATTCTTCAAATAGCCACCCTTTGCCTTGATGACAGCTTTGCACACTCTTGCCATTCTCTCTACCAGCTTCACCTGGAATACTTTTCCAACAGTCTTGAAGGAGTTCCCACATATGCTGAGCACTTGTTGGCTGCTTTTCCTTCACTCTGCGGTCCGACTCATCCGAAACGATCTCAATTTAGTTTAGGTCGGGGGATTGTGGAGGCCAGGTCATCTGATGCAGCACTACATCACTCTCCTTCTTGGTAACATAGCCCTTACATAGCCTGGAGGTGTGTTGGGTCATTGTCCTGTTGAAAAACAAATGATAGTCCAACTAAGCCCAATCAAGATGGAATGGCGTATCGCTGCAGAATGCTGTGGTAGCCATGCTGGTTAAGTGTGCCTTGAATTCTAAATAAATCACAGACAGTGTCACCAGCAAAGCACCCCCACACCATAACACCTCCTCCTCCATGCTTTACGGTGGGAGATACACATGCGATCATCTGTTCACAAAGATCTGCCTTACCAAAGACACTGCGGCTGGAACCAAAAATCTCCAATTTAGACTCCAGACCAAAGGACAAATTTCCACCGGTCTAATGTCCATTGCTTGTGTTTCTTGGCCCAAGCAAGTGTCTTCTTCTTATTGGTGTCCTTTAGTAGTTTTTTCTTTGTAGCAGTTCGACCATGAAGGACTGATTCACACAGTCCCCTCTGAACAGTTGATGTTGAGGTGTGTATGTGATTTAACTCTGAAGCATTTATTTGGGCTGCAATTTCTGAGGCTGGTAACTCTAATGAACTTATCCTCTGCAGCAGAGGTAACTGGGTCTTCCATTCCTGTGGCGGTCCTCATGAGAGCCAGTTTCATCATAGAGCTTGATGGTTTTTGCGACTGCACTTTAAGAAACGTTCGAAGTTCTTGAAATGAGTGACTGATCTTCATGTCTTAAAGTAATGATGGACTGTCGTTTCTCTTTGCTTATGTGAGCTGTTCTTGCCATAATATGGACTTGGTCTTTTACCAAATATGGCTATCTTCTGTATACCCCCCCCCCCCCCTTACCTTGTCACAACAAAACTGATTGAATCAAATGCATTAAGAAGGAAAGAAATTCCACAAATTAACTTTTAAGAAGGCACACCTGTTTATTGAAATGCATTCCAGGTGACTACCTCATGAAGCTGGTTGAGAGAATGTCAAGAGTGTGCAAAGCTGTCTTCAAGGCAAAGGGTGGCTATTTGAAGAATCACAAATATTGTTTCTACCCCAGGAAGAGTAGCTGCTGCCTTGGGAGCAGCTAATGGGGATTCCTAATGAATACAAATACTTTTTAGGTTACTACATGATTCCATATGTGTTATTTCATAGTTTTGATGTCTTCACTATTATTCTACAATGTAGAGCATAGTAAAAAATTAAGAAAAACCCTTGATGAGTAGGTGTTCTAAAACTTTTGACCAGTAGTGTATATAAATGAGATTTTACTGTATTTAATTTAAATAGATTTATGCACAACAGCATTCTATCCAAGGTGGGAGAGAGCACGAGGAGGGATCATGTCATGCAGGTTCAGGTATCCGCTACAGGACAGTTGTATATTATTTAAAACATCAATTGGTAGCTGATTAGTATGTATGGATCATTTATTTTAAAATCTGCAATGTTTGAATGTCCAGTTTTAATTACTGAACAATAAATGACATTATTACCACCAGCCAGCAGGCTATAAAATTGCAGCATTACAACACCATTTATAGATTTCGTGAAATGTTAGGCCCCGTGTAGCTCAGTTGGTAAAGCATGTCGTTTGCAACGCCAGGGTTGTGGGTTCGATTCCCATGGGGGGCAAGTATGAAACAAATTATATAGGCACTCACTAACTGTAAGTCGCTCTGGATAAGAGCGTCTGCTAAATGACTAAAATGAGAAAATGACGACCAAATAGAGGCCTACCAATAAACCTTTATCCATTAGCTAAAGCAAAGCTTTACATTCTCTTGCACCACAGGAACCCTATCATCGATGAATTAGGCACGCAGCCGCATAGACATGTCGCTATTTCAGCACGATGTACAGCGATCGGTTTGTGAGTGGAACTACAAATACCTAGGTGTCTGGTTAGACTGTAAACTCTCCTTCCAGACTCACATTAAGCATCTCCAATCCAAAGTTAAATCTAGAATCAGCTTCCTATTTCGCAACAAAGCCTCCTTCACTCATGCTGCCAAACATGCCCTCGTAAAACTGACTATCCTACCGATCCTTGACTTTGGCGATGTCATTTACAAAATAGCCTCCAAGCAAATTGGATGTAGTCTATCACAGTGCCATCCGTTTTTCACCAAAGCCCCATATACTACCCACCACTGTGACCTGTGCGCTCTTGTTGGCTGGTCCTCACTACATATTCGTCGCCAAACCCACTGGCTCCAGGCCATCTATAAATCACTGCTAGGCAAATCCCTGCCTTATCTTAGCTCATTGGTCACCATAGCAACACCCACCCGTAGTATGCGCTCCAGCAGGTATATCTCACTGGTCATCCCCAAAGCCAACACCTCCTTTGGCCGCCATTCCTTCCAGTACTCTGCTGCCAATGACTGGAACGAACTGCAAAAATCTCTGAAGCTGGAGACTCTTATCTCCCTCACTAACTTTAAGCATCAGTTGTCAGAGCACCTTACCGATCACTGCACCTGTACACAGCCCATCTGAAATTAGCCCGCCCAACTACCTCATCCCCATATTGTTATTTATTTTGCTCATTTGCACCCCAGTATCTCTATTTGCACATCATTACATTTACATTTTAGTCATTTAGCAGACGCTCTTATCCAGAGCGACTTACAGTTAGTTATTACATTTTAGTACATTTGTCAGCCAAAACATGACACCCACTGTCATAAGGTGCTGAAGGTGGGTGTGGTGTATGAATCAGGCGCAGGACGCAGAGGCTCAGTCCAAAGGCTTTAGTGCAAAATTCACACAAACAAAAGTACAATAAGCCTGAAGGCGAATACAAGGCGCACACAGGCGACAAAATAAACGGCGCACAAAACATGTGCAAAGTAATCACTCCAAAACACTGGAGGGAAATAGTAGCTCCAACACGTAACAGAGGCGCAATCACACACAAACACAGACACACACAACAAGAACTAAATAGAACACTAACGAGGACTAACTAGACACAGGTGTACAACATTAAGACCAAACCAAACGAACATGAAACATAGATCGGTGGCAGCTAGTACTCCGGGGACGACGACCGCCGAAGCCTGCCCGAACCAGGAGGAGGAGCAGCCTCGGCCGAAACCGTGACAATACCCCCCACTTGACGCGTGGCTCCAGCCGTGCGCCGACCCCGGCCTCGGGGACGACCAGGAGGACGCGGAGCAGGGCGCGCGGGATGGTCCCAGTGGAACTCCGACAGGAGAGATGGGTCCAGGATGTCCCTCCGCGGCACCCAGCACCGCTCCTCCGGGCCGTACCCCTCCCACTCCACGAGATACTGGAGACCCCCCATCCGGCGTCTGGAGTCCAAGATGGACCGAACGGTGTACGCCGGAGCCCCCTCGATGTCCAATGGGGGCGGAGGAGTCTCTCCTATCTCATTGTCCTGGAGTGGACCAGCTACCACCGGCCTGAGAAGAGACATATGGAACGAGGGGTTAATATTCTTATATTCAACAGGTAGATGTAACTTATAACACACCTCGTTCTATCTTCTCAGGACTTTAAAGGGCCCCACAAACCGCCGACCCAGCTTCCGGCAGGGCAGGCGGAGGGGTAGGTTTCTGGTAGAGAGCCAGACTCGATCTCCGGGTGCGTACACCGGCCCCTAACTGCGGTGGAGATCGGCGCTCGCCTTGTGACGACGGACAGCCCGCTGCAGGTGGACGTGGGCAGCGTTCCACGTCTCTTCCGAGCGCCTCATCCAATCATCCACCGCAGGGGCCTCGATCTGGCTCTGCTGCCACGGTGCCAGAACCGGCTGGTAACCTAATACACATTGGAAAGGGGTTAGGTTGGTAGAGGAGTGGCGAAGAGAATTCTGGGCCATCTCGGCCCAGGGAATGTAACGCGCCCACTCCTCAGGCCGGTCCTGGCAATACGACCTCAGAAACCTACCCACATCCTGGTTGACACGTTCTACCTGCCCGTTACTCTCCGGGTGGTACCCCGAGGTAAGGCTAACCGAGACCCCCAAACGCTCCATAAACGCTCTCCACACCCGGGAGGTAAACTGGGGGCCTCGATCAGACACTATATCCTCGGGGACCCCGTAATGCCGGAAGACGTGGGTAAATAGGGCCTCAGCAGTCTGTAGGGCAGTAGGAAGACCCGACATAGGGAGAAGACGACAGGCCTTAGAGAACCGGTCCACAACGACCAGGATGGTGGTATTCCCCTGAGAGAGGGGAAGGTCTGTTACAAAATCCACCGAGAGGTGGGACCATGGTCGTTGTGGAACGGGTAGGGGCTGTAACTTACCCCTGGGCAGATGTCGGGGCGCCTTACACTGGGCGCACACCGAGCAGGAGGAGACATAAACCCTCACATCCCTAGCCAAAGTGGGCCACCAGTATTTAGTGCTAAGGCAATGCACTGTCCGGCCGATACCCGGATGTCCAGAGGAGGGTGACGTGTGAGCCCAGTAAATGAGTCGATCCCGAATCTCGAGCGGAACGTACCTCCGACCCTCAGGACACTGTGGAGGGCTGGGGTCGGTACGCAACGCTCGCTCGATTTCGGAATCGACCTCCCACACCACCGTTGCCACAAGGAAAGACTCCGGTAGTATGGGAGTGGGCTCAACGGACCTCTCCTCCGTGTCATACCGCCGGGACAGCGCATCTGCCTTACCATTCTGGGACCCAGGGATGTACGTGATTTTAAATACGAACCTGGTGAGAAACATACTCCATCGAGCCTGGCGAGGGTTCAGTCTCCTCGCTGCCCGGATGTACTCCAGGTTCCGATGGTCAGTCAAAATGAGGAAAGGGTGTTGAGCCCCCTCAAGCCAATGCCTCCACACCTTAAGGGCTTGAACTACAGCTAACAGCTCCCTGTCCCCAACGTCATAGTTACGCTCCGCCGGGCTGAGCTTCTTAGAGTAAAAAGCACAGGGGCGGAGTTTAGGTGGTGTGCCGGACCGTTGAGAGAGAACGGCCCCTATACCAGCCTCAGACGCGTCTACCTCAACCTGAAAGGGTAATGCGGGATCCGGATGCACCAGCACCGGAGCCGACGTAAACAGGTCCTTCAGTCTCCTAAAGGCCCTGTCCACATCGGCTGACCACTGCAGTCGCACCGGACCCCCCTTCAGAAGGGACGTGATGGGAGCTGCCACCTGTCCAAAACCCCGGATAAACCTCCGGTAGTAATTCGCAAAACCCAAAAACTGCTGCACCTCTTTTACAGTAGTTGGGGTTTGCCAATTATGCACAGCGGACACACGATCCACCTCCATTCTCACCCCTGACGCGGACAACCGATAACCCAAAAAGGAGACCGACTCCTGGAAAAACAGACATTTCTCTGCCTTGACATATAGGTCGTGTTCCAACAGCCTCCTCAATACACGACGCACCAGGGTTATATGCTCGGCTCGGGTAGACGAGTACACCAGAATGTCATCAATGTACACGACCACCCCTTGTCCCTGCATATCCCGGAAAATCTCATCTACGAAGGATTGGAAGACTGATGGAGCATTCATCAACCCATATGGCATGACGAGATATTCGAAATGACCTGACGTGGTACTAAACGCTGTCTTCCATTCGTCACCCTCCCTAATGCGCACCAAGTTATACGCGCTCCTGAGATCCAGTTTTGTGAAAAACCGCGCTCCATGCAATGACTCCGTCATGGTCGCAATCAGAGGGAGTGGATAACTGTATTTCACAGTAATCTGATTGAGACCACGGTAATCAATGCACGGGCGCAACCCTCCATCTTTCTTTTTCACAAAAAAGAAGCTTGAGGAGGCGGGAGAAGTGGAGGGCCGAATGTATCCCTGTCTCAAAGATTCGGCTATGTAAGTCTCCATAGCTTTTCTCTCCTCTTGAGACAAAGGATACACATGGCTCCGTGGGAGCGCTGCTCCTGCCTGGAGATCAATCGCACAATCCCCCTGTCTATGAGGAGGCAACTGCGTCGCCCTAGTTTTGCTAAACACGAGAGCTAAATCCCCATATTCAGGCGGAATGTGCAGTGCGGGCACTTGGTTTGGACTCTCCACCGAAGTCGCCCCCACGGAAACACCCAGACATCGCCCCTCGCACTGAGCAGACCACCCATCGAGAGCCCTCTGTTGCCACGAAATAGCAGGGTTGTGGGTGCTTAACCAGGGAATCCCCAGCACCACTGGGTACCCAGGAGAGTCGATCAGATACAGCTGTATAGTCTCCTCATGACCCCCCTGCGCACACATCCGAAGTGGCGCTGTGATCTCCCTGATCAACCCCGACCCCAACGGACGGCTATCTAAGGCATGAACGGGAAAAGGTTTGTGAACAGGTAGGAGAGGGATCCCTAACTCAAAACAAAACTTCCGATCAACAAAATTCCCAGCTGCGCCTGAATCTACGAGCGCCTTATGCTGGGAATGAGGTGCAACCTGTGGAAAACACACAGGTATACAAAAGTGCGCAACAGAAAGCTCTGGGTAAGTGGGACATCTACTCACCAGGGAGGCCCCCCCAGTGCGTGGCCTGTTGTCTTCCCCCTCGGAGAACCCTCCCCAGCACCTGGCCGCAGTGTGCCCTCCACGACCGCACTTGGTGCAGGAGACAGGCCCCCTCGGGCTCCTCCTACTCCGTTCTCTAGCACCGGCACCCCCGAGCTCCATAGGGCTCGGCTCGGAGGCGCCGGAGGGCGGAATGGACGGACTCCCCTCGGGACGTCCACGGGTTGGCCAGCAGGGTGTCCAGACGGATGGACATATCGACCAACTGGTCGAATGTAAGATGGGTATCCCTGCAGGCCAACTCACGTTGAACGTCCTCTCGTAGGTTACATCGAAAATGGTCGATGACAGCCTGTTCATTCCACCCTGCATCAGCCGCTAGAGTCCGGTACTCTAGAGCGAACGCCTGCGCGCTCCTCCTCCCCTGTCTGGACTAGACGCTCCCCCGCCGCTTTGCCCTCAGGTGGATGGTCGAACACGGCCTTGAAGCGGCGGGAGAACTCTGCGTAGGTCATGGTGTTGGCGCCTGCGCGCTCCTCCTCCTCCAACTGGACTAGACGCTCCCCCGCCGCTTTGCCCTCAGGTGGATGGTCGAACACGGCCTTGAAGCGGCGGGAGAACTCTGCGTAGGTCATGGTGTTGGCGTCCATTCTCCTCCACTCGGCGTTAGCCCACTCCAACGCCTTGCCCGTGAGACAGGAGATGAGGGCGGAAACGCTCTCGTGTCCCGAGGGCACCAGGTGTACAGTGGCCAGGTAGAGCTCCACCTGCAGGAGGAACCCCTGACACCCGGCAGCTGTTCCGTCATACGCCCTCGGGAGCGAGAGCCGAATCCCCCTGGGTTCCGAACCTAGGACTGGTGGACCGACCGATGGGGTGGGCAGGGTAGGTGGAGGTGTGGGTACCCGGCTGGCCTCCCATCGGTGCAAGGTGTAGATTACCTCCTGTAGAGCGGTTTCCAGTTGTCGAATCTGGCCATCTTGTCCACGGATATGCTCCTCGAGCGACACAATGGAATCAGCTGATCCTGCTGATTCCATTGTGGTGTGTGATTCTGTCATAAGGTGCTGAAGGTGGGTGTGGTGTATGAATCAGGCGCAGGACGCAGAGGCTCAGTCCAAAGGCTTTAGTGCAAAATTCACACAAACAAAAGCACAATAAGCCTGAAGGCGAATACAAGGCGCACACAGGCGACAAAATAAACGGCGCACAAAACATGTGCAAAGTAATCACTCCAAAACACTGGAGGGAAATAGTAGCTCCAACACGTAACAGAGGCGCAATCACACACAAACACAGACACACACAACGAGAACTAAATAGAACACTAACGAGGAATAACTAGACACAGGTGTACAACATTAAGACCAAACCAAACGAACATGAAACATAGATCGGTGGCAGCTAGTACTCCGGGGACGACGACCGCCGAAGTCTGCCCGAACCAGGAGGAGGAGCAGCCTCGGCCGAAACCGTGACACCCACCCTTTTTTTCATGTGTTCTATCGCAAACTGTCATAAACATAAAGCTTTCCAACATAACATCAACTATCCAATCAAAGCCACATTGACAATTTGAAATTAGCACATCAATTACAAAAAATTACAATTTAATATATTTAAATCCCACTTCGTAACTTAACAAAATGTGAAAAAAGTTCAAGGGAGTGCAGACGTTCTAAAGGCAATGTATTATATTAGGTTAACATTTCAAAATAGTCTGATGCATATCCTGAAGATCAGTTCAAATATCCTGTAGATCAGATCAAATAGCCTGTAGATCAGATCAAGGAACGCTGTCTATACTTCCATCCCTTTGGTTATTGGCTGATTCCATCGCCAGCAATACCCAAAAATATTATTGGAATTCTCACATAGAAACGTAATTGGAGTCTGTTATGATGAGTTTCTGCTCAAAGAATCAAGAATATACTTAGACATTCTGTATTTAATGATCGGTACCGGGTTAGAAACACCAACGGACATAGCTTTGCCATTTTGCTGTTTCCAACTAACTAACAAAGAAGACCCTCTACCTTTTATATACCCTCTTGGTCCTCCTTCCTTTCACATCCATCTGGAAACCATCATAGGCCACCCTGTCTCTGTTCTTAGTACCCTTTGACCTCAGGTCACTACATCCTGTCCATCACTCACACCACTACCCTGACCATTACTAATTACATTTTAGTCATTTAGCAGACGCTCTTATCCAGAGCGACTTAAAGTTAGTGAATACATATATATATATTGTGATGTCACGAGAGGCTGTGTCCTGGAGGGACGTTACATCCCCCTGAGATGGCTGCAAACCCAGACAGCTATGGCTCCATCTGCTGGTATGGTCGGGAACTCCACCCCTCTATGGCCAATCTTCCCACGCAGCTGAAACAAATGAGGAGCTGATGAGCTGAAGGTTTGGGAAGGGAAAAGACACACTGAGGGAGTGTGTGGGGGGTGAAGAAACACAGTCTCCAACCTGGGCTCTCTGGAGGACAAGAGTGCTGCATGTCCACTTCCAAGAGGAATATAAGGATTTGGAGATACTTACCTTTGGGAAATACTCACCTTTGGATATATTCGCCTGTGGAAATACGTGAGAGACATTTGGAAGGACTTTTTGCTGGGTTGGCCACCTAGCTGCAACGTGGACTACAGTAAGGCTGGGGAAAAGTTATCTGAGCGAGTGAGAATTATGATTTTGGATGTGGAAGAGACATCCCTGAACTGTTAACCCTTAAAGAGCCACAAGAGAACAGAATTTTGTTATATTTTCGTTAATTTCCCAAGACCTTTAATAAAATCCTTGTTTTGTTTGAACCTTGTCTCCTTGCACTACTTGAGCAATCCCGCTGAAAGCCGTGTAGCCTCTCGTGACGTCACAATATATATATATATTTTTTTATACTGGCCCCCGTGGGAATTGAACCCACAACCCTGGCATTGCAAACGCCATGCTCTATCAACTGAGCTACATCCCTGCCGGCCATTCCCTCCCCTACCCTGGACGACGCTGGGTCAATTGTGCGCCGCCCATGAGTCTCCCGGTCGCGGCCGGCTGCGACAGAGCCTGGATTCGAACCAGGATCTCTAGTGGCACAGTTAGCACTGCGGTGCAGTGCCTTAGACCACTGCGCCACTCAGGAGGTGTACATCTCTTGCACATCAATCATTCCAGTGTTAATACTAATTGTAATTATTTTGCACTATGGCCTATTTATTGCCTTACCTCCATAACTTGCTACATTTGCACACACTGTATATATATGTTCTGTTGTATATTTTACTTTAAGTTTTGTTTTACCCCATATGTAACTCTGTGTTGTTGTTTTTATCGCACTGCTTTGCTTTATCTTGGCCATGTCACAGTTGTAAATGAGAACTTGTTCTCAACTGGCTTACCTGGTTAAATAAACGTTAAATAAAAAATAAAAATGATTTGTATGTTGGCCGAATCCCAACGGTTCAGTTGAACGGAAGTGAAGGCGGAGCCTGGCTCTTTTCTCTTGTGACTTTACGCTCCGTGCAGAGTAGAACACCAGACAACATGATTGAACAAAGGAGGAATGTTAAAATGATATCGGACTGTAACTTTTGAAAATGAGCTAAGCAGACTACTGCTGTATTATTTGTATGTTGGCGGAAGTCCCATTTTTCAGTCGAACGGAAGTGAAGGTGGAGTCACATGTTCTCTATTCTACATTTTGTCTTGTGACTTTAGGCAGAGAGTCACATGTTGAAATATAACGTCTCGGTCCTCTACCTCCCTGATCTAAAAGGTCCGTAGACTAGAGATAAACATCTAGTTAACTTCGCCTGAACTCTGCAATCGACCATAAGCACACGTTTCTACAATGAATCAGGTGAGTTTAGATGAATTTAATCATTTTTATAAAGGGTCTTTGTATCATACTTCCTGCTTTTACACTGCGCGCATTTAATGGTCCTTGACTTTTGGAAAATAATTTGTGTAGTTTAGCTGGTTACTCGTAGCCAGGCCCGGCGGCAGGATGAACTCGGCAAGGGGGCATCAGCAATGACTAAGGGGGCACAATTTTTTTCGCTTGCTGATAACACAGGATTGATAATAATCGATAATACAATTACACACAATGTATTTGCAGCCACGCACGGCTGTCTTGCAGCAAGAATACAGGCTACTGCACCGCTTTACAAACATGGACAATTCATAAATAGCAAGTCATGACAACGCTACACAGCTACTTGCACAATACCCAACAATCCAATTCAAAACAGTTGCTAATTACCGTAATAACACTTTCTCATGCCAATACAATGCATTTCCAATCGCGGAAAGCAAACAATAATGCACTACCAATGACTTATTGGTACAATGCAGCTAGTTGGAGCTTGCCAGTTGACTGTAGGCTACTCCACCAGCAGCTTACCAGTTGGCTGTAGGCTACTCCACTAGCAGCTTGCCAGTTGGCTGTAGGCTACTCCACTAGCAGCTTGCCAGTTGGCTGTAGGCTACTCCACTAGCAGCTTGCTAAAAACTGTAAGCAAGCTAGCCTTTTAGCTTCCCACAGATTTAGATGTGGCTTAGTGTTGTAGGTTACGGTCTTGCTTAAAGGTGAGTTCCTCTCCCAGTGCCTGGTGTAAAGCAGACTGAAGCAGTCTTTCCTCTAGGATCTCCCGTTTCGTTTCATCCTGTAAAACTCCCCAGTCTTTGACGATGTCAAGCATTTCCTTACCATGATGCAGCCATCACCATGCTTGAAAATAAGGAGGCAGTTACTCAGTGATGTTATGTTGGATTTGCCCCAAACTTATGGCTTTGCATTTAGGCACAAAAAGTGTATTCATTTGCCCTGTTACTTTTTTAGCAGTATTACTTTAGTGCCTTGTTGCAAACAAGATATGGAATATTTATATTCTCCTTTCACTCTGTCATTTAGGTCATTATTGTGGATTATTGTGAATAGTCACATGTACAGGGTTGCAGGTGGTCACTGTGGTCTAAGGCACTGCATCGCACTGCACTGCACAGCGTCGTCCAGGGTAGGGGAGGGAATGGCCGGCAGGGATGTAGCTCAGTTGGTAGAGCATGGCGTTTGCAACGGCAGGGTTGTGGGTTCGATTCCCATGGGGGGCCAGTATGAAAAACTAGTCACATGTACAGGGTTGCAGGTCATTATTGTGAATAGTCACATGTACAGGGTTGCAGGTGGTCATTATTGGGGATTATTGCGAATAGTCAAATGTACAGGGTTAAAGGTGGTCATTATTGGGGATTATTGTGAATAGTCACATGTACAGGGTTGCAGGTGGTCATTATTGGGGATAATTGTGAATAGTCACATATACAGGGTTGCAGGTGGTCATTATTGTGGATTATTGTGTATAGTCACATGTACAGGGTTGCAGGTAGTCATTATTGTGGATTATTGTGAATAGTCAAATGTACAGGGTTAAAGGTGGTCATTATTGTGGATTATTGTGAATAGTCACATGTACAGGGTTGCAGGTGGTCATTATTGTGGATTATTGTGGATAGTCACATGTACAGGGTTGCAGGTGGTCATTATTGGGGATTATTGTGAACATCTTTGACGTGTCTGGGTGGCTTAATACACCATACACAATATCATTATTAACAGAGGAAAGGTTAGTCATTCATATCACACAATTACTATTTTAGTTATTGTTTTGTATTTGTTTGTTAAAATATGTAGAATTTTGTTTTTACTTTCACATTATTTTGTGTAGATAAATAACGGAAAATTATAATCAAATCTATTTCAATCCCACTTTTTAAAGCAACAAAATGTGAAAAAAGTTATAGTGGGTGTAGACTTTCCATAGGAACTGTATAGCCTAATAATATTTAGGTAGTTAATTTCCTTGGGAAGATAACTGCCCGTGCTTCTCCATCCATTCATATATAGACTACTCTATTTAATTGAGACCAAACGCTCACCTGATCTGGCACGCCCAACTAGGAGAGGAGAGGTATGGCTGCTGAACTAGGAGAGGAGAGGTATGGCTGCTGAACTAGGAGAGGAGAGGTATGGCTGCTGAACTAGGAGAGGAGAGGTATGGCTGCTGAACTAGGACAGGAGAGGTATGGCTGCTGAACTAGGAGAGGAGAGGTATGGCTGCTGAACTAGGAGAGGAGAGGTATGGCTGCTGAACTAGGAGAGGAGAGGAGAGGTATGGCTGCTGAACTAGGAGAGGAGAGGTATGGCTGCTGAACTAGGAGAGGAGAGGTATGGCTGCTGAACTAGGAGAGGAGAGGTATGGCTGCTGAACTAGGAGAGGAGAGGTATGGCTGCTGAACTAGGAGAGGAGAGGTATGGCTGCTGAACTAGGACAGGAGAGGAGAGGTATGGCTGCTGAACTAGGACAGGAGAGGTATGGCTGCTGAACTAGGAGAGGAGAGGTATGGCTGCTGAACTAGGAGAGGAGAGGTATGGATGCTGAACTAGGAGAGGAGAGGTATGGCTGCTGAACTAGGAGAGGAGAGGTATGGATGCTGAACTAGGACATGAGAGGTATGGCTGCTGAACTAGGACAGGAGAGGTATGGCTGCTGAACTAGGACAGGAGAGGTATGGCTGCTGAACTTGAAGCAGCAAGAAAGATGAGCGGTCCGTTGCACTTTCTCTTGACCTACGTTTTACACGTAGGATACATCCTGTCTTTTAGGAGCGGGAATATTTTCAGTCAGAGACAAATACATGGATAATTAATATATATTGAGAAGGAGAAGACTCAACGCTCGATCCCCATGTTGCGCCTTTTGCTTTATATTGATAATCACATTTTGGGATTTCACCTCGACTCACGTTGGTTGAGCGTCCCCAACTTCTTTCTATTAACAGACACTGTAGTACACTATAGCCTAATTATATTTAAGTGAATTTCCTTGGAAAGATAACTGCCACATGATTTATTCGCCCATTCATAGGTAGCCTGGTAGGCTAGTGTGCGAATAATTTGACAGAGGTGCTTTTAGTACAATAGCTAGGCTAACGCATACACAGCAGAAAGACACCGTTTCCAAATAATCTGCGGGACAAGTATATTTATCACAACGTTTTCTGTCTGACCGCCCTCAACATGAAAAATATGGACCGCCCTGCAATGATTTCTGTCGGAGCCCGCAGGCCTCTACCTCTAAACGTCTTTGTTGTACCATTTGAAAGTGGAAAGAAATATATACAGTACCAGTCAAAAGTTTGGACACACCTACTCATTCAAGGGTTTTTCTTTATTTTTACGTTGTAGAATAATAGTGAAGACATCAAAACTATGAAATAACACATATGGAATGATGTAGTAAGAAAGTGTTAAACAAATCAAAATATATTTTATATTTGAGATTCTTCAAAGTAGCCACCCTTTGCCTTGATGACAGCTTTGCACACTCTTGGCATTCTCTCAACCATCTTCTTGAGGTAGTCACCTGGAATATATTCTGATTTGTTTAACACTTTGTTGGTTACAAAATGATTCCATATGTGTTATTTCATAGTTTTGATGTCTTCATTATTATTCTACAATGTAGAACATTTTATTTAAAAAAAAAACCTTGAATGTGTAGGTGTCCAAACTTTTGACTGGTACTGGATGTTATTACATTTGAGTACATTTGTCAGCCAAAACATGAAACCCACCCATTTTTTCATGTGTTCTATCGCAAACTGTCATAAACATAAAGCTTTCCAACGTAACATCAACTATCCAATCAAAGCCACATTGACAATTAAGAAATTAGCACATCGATTACAAAAAAAATCAATTGAATATATTTAAATCCCACATTGTAACGTAACAAAATGTGAAAAAGGTTCAAGGGAGTGCAGACATTCTAAAGGCAATGTATTATTTTAGGTTAACATTTCAAAATAGTCTGATGCATATCCTGTAGATCAGATCAAATAGCCTGAAGATCAGATCAAATAGCCTGAAGATCAAATGGCCTGAAGATCAGATCAAATAGCCTGAAGATCAGATCAAATGGCCTGTAGATCAGATCAAATAGCCTGAAGATCAGTTCAAATAGCCTGAAGATCAAATAGCCTGAAGATCAGATCAAATAGCCTGAAGATCAGATCAAATGGCCTGTAGATCAGATCAAATAGCCTGAAGATCAGTTCAAATGGCCTGTAGATCAGTTCAAATAGCCTGAAGATCAGTTCAAATAGCCTGAAGCCTGTATTATTTTTAACATGCTGTGAAAGTAGTACTCACTTTTAGGAATGGGTAATCGTTTACAAGTTGCAAGCTATATCATAAACCCATCGTTGAAAACCACATTTTTCATCTTCTGTGGTTTGGTAACTCCTGTTGTTCAACGGACCGGAATGAAGAAGCAGAGTTTGGAAAAAATGTATTTGGTGTCCATTAAATCTTAAACAGCAAGGGGGCATTGTTTCCACTCCGTTGTGGCCGTCCCCATTTAAATGCAAGACCTCGACAGACCATTGTTGTGTTGTTTTACCCTTAGTGTACTAACATGAGTACTCCACTACCCTCTTTTTGGGATTTACAGGAAACACCTATCCCACCCCCCTCCTCCCTCTCCCTCCAACCATCCTCCCCCCTCCCCCTCTTGGGGTCCCCAGGTCGTGCCTCTCCTGGTAACTTACTGCTGGATCTGAAGAGGGTGTCTGTGCTGCTGGTCGACTGCAGGAAAACACCGGGACAGAGTGGGTTTATGCTCTTACATTCATTTATTTTGGGACACTCCCTAGATGTCCTTAATTACCATTAAATACAATCACTAACCTTCTTAAAATGTAGAATCATTGGAAGCACTCCTACCCCATTGGTTACATTGATGATTTTAACCCATCCAAAATGCTCAAATCCGATCACAACAGTTTGGAAAGCTGGGCCTTGAACTAACTTCGATATGAAGAAGGAACCCTAACTGTCTGTCTTTGTTTCACAGGGGACAGCCCTAACCGTCGCTCTCTCAGTAGAAGGGGCTTATCATCTGGGGAGGCTAACCAACATCATGATGCTGACGAGGCAGAGAAGAGTCTCTCCAGATCAGAACACCTCAAGAAACACCAGCAGAGACTTACAGGGAAGAAACCTCACTGCTGCTTTGACTGTGGAAAGAGTTTCAACTCTTCAGCAAAACTTAAAACACACCAGAGAATACACACAGGAGAGAAGCCTTACAGCTGTGATCAATGTGGGAAGAGTTTTTCTATATCAGACCAGCTGGTAATACACCAGAGAATGTACACTGGAGAGAAGCCTTTTGGTTGTGATCAGTGTGGGAAGAGGTTCACTCAGTCAGGAAACCTGGATTTACACAAGAGAATACACACTGGAGAGAAGCCTTTTGGTTGTGATCAGTGTGGGAAGAGATTCACTCAGTCAGGAAGCCTGGCTGAACACAAGAGAAAACACACAGGAGAGAAGCCTTTTGGTTGTGATCAGTGTGGGAAGAGATTCACTCAGTCAGGAAACCTGGATTTACACAAGAGAATACACACAGGAGAGAAGCCTTATAGCTGTGATCAATGTGGGAAGAGATTCACTCATTCAGGAAGCCTGGCTTTACACAAGAGAATACACACAGGAGAGAAGCCTTTTGGTTGTGATCAGTGTGGGAAGAGATTCACTCAGTCAGGAGACCTGGCTGGACACCAGAGAACACACACAGGAGAGAAGCCTTTTGGTTGTCATCAGTGTGGGAAGAGATTCACTCAGTCAGGACACCTAGCTAGACACCAGAGAACACACACAGGAGAGAAGCCTTTTGGTTGTGATCAGTGTGGGAAGAGATTCACTCAGTCAGGACACCTGGCTGGACACAAGAGAAAACACCACACTGTTGGGTAACCTTTCCACTGTTGGTAGCTCAATCCAGTTAATGGTAGACTAGTGTACACACACCGGAGAAAAGCCCTACATGGTGAGTTTTGCAGAGGTGTGGACTCGAGTCATGTGACTTGGACTCGAGTCAGACTCGAGTCATGAATTTGATGACTTCAGACTCGACTCGACAAAATGTACAAAGACTTGCAACTCGACTTGGACTTTAACATCAATGACTCGTGACTTGACTTGGACTTGCGCCTTATGACTCGAGAAGACTTGCTACGAGGACTTGTAATGACTTGCAAAGACTTGCTAAGAGGACTTGAAATGACTCGAAACTAAAATGTAGGACTTTGGACTCGACTTGAGACTTGATGGCTTTGACTTTTGACTCGACTTGGGACTTGCCTCATCTTTGACTCGACTTCACTCGGGACTCGAGGGCAAAGACTTGAGACTTACTTGTGACTTGCATAACAATGACTTTGTCCCACCTCTGGAGTTTTGCCACCTCAAGCGTTCTTAATGTGGCCTTCCTTAGTGTAATTTGATGTACTGTCAACAAGGGGTCCACCCTCTGAAAACTTTAACTATCCATTATTTCCAGATTTCTATGAATTGCAATGTGAGTGAAATAGTCTGTGTTTGAATGGTGTGGGCGTACGTACCCCAACAACAGAATGGTGTGGGTGTTTCCCAACAACAGGATTGGTCAGCTCAGAGAAAGCAGGGCGGTAGCTCCTCCCCCTCTCTCTGGAAGTCTATCGTTAGGGTTAAGGCAAGGATCCGTTCAACATGTTGACTAGTTGGGATGTGGTCAGAAAAGTCCCTTAATTCGCTGCCGTCCCACAGTCTGTTGACAGATGCTATGATACCAGTTAAGTCTGTTCACAAGAGATTACAGAAATGTTGGCAGGTAGATTTCTTTGGTTTGCTTAGCAATCAAGCTAGAGGGATCTGAAGACTGATAACAATGTCTGAGGACAATTCACCATCACCATGATCAACCCCGTCTACCATCCAACTCACCATGATGAACCCTGTCTACCATCCGACTCACCATCACCATGATCAACCCTGTCCACCATCGAACTCACCATCACCATGATCAACCCTGTCTACCATCCAACTCACCATGATCAACCCTGTCTACCTTCCAACTCACCATGATCAACCCTGTCCACCATCCAATTCACCATGATGAACCCTGTCTACCAGCCAACTCAGCATCACCATGATCAACCCCGTCTACCATCCAGCTCACCATATTTTGAAATGACATGATATTATTTGGCAGAATGAACACAGTATAGTGAATATTTCCCCAAACTGCGTTACCCACTCCAGTCAGCGGATGACGATGTGAGTCTTTCAAGAGCTGTTTCTTGCATGACGTATAGTCCTGTGGACAGGAAGCTTTTTCAACAACAACACAGACTCATCAGCCTCCTCTGTAGCTTGCTAGCAAACATAGAAACCAAAACATCGGCGCTCTTTTGACCATTTCATGTACAGTCGTGGTCAAAGGTTTTGAGAATGACACAAGTATTGGTCTTCACAAAGTTTGCTGCTTCAGTGTTTTTAGATATTTTTCTCAGATGTTACTATGGTATACTGAAGTATAATTACAATTATTCCATAAGTGTCAAAGGCTTTTATTGACAATTACATTAAGTTTATGCAAAGAGTCAATATTTGTAGTGTTGACCCTTCTATTTCAAGACCTCTGCAATGGCATGCTGTCAATTAACTTCTGGGCCACATCCTGACTGATGGCAGCCCATTCTTGCCTAATCAATGCTTGGAGTTTGTCAGAATTGGTGGGTTTTTGTTTGTCCACCCGCCTCTTGAGGATTGACCACAAGTTCTCAATGGGATTAAGGTCTGGGGAGTTTCCTGGCCACTTAGTTATCACTTTTGCCTTATGGCAAGGTGCTCCATCATGCTGGAAAAGGCATTGGTCGTCACCAAACTGTTCTTCGATGGTTGGGAGAATTTGCTCTCTGAGGATGTGTTGGTACCATTCTTTATTCATGGCTGTGTTCTTAGGCAAAATTGTGAGTGAGCCCACTCCCTTGGCTGAGAAGCAACCCCACACACGGATGGTCTCAGGATGCTTTACTGTTGGCATGACACAGGACTGATGGTAGCGCTCACCTTGTCTTCTCCGGACAAGCTTTTTTCCGGATGCCCCAAACAATCAGAAAGGGGATTCATCAGAGAAAATGACTTTACCCCAGTCCTCAGCAGTTCAATCCCTGTACCTTTTGCAGAATATCGTTCTGTCCCTGATGTTTTTCCTGGAGAGAAGTGGCTTCCTCGCTGCCCTTCTTGACACCAGGCCATCCTCCAAAAGTATTTGCCTCACTGTGCATGCAGATGCACTCACACCTGCCTGCTGCCATTCCTGTGCAAGCTCTGCACTGGTGGTGCCCCGATCCCGCAGCTGAATCAACTTTAGGAGACGGTCCTGGCACTTGCTGGATTTTCTTGGGCGCCCTGAAGCCTTCTTCACACAATTGAACCTCTCTCCTTGAAGTTCTTGATGATCCGATAAATGGTTGATTTAGTTGCAATCTTACTAGCAGCAATATCCTTGCCTTTGAAGCCCTTTTTGTGCAAAGCAATGATGACGGCACGTGTTTCCTTGCAGGTAACCATGGTTAACAGAGGAAGAACAATGATGATTTCAAGCACCACCCTCCTTTTAAAGCATCCAGTCTGTTATTCTAACTCAATCAGCATGACAGGGTGATCTCCAGCCTTGTCCTCGTCAACACTCTCACCTGTGTTAACGAGAGAATCACTGACATGATGTCAGCTGGTCCTTTTGTGGCAGGGCTGAAATGCAGTGGAAATGTTTTTGGGGGATTAAGTTCATTTTCATAGCAAAGAGGGACTTTGCAATTAATTGCAATTCATCTGATCACTCTTCATAACATTCTGGAGTATATGCAAATTGCCATCATAAAAAAGGAGGCAGCAGACTTTATGAAAAACTTTTGACCACGACTGTATATTAACAGCAGGGTTTTAAACCCAGTCTGTGTGCTTACTAGTTATTACAGTTGAGGTCGGAAGTTAAATACACTTAGGTTGGAGTCATTAAAACTCGTTTTTTCAACCACTCCACAAATTTCTTGTTAACAAACTTTAGTTTTTGGCAAGTCGGTTAGGACATCTACTTTGTGCATGACAACAATTATTTACCAACAGGTTATTTCACTTATAATTCACTATATCACAATTCCAGTGGGTCAGAAGTTTACATACACTTAGTTGACTGTGCCTTTAAACAGCTTGGAAAATTCCAGAAAATGATGTCATGGCTTTAGAAGCTTCTGATAGGCTAATTGACATCATTTGAGTCAATTGGAGGTGTACCTGTGGAAGTATTTCCAGGACGACCTTCAAACTCAGTGCCTCTTTGCTTGACATCATGGGAAAATGAAAAGAAATCAGCCAAGACCTCAGAAAAAATTTGTAGACCTCCACAAGTCTGGTTCATCCTTAGGAGCAATTTCCAAACACCTGAAGGTACCACGTTCCTCTGTACAAACAATAGTACGCAAGTATAAACACCATGGCACCACGCAGCCGTCATACCGCTCAGGAAGCAGACCCGTTCTGTCTCCTAGAGATGAACGTACTTTGGTGCGAAAAGTGCAAATCAATCCCAGAAAAACAGCAAAGGACCTTGTGAAGATGCTGGACAGATACAAAAGTATCTATATCCACAGTAAAACGAGTCCTATATCAACATAAGCTGAAAGGCCGCTCAGCAAGGAAGAAGCCACTGCTCCAAATTCGCCATGAAAAAGCCAGACTACGGTTTGTAACTGCACATTGGGACAAAGATCGTACTTTTTGGAGAAGTGTCCTCTGGTCTGATGAAACAAAAATAGAACTGTTTGGCCATAATGACCATCGTTATGTTTGGAGGAAAAAGGGGGTAGGGGGGGTTGCTTGCAAGCCGAAGAACACCATCCCAACCGTGAAGCACGGCGATGGAAGCATCATGCTGTGGGGGTGATTTGCTGCAGGAGGGACTGGTGCACTTTACAAAATAGATGGCATCATGAGGAAGGAAAATTATGTGGATATATTGAAGCAACATCTCAAGACATCAGTCAGGAAGTTAAAGCTTGGTCGCAAATAGGTCTTCCAAATGGACAATGACCCCAAGCATACTACCAAAGTTGTGGTAAAATGGCTTAAGGACAACAAAGTCAATGTATTGGAGTGGCCATCACAAAGCCCAGACCTCAATCCTATAGAACATTTGTGGGCAGAACTGAAAAAGCATTTTCGAGCAAGGAGGCCTACAAACCTAACTCAGTTACACCAGCTCTGTCAGGAGGATTGGGCCAAAATTCACCCAACTTATTGTGGGAAGCTTGTGGAAGGCTACACGTAAAGTTTGACCCAAGTTAGACAATGTAAAGGCAATGCTACCAAATACTAATTGAGTGTATGTAAACTTCTGACCCACTGGGAATGTGATGAAAGAAATAAAAGCTGAAATAAATCATTCTCTCTACTATTATTCTGACATTTCACATTCTTGAAATAAAGTGGTGATCCTAACTGATCTAAGACAGGGAATTTTTACTAGGATTAAATGTCAGGAACTGTGAAAAACTGAGTTTAAATGCATTGGGCTAAGGTCTATTTAAACATCCGACTTAAACTGTATATGTTGTTAGTCATCTAGCTTGTTACGATAGCATTAGCGTAGTGCTAAGCTAGTTTTAAACACAACAAACATACAAACCAAAACATTGGCGCTATTTTGACCATTTTGTGTATATTAACAGCAGAGTTATAAACACACAGTCTGTGTGTTTACTAGTCATATATGTTGTTATTCAGCTAGCTTGTTAAGATAGCCTAGCACTGCGCTAATGCTAATTAACTAGCTAGCCAACTAACGTCCACAACCATGAGCTCAATAAGCTACTCGCCCCGTACAAAAGAAGAGGTCTGCTGGTCGTAGAAAGAAGCTCTGGGGCTGAACATTGTCGGGAAAGAGGAAGAGGAGGATATCCCAGTGAAAGGAGAGGAGGGGGAGATGACTGTCACAGTGAAAAGAGGGGAGGGGGAGATGACTGTTGTAGTGTATTAAGATTATGTCTTTGTTAAATGTTTTTCATGAAGAAATGGAATGTTGGTTATGTTAGTATCAAAAGGCAATGTTTAGTGTAATGTCACATACAATAGACAGGAAGTGTGTTGGACACTGGTGATTGGCCAGAAGAGGGAGCCCATCTGGTTGCATTGTTTATAAATAGGGGTACACGAAGAAGAGAGGGCAGAGCAGCCATTAGAATTGAGGACGCTGCTCTCCAGACCTCGCGAGTCTGTTACTCATGCTAAAGCTTGTGGTCTGAATAAACCTTATGATCAACGTTCAGTATGAGCAGACTCCTTTTGTTCATCAGCAATAATTGCCACCACTCACTCGATACGACAAATGGCGAGCTTGCCAGGAGTTGTTCTGCAATCCTTCTTTGCTGCATTTGGAGTCGCCAAGCTAACTCAATCTAACTTCGGTCTGGAGTCATGACCCGACCAAACACAGCTAAGTTGTTAGTTTTGTTGCTGCTTGTGTACACTGGAGGAATGTACCATTATGACCGTGCCTCGGGTGGTGTTTTTGCTGATGACTGGGGTCTGGCTAATCATTATACAAATTTTAAAAATAGCGCAAAAGTGGTTAGAGTTTAGGGATTGTTTATAGAGATGTGTTGCTTGAATAGTAAGTCAAGAACAGTCGGGGCCAAGATATGTATACAATTTTAGAGCATTGCAGGTTTAGATAAGCCCTCGTGACACACGAGGCGACCGCAGGGTGGTCCAAAATCCTGGAAATGCATTAGGAGTTTCAGGTCAGTCTGGGACTGGGGTTTGGTTGAAAATTTATTTGGGGGTTGGCTGCTCATCTTCTGTCCGACGGGATATTTGCGTGGGTGGAACTGCTCATTTAACTAGTCATACTCACGGCAGAATAAATTTAGGGCAAACGAAACAGTAATCAATTAAAGACGCAATGCGGGTTTTGTTACATGTTGTAGGCCGCAGTTGGCTAAAGGCTAATGCTAATGCTAAATGCTAATTGCTAAATGCTAATTGTGTTGCGTGCTACATGATAACTTTAACCTTAGAGGTCCACTGCGATGGATTCAAGCCTCTTAAACTTGTTTGTATGTGGTGGAACTGAAAGTTCTACGCAAATGTGAGCTCTGTTATGTGTAATTGTGTGAGTATAAGGTATAAAATAGTGACGCTGTAGCGTAATGCTATCGTTCTATTGTGTGGTAAGCATGGGCTTAAGTGGATGTGCGCATGCGTTTGATTTTACGGGGCTAAAACTACAACATGCGGGGGTGCTAAGCCTACAAACCAAAATGGTGGGTTAAGGTCATAGGTCCCATTTGGCGTTACCCTGCAAGGGGAAAATGGACACAGACAAAGAGGAGAGATTTTAACACGAGTATTTTAGTTTCAACGGCGGCTGGTTAAAGATGAAACTTGTTTTGTGACCTATTGAATTTATACATTAAATATATGTTGGCGAAGTATAATGAATTGAATTAAATAATTAAAAAACTATTAAAATTAAATAAAAATGTTTTTGAGCGATCTATTTAGTTCTGGGTTAGTCTTAGAGGGAATAATATGAACGAAGGAATATTGAATATGGTTGAAATAACTCAGTGATTGCATTAACTACTAAAAGCTGTTTCTGTGTCTCTGTTTTTCTGTCATATGAGTGGAGCAATACGATACGACAGGAGAGAGGAGGGGCTAACGTGTGCGTGACGTCACGTGACAAGGTGTGACGCGGCAGAGTCAGAAGAGAGGATCAGATATCAGGCTAGTTCACAAAATCATCCTTTACAAAATATGTGATGTTATGACAATTTTACATAGGCTTGG
Organism: Coregonus lavaretus; assembly: GCF_964263955.1. Lineage (NCBI taxonomy): Eukaryota > Metazoa > Chordata > Actinopteri > Salmoniformes > Salmonidae > Coregonus > Coregonus lavaretus. The sequence continues at coordinate 4,321,905 of NW_028161510.1, read as the reverse complement.
CAAATGATTCATTAAAAATTGCATTTTGGTGGCTCTGTGTATCACTAAAGTAGTGTTAGAAAAACTAATGGCAGAAGTTAGTACACCTTTCTCACATACGGATTCAGCAAAAAGTACAGCTTAGGGATGTTTATCCTCAGCTTTCAGTGATCATCCAGCAGGGTGATTGTTGCATCAGAGATGAAGATGAATAATAGATAGAGGACAAGCAGAAACGACGATGAAGATTAATCAAAACTCCAGAAGGAAGAAAATGTGATGTCTGGAAGAAAAGAGGGAGCTAAGGAGGATGGAACTTAAAGAAGATGAGGATGATGAAGATGAGTGATGATGAAGAGGTCATGGGTGGATATGACTCTGTGATCAGAAGGAAGTTGGCAAGAGAGGAAAGAAGAAGGCTACACGAGATTTGATCTCTGATGGAAGTTGAAGATGAAGATGGCGATGAAGATTTGGAGATTAAAGGTGCTTTATGTTCAAGAGGATTTTATCCTACAATGACTAGCAAAGAAGAAATAGAAGGAGATATAGACCGAGGCTTACCAGGCCTGGAGGAAGCGAGGACTTTGGGGAGAGGTAAGCGAGCTAGAGGAACAGCTCGAGACGTTGAAGAGACAAGGAGAAAACAACAGAGGAAGATAAAGGAGCAAGTGAAGATCACCTGTTAGTGCTTAGAAGATCCGGAAGGGGGGTGTTAGCTGAGAGCATCGATTAGAGAAGAAGAGAAAATAGCTAACAATTGAAGTAAAAACAACCGACCATTAGAAGTGATAGTGAATAGGGGAAAACGTATCTGTGTTCAGCCTAAAGAGGGTAAACATCTCACTATGTAAAATACTAATTAGGATAGGGATTTGAGGTAGTAAACCAGTTAATTACTCTTAGGGAATCAATTGAGCTATGCTATAAAAATCAAAGAAATTAAAATAGACATACTAATATTAGAACAATAAACTATTGCATTGTGGGAAGAGATGCATGGTGTAAATTCAACTGTACAATAAGATGTACACTAGACGACTGGGTTTTTGGGAATCATTTGCTTAAAAAAGATATCATAGGAAGGATGATAATCTATTGTTCTGTCTATTAGACAATCTGTCTGGAAAAATAAAGTTAAAAGGGGTGACTGTTTATTCGGGGTTACATTCTTACACCAAGGGATTTCAGGCTAGGCTAAAAGGTGTTTAGACGTTTGCCAAGTCTGTGTGTAATGAGTCAGAAGCAGGTGGGGAACTTTCTCAAGCACATATTCTAAAAATTTGGTGGTAAGGGATTTTGTGAATAAATCAGGGGAAAACGTTTTTAATGGTTATGAGAGAAAAGATTAGATTAAAATAAGTTAGGAGAACTAGGTTGAAGGAACTCTAAGACCGTAAGCTAAGTTTCAAAGTTAGTAGTAAGAGAGAGAACAATGGTGAATGACACTTTAGAGTAGGAAGATCAAGGTAATTATAGGTGTATTGTTTATAATCAAAAGTTTGAAAGTCAGGAATTAGAGATAGGACTGAGATTTGGGGAAGAAGTGACACTAGTGGTGATAGATGGAGGTACAAGCAGAGACAATGTTTCTTTGGGGAAAATGGATGAAGCAACAATAAGGACATTAACACTTCAGTCTATTATAACAACAGTGAGAAGCAATTTAACTCTTTCAACATTGATAGTTATTAAAGCCATAAATATATCGCATTTGGTTATAAGGGAACCAATACAGCACCAATTTTAGGGGAAAGAATACTTATTAGGGTTAGGATGGGGACATTTCTCCCATATGGAGAGATAATTATGGAGAATAAGTATTGTTATCAGGACCAGGAGTAGAAGCTGTTGCCCCTAGTTAAAGCATATATACATTTACATTACATTTTTGTCATTTAGCAGACGCTCTTATCCAGAGCGACTTACAGTTAGTGAATACATTTTTTTTATTTTTTTATACTGGCCCCCCGTGGGAATCGAACCCACAACCCTGGCGTTGCAAACGCCATGCTCTATCAACTGAGCTACACCCCTGCCGGCCATTCCCTCCCCTACCCTGGACGACGCTGGGCCAATTGTGCACCGCCCATGAGTCTCCCGGTCGCGGCCGGCTGCGACAGAGCCTGGATTCGAACCAGGATCTCTAGTGACACAGTTAGCACTGCGATGCAGTGCCTTAGACCACTGCGCCACTCAGGAGAGAGTGTACAATGATATGAAGTGGAAGAGGTTAGGAGTGACTGTTCACTTATTTGGCGTAATGTTACAGAGAAAGGTCAGGGAGAATATATGTGTATTTATCTAGTACAAGCATTAAAATTTGTTCCGGTTAAGAATTATTGGTTAAAAGGCTATGTAATTCGTAAAGTGATGCCTATAATGGAAGATTTGAAATCGATTGAAGCTTCCGCAGTCACCGAAGGAGTTCAGGAAGAGTAGATTACAGTAGTCACTCCAACAGTGAATAATACACATAGGATAATGGGAACTTTTGCACTAGAAGTAATTAGGGTTGATACAGCAATTAAGTGAACTACTTTAATGGTAACTTTGGAAGGGATTAGTGATACGATGGCAATAGCAAATGTAGGGAGTATGACATCGACAACAACTTTTCTGAAATTACATGGGGAATTTTAGACTCATGGGTTATGTTACGGATGGAGAGTGCTGTCAATGATAGTACGAATAGGGTTAAAATAGGAGAGCAGATAGTAGTAGAGATAATATAGATTCATCATGGAGGACAGGATGAGGTCTTTGATTTTAATGACAGACAAGGAGAGGTATCTGATCAGTACCGCTCGTTCTTCTGTTGTGGAAATTAGAGATAGATTAACTCATTCTGTAAGATCAGTGAGGAATCTTGAGGGTCCATGTCTGTTGAGAATTCCAGCACCAAACATGTTAGACGGTCGCGCGGCCTCTATCAGGTATGGGTCAGTCTTATGCTTTGTCATGACTGTGGTATCAGCAACAGTCATTGACAGATAAAATAATGTCATTGTCAGAACAGTGGTTTAAGCCTAGGTTTAAGTGTTCTTGGTTGAATGAATTACCCTATGGGAATTGTTAAATGGGAAAGGAAAATCAGGTAACAACGGAACCCTGAAGTATTCAGGTGAAACATTGAGGGCTAAAAGTTGTTTTTGTTCTAATAAAACATATGAGGTAAGGGGTATGTTTATGGGAATATCAGATTGTGATGTTATATGATAACGTTGGGTATACATGACCTTAAGGGTAGTAATGAGAAATATGTTACTTTTTATGTACCAGGTAGTAGGAACAGCAGGACTTTGATGGTTAAAATATTAGCTTTTGCCTGACAAGGTGACTATGGGGATTTTAGAGATATTTGGAGGGTTTGGGGTGATAAAGCATATATATTCTTACATTATGGATGGACAGGATTTGGTTACATGTCAACGTTGAAGCTTCCATATGAGGTTTCTACCATTATAAGAGGGATAGCACCGGACACAGCTAAATCTAGGGTTAAAGGGTGACATGGCGACATGTCATAGTCTTCAAGCCTATCATTGAAGGATTGGGAGATCTAAGAAGACTTGGTTGCAAAATCAGTTAGGCCCAGTAAGGGCAGTGATGGGTCAGATTTTAGTTTCAGCTTTGATAACACTGTGTGATGTTTGTAATTTGTTACTGACCTTTGAGAAAGCTATGATATTGAGATAGGTTGGAGAGTGATGCCTGGAGACAACACTCAGATGCCAGTGTTGACTGTTCCTGATCTGGATAAAGATGGATAAGTGGAACTGATGGATAAATATCATTTTGATTATTTGATGATTTTTCAAAAACAAAATCAATATTGGGGTGATGTTGGTATGATTTATGAATCAAAGGGGGGAATAGGTTTATGTGATTCATGCATCATTTATATATCATTGTTATATTCTTAGTTGATATTGATGTTTAATTTGAAAGTGTTTGTTTTGCAAAAGATACTGTTTGGTCGTTTCTTTTTCTTCCAGAAGCATTTGGGGGAACATATGGAGATTGAAATACTCAAACAAGGACAATATGAAGGGACAATATGAAACAATATGACGGGAGGAGAGGAAACAAGGAGGGTGTGGCCGATTCCATCATCAACAAGTCCATTGGAAGAGGAGACTACAGGGAGATGAAGTGTAGTGGACTACATTCCAGTGTTTGCAATGAAATATAGACATGTGTAATACATAATTTGTGTAATAGCCTCAGGGATTAATTTTTGTAGAATGATGTTTGATGTTATTGAATACATGTGAGGATCTTAGATGTTTTTGTTTATTTCGTGAATGTTTAGGGACAGAGAGGCTAGGAAGGGAGAGTTTCACTGTACGGTCCAATGGGTTGACCAGCCTTACAATGGATATTTATTGGATAGGATTTTGTTTGCAGGGGCTTACATGTGTATTTAATTGCATCATAGTTTCAAATGCATTTACATTGTTTATGAGGTTATCTGGAGTACCGAAGGTGGTTGCCTGGGGCAGAGGGACCGTGAGAGAATTTTACTGTCTTAATTGATGGATGGATATCTGAAAAGATGGCTGCCAGACAGTTTTTCGCTCTTACACTCCATAGAGACTTGTTCATATTTCATAGTAATGTATTCACACTTCATAAACAGTTATTTCATAGAAAGGTATTTACACTCTAGAGGAGAATGTTTTTGGTTTAATGTTAAAGATACTCAATAAGATAAATGGTTACTAGTCATAATCCTATTCTGTTTGTTTTCGAGACGTTTAGTTCGTCTCGAAGGGGGGAAATATGTAGTGTATTAAGATTATGTCTTTGTTAAATGTTTTTCATGAAGAAATGGAATATTGGTTATGTTAGTATCAAAAGGCAATGTTTAGTGTAATGTCACATACAATAACTCCTGAGTGGCGCAGTGGTCTAAGGCACTGCATCGCAGTGCTAACTGTGCCACTAGAGATCCTGGTTCGAATCCAGGCTCTGTCGCAGCCGGCCACGACCGGAAGACTCATGGGCGGCGCACAATTGGCCCAGCGTCGTCCAGGGTAGGGGAGGGAATGGCCGGCAGGGATGTAGCTCAGTTGATAGAGCATGGCGTTTGCAATGCCAGGGTTGTGGGTTCGATTCCCACGGGGGGCCAGTATAAAAAAATATGTATTCACTAACTGTAAGTCGCTCTGGATAAGAGCGTCTGCTAAATGACTAAAATGTAAATGTATAGACAGGAAGTGTGTTGGAGACTGGTGATTGGCCAGAAGAGGGAGCCCATCTGGTTGCATTGTTTATAAATAGGGGTACACGAAGAAGAGAGGGCAGAGCAGCCATTAGAATTGGAGGACACTGCTCTCCAGACCTCGCGAGTCTGTTACTCATGCTAAAGCTTGTGGTCTGAATAAACCTTATGATCAACGTTCAGTATGAGCAGACTCCTTTTGTTCATCAGCAATAATTGCCACCACTCACTCGATACGACACTGTCACAGTGAAAGGGGAGGAGGGGGAGATGACTGTCACAGTGAAAGGAGGGGGAGATGACTGTCACAGTGAAAGGGGAGGAGGGGGAGATGACTGTCACAGTGAAAGAGGAGAAGGAGGGTGAAGAGGGTGGATATCTGATTAACAGCAGTGAGTTTTAACTATCCCAAAGCCTAGGACCAAGAGGCATGGAGAGGCAGCCATTAGTTACTATGCCTCCCAGCCTCTGGAATAGCCAGAGAACTGTCACACCCTGGCTCTGGGACTCTATATGTTGAGCCAGGGTGTGTTCATTTTATGTGTTCATTTTCTAGGTTGTGTATTCTATGTTGGCCTGAGTGGCTCCCAATCAGAGGCAACGAGTGTCAGCTGTTGTGGGTTGTCTCTGATTGGGAGCCATATTTAAACTGTATGTTTTCCCTTGGGTGTTGTGGGTTTTTGTTCCGTGTTCGGTCATTGTCACCGTGGACTTCACGAGTCGTTTCTTGTTTTGTTAGTGCTTTAATTAAATAAAGTCAGTATGTTCACTCAACACGCTGCGCCTTGGTCCTCATCTTCCTTAGACGATCGTGACAAGAACCTGAGGGGGAAGGAAACTGGCATTTTTAAAAATAGATCTTAAAACACACCTTTTTAGTGGTGCTTTTCCTCAGGGTGCTTTTTAGTCGTGCATTTTTTATCCTCTTATATTTGTGTAGTAAATATTTAGTTTTATTTTAATTGTTTTTATTAGTATTTTTTCCTGTGAAGCACATTGTGTTCCATTCCATGTCTGAAATGTGCTGTATAAATAAAGCTTGATTTGATTCTCTATGGTGTTATTAGATCCCTAATATTTTAGTTAGGCCTGTAAGGTAAGATAGACTGATATGATTGAAATCTCTATGGTGTTATTGAATTTAAACAACAAGGCACTCAACCCCGTGGGTTATTGTGAACAACTAAGAGCTGTTCTCTAACATGACGTGAAGAGGAGTGAATAACACAACTAAGAGCTGTTTGTATTGGAGATTTTTAGTTAACTACTTAGACAATGTAACAAACGAATTATATGATTTATAAAATGTTGTAGAATGAAACACCTTTATGCCCTATATGCCTATGGATTAAGAACCAATTAAAGGGTTTAAAAAGAGCCATGATGAAATGGCTCTATAGGTATTTTTCCATTACATATATTATAATATGCTTAGCAATAGTAGAGACATTTCTTTAGTGCAAATGCTGTGCTTCTGATAAATGATGGTTCCCTCTAGCTCCCTGCATCTGGTCTGGGCCTGTAGTCAAGGACATGGGATGTAGATAAACTTCAGGAACAGATACACCTGTATTGTAGTAACGGAACTAACGTTATCACTTGTTTCTGCGCTAAGACCCGATACACATAGCCACAAGAAGAAACCATAGTGGCTCAAGGTCAAGGGAGGGTGGCTGTTTGGATAAAGAGGGGGTTCCGATATGATATGAAAAGGAGACCAAGCAGACATGGGGATAGACAGGAAAGAAGCTAGACAAAGAAACCATAGTGGCTCCGATATGATATGAAATGATGAAGCTGTATAAAAAGAGAGCTCCAAGTCTGGGACGGCAGTTGCTCTGCAGACCAGCTCGGCTCTATTGCTTGTGAAATAAAGTATATCTTGATTCTACAAAAACACTGAAAGTACTTTGTTTGTTTTAATAAGTATAGGGATAATTTACTACAACAATAGCAGCTAAATACTGTATATACAGTGCCTTCAGAAAGTATTTATACCCCTTCCACTTTTTCACATTTTGTTGTTACAACCCTGAAGTTAAAATGGATTAAATTGAGATTAATTTAGTCACTGGCATACACACAATACCCCAAAATGTCAAAGTGGAATCATGTTTTTCAAACAAATTAATTAAAAATGAAAAGCTGAAATGTCTTGAGTTTATAAGTTTTCAACCCATTTGTTAAGACAAGCCTAAGAACGTTCAGGAGAAAAAATCTTCTCAACAAGTCACATAATAAGTTGCATGGACTCAATCTGTGTGCAATAATAGTGTTTAACATGATTTTTGAATGACTACCTCATCTCCATACCCCAGACATACTGTACAATTATCTGTACGGTCCCTCAGTCGAGCAGTGAATTTCAAACACAGATTCAACCACAAAGACCAGGGAAGTTTTCCAATGCCTCGCAAAGAAGGGCACCTATGGGTAGACGACATTGAATATCCCTTCATTCATTACACTTTGGATGGTGTATCAATATACCCAGCCTCTACAAAGATAGAGACATCCTTCCTAACTCAGTTGCCGGAGAGGAAGGAAACCTCCCGAGTGGCGCACTGCATCGCAGTGCTAGCTGTGCCACTAGAGATCCTGGTTCGAATCCAGGCTCTGTCATAGCCGGCCTCGAACGGGAGACCCATGGGGCGGCTCAGTTGCCGGAGAGGAAGGAAACCGCTCAGGGATTACACCATGAGGCTAATGCTGACTTTTAAACAGTATGGTATCTGAAGATTATGCCTTTGTTAAATGTTTTTCATGAAGAAATAGAATGTTGTTTATGGTAGTATCAAGAGGGAATATTTTAGGTGTAATACCACATATCACAGACAGGAGGTGGGTTGTAGACAGGGGAGACTGGTGATTGGCCAGAAGAGGGGGCATCAGTGTTTATAAATAGGGGTTAAACGATGAGACGTTAGAACGGCCATATCAATCGGGGAGCCGTTCTCCGGACATCGCGAGTCTGTATCTATGCTGTAGATTCGTGATTTTAATAAAAGCCTCTAACACGATGCAGTATGGCGAACTCTTTGTTGACAGCGATAATTGCCACCATTCATCATATACGACAACAGTTACAGAGTTTAATGGCTGTGATAGGAGAAAACTGAGAATGGATCAACAACATTGTAGTTACTCCACAATACTAACCTAAATAACAGAGTGAAAAGAAGGAAGGCTGTACATAATAAAAAATATTCCAAAAACATGCATCCGGTTTGCAACAAGGAACTAAAGTAATAATGCAAAAAAATGGTGCAAAGCAATTAACTTTTTGTCCTGAATACAAAGTGTTATGTTTGGGCAAATCCAATCCAACACATTTCTGAGTACCACTCTTCAAATTTCCAAGCTTAGTGGTGGCTGCATCATGTTATGGGTATGCTTGTAATCGTTAAGGACTGGGGAGTTTTTCAGGATAAAAATTAATGGAATGAAGCTAAGCACAGGCAAAATCCTAGAGGAAAACCTGGTTCAGTCTGCTTCCACCAGACACTGTGAGATGCATTCACCTTTCAGTAGGACAATAACGTAAAACACAAGGCCAAATTTACGCTGGATTTGCTTACTAAGAAGGTAATGAATGTTCTTGAGTGGCCGAGTTACAGTTTTGACTTAAATCTACTTGATAATCTATGGCAAGACCTGAGAATGGTTGTCTAGCAGTGGAGGCTCCTCTGAGTAGGAAAGGGATGAGAGCATCCTCCTCAGTGAATTTCATAAAAATAAAAATGGTAAAACATTGAAAAGTTATCCCTTTTAGATAAAACTATACTAAATATTCTCACCTGTCACCAAATAATTGATTAAAACACACTGTTTTGCAATGAAGGTCTACAGTAGCCTCAACAGCACTCTGTACGATAGCACAACTCCCTTCCATAGACTTACACAGTAATTATGACAACTTCCGGAGGACATCCTCCAACCTATCAGAGCTCTTGCAGCATGAACTGACATGTTGTCCACCCAATCAAAGGATCAGAGAATTCATCTAGTACTGAAAGCACAAGCTACAGCTAGCTAGCTAGCACTGCAGTGCATAAAATGTGGTGAGTAGTTGACTCAAAGAGAGAGAAAGACAATAGTTTAGCAGTTCTCAACAAACTAATTTATTCAAAAATGAAGGAGAAGGAAGAGAGAGAGAATTCATCATTTCTTTTCACTTTCAGTTTCACTTACTTAGCTAGCAAATGCAGCTGGCTAGTTTAGTTACTCAAACACCCGGCTCTAACAGAGGGATGCTATGTTAGCTAGCTGGCTAGTTTAGTTACTCAAACACCCTGCTCCAACAGAAAGATGCTATGTTAGCTAGCTGGCTAGTTTAGTTACTCAAACACCCTGCTCCAACAGAGTGATGCTATGTTAGCTAGCTGACTAGTTTAGTTACTGAAACACCCTGCTCCAACAGAGGGATGCTATGTTAGCTAGCTGACTAGTTTAGTTACTGAAACACCCTGCTCCAACAGAGGGATGCTATGTTAGCTAGCTGGCTAGTTTAGTTACTGAAACACCCTGCTCCAACAGAGGGATGCTATGTTAGCTAGCTGGCTAGTTTATTTACTCAAACACCCGGCTCAAACATATAAACATATCTGAATTTGTCCATTAGAAACTCTTGTTTGCAACTGTTGGACAAATGATTACACCCTAGATAAGCTAATTGCAGGCAAGAGTGTGCAAGGCGGTATTGAGTCACTGTCCGTATGTCACCTACGTTGTAAACTTTCATTCATAGACTAGGTTGTAGCAACCTCATGATGGGTATAGGGAAAATTTGAGTATCATATAGTAGCCTAAACCTATCGACGTTACATTGAACTGGCTGAATGGAATATGAATGACAGTCATCCAACATGCTGTAATAGAAATGAGGCCATGCTCATTAAAAAATAAATAATGGTCCTCCCTCATCTTAAACGGCACTTATGGCCACTGTTGTCTAGCAATGATCAACAACCAATTTGACGGAGCTTGAAGAATTTGTAAAATAACAATGGGGAAATGTTGCACAATCCAGGTTTAGAAAACTCTTAGAGACTTACCCAGAAAGACTCAGCTGTAACTGCTGCTAAAAGGTGCTTCTATAAAGTATTGACTCGGGTATGAATACTTTTACTACCGGTCAACATATTTAGAACACCTAATAATTTAAGGGTTTTTCTTTAATTTGACTATTTTCTACATTGTAGACTAATAGTGAAGACATCAAAACTATGAAATAACATATGGAATCATGTAGTAACCAAAATAGTGTTAAACAATTCAAAACATGTTTTATATTTGAGATTCTTCAAATAGCCACCCTTTGCCTTGATGACAGCTTTGCACAATCTTGCCATTCTCTCTACCAGCTTCACCTGGAATACTTTTCCAACAGTCTTGAAGGAGTTCCCACATATGCTGAGCACTTGTTGGCTGCTTTTCCTTCACTATGCGGTCCGACTCATCCCAAACCATCTCAATTTGTTTTAGGTCGGGGGATTGTGGAGGCCAGGTCATCTGATGCAGCACTACATCACTCTCCTTCTTGGTAACATAGCCCTTACACAGCCTGGAGGTGTGTTGGGTCATTGTCCTGTTGAAAAACAAATGATAGTCCCACTAAGCCCAAACCTGATGGGATGGCATATCGCTGCAGAATTCTGTGGTAGCAATGCTGGTTAAGTGTGCCTTGAAATCTAAATAAATAGAGACAGTGTCACCAGCAAAGCACCCTCACACCATAACACCTCCTCCTCCATGCTCTACGGTGGAAAATACACATGGTGAAATTTTCCAGAGTGACTGACCTTCATGTCTTAAAGTAATGATGGACTGTCATTTCTCTTTGCTTATTTGAGCTGTTCTTAATATGGACTTCTCTATGGCTATCTTCTGTATACCCCCCTTACCTTTATTTTATTTGTATTCTTTTTTTTTTTTTTTTTTTTTATTTTTTTTTGGGGGGGGGGAATGGATCAGCTTAATATTGCAGATAGATTGTATCTTCTATCAATGTAATTGTCTGCATCACTTCCAATCCCCCATGTTTTATTTTTATTTTTTATATATATATTCCCCTTTATTACTTTTCAACCCCACCATCCTTTCCCTACTTGGAGTAAATTAGTGAACAACAACGCCCAGGCCTCTACTTCCGGTCTATACTTACTATCTACACCTTATGGACAGAGTTAATTTTACAATAATTCTATATATATATTTTTTTTTTTTTTTTTTTTTTTTTGCTCCTGAACTTCTTCTACTCTCAACCTCTCCGATCATTTTCATGATGTCCATCCGGTTTGCTTCTAAATGCCATATCTTTCTAACTGTGCTCTTTCCCAAAAGCTCCCAACATACAACCTATATACTTATTATGGACACAGTATGCTTACATTATTAGCTATCTTTGTTATTATTTGTTGTTATATGTTATTAGTCCCATCCTTCAACTCTATTCAATACCTCCCATCTATCTCTTAACACCATCCATATAGGATTTCTATTTGCCATATATATTTCAACCGTACTGTGATGTTTTACAAAAGTTCTGAACCTTTCTATTCTCATTGCTTCTACAGATTGTGAATTAAAAATAAATATTTTTGCTAAAAGTATTATTATATTATTGATTGATTGACTATGACTTTTCAGATCACCCAGTAATGCTATCTGCAAGGTTAGTTCCAGGTAAATATTGCAATCCTTTAGCCATTCCTGGACCTGTGTCCAAAACAAGCTACAACTGGACAGAACCAAAACAAATGATCTAATGATTCTGTCTCTTCACAGCAAAATCTGCAGAGCTGGGAAGATTGTATCCCCCATATAAATAACATTCTATTGGTAGCAAGAATTTTATATAATAATTTAAATTGAAAGATTCTAATTCTTCAATCCGGTGTCGTTTTGCGTGTCAGTTCATAAACACTATGCCATGGGATCGGTACGTCAAAGATCTCTTCCCAACTATTTTGCAATCTATATGGGACGGCTGTCAATCCTTTGGTCCTTAAGTGAAACTGATATACTTTTTTATTTATCACAGTTTTCTTTAACCAATTATGTTATTTAATGCAAGGCCGACAGACAAGTTCTTTACTTTCTCCCCCTTCAACATTCCTCTTCCACTTTTGCGGTAAGGCTGCAATTATTTGGTTGTAATTTTGGGTAGAGCAGACATTTCCATATGTTTTTGTTAGCTGCATAGTAAAAATAAATAAAAACCCTTGAATGAGTAGGTGTTCTAAAACATTTGACCGGTAGTGTATGTAAATTAGATAAATGAGATATTTCTGTATTTAATTTCAATAGATTTGCAAACATTTCTAACAACATGTTTTCACTTTACCATTACGGGGTATTGTGTAAGGGGGGAAAAAACTATTTCATTCATTTTGAATTCAGGCTGTAACACAACAAAATGTGGAATAAGTCAAGGGGTATGAATCCATTCTGAAGGCACAGTAGCTATAGATAGTACACTGAATAATGAAACAATCCTTAGTAAGCTAATGTTTCGAGGGCGTGCTGACAGTATTATTTGGCATTAATAGACTGGTTTTAAGCACAACAGCGTTCTATCCAAGCTGGGAGAGAGCACGAGGAGGGTTCATGTCATGCAGGTTCAGGTAGCAGCTACAGGACAGTTGTATATTATTTAAAAAATCAATTGGTAGCTGATTAGTATGCATGGATAATTTATTTTAAAATCTGAAATGTTTTGAATGTCCAGCTTTAATTACTGAACCAGTAATGACATTATTGCCAGCAGTCTAAAGAAATTGCAGCATTATGACACCGTGTATAGATTTCGTGAAACATTAAGCCCCGTGTAGTTCAGTTGGTAGGGCATGGTGTTTGCAACGTCAGGGTTGTGGGTTCGATTCCCACGGGGGCCAGTATATATTTTTAAAAAATGCACTCAGTAACTGTAAGTCGCTCTGGATAAGAGCGTCTGCTAAATTACTAATATGTAAACATGAGAAAATGACGACCAAATAGAGGCCTACCAATAAACCTTTATCCATTAGCTAAAGCAAAGCTTTACATGCTCTTGCACCACAGGAACCCTATCATCGATTAATTAGGCATGCAGCCGCATAGACATGTCTCTATTTCAGCACGATGTACAGCGATCGGTTTGTGAGTGGATATCTGGCTGAAACATTCGATTTTATTTCATATATAGAGGCCCAAAGTCCAACCTTGCGGGGTCCAGAGAAACTGCGTTAACTTGAGAAAATGAGTTACTAAAAGCAGAAGGCTTCCTACGACTGGAGTATTATTTGTATGTTGGCCGAATCCCAACGTTTCAGTTGAACGGAAGTGAAGGCGGAGCCTGGCTCTTTTCTCTTGTGACTTTACGCTCCGTGCAGAGTAGAACACCAGACAACATGATTGAACAAAGGAGGAATGTTAAAATGATATCGGACGGTAACTTTTGAAAATGAGCTAAGCAGACTACTGCTGTATTATTATTTGTATGTTGGCGGAAGTCGTATTTTTCATTCGAACGGAAGCGAAGGTGGAGTCACATGTTCTCTATTCTCCATTTTGTCTTTTGACTTTAGGCAGAACTTCGCCTGAACTCTGCAATCGACCATAAACACACGTTTCTACAATGAATCAGGTGAGTTTAGAATACTTTAATCATTTTTATAACGGTTCTTTGTAGCCTACTTCCTGCTTTTACACTGCACGCATTTAATGGTCCTTGACTTTTGGAAAATCGTTTGTGTAGTTTAGTTGGTTACTCGTAGCCAAGCCCGGCGGCAGGATGAACTCGGCAAGGGGGCTTCAGAAATGACTAAGGGGGCACAACTATTTTCGCTTGCTGATAACACAGGATTGATAATAATCGATAGTACAATTACACACAATGTATTTGCAGCCACGCACGGCTGTCTTGCAGCAAGAATACAGGCTACTGCACCGCTTTACAAACATGGACAGTTCATAAATCGCAAGTTATGACAACGCTACACAGCTACATGCACAATACCCAACAATCCAATGCAAAACAGTGGCTAATTACCGCAATACAATGCATTTCCAATCGCGGAAAGCAAACAATAATGTACAATGCACTACCAACGACTTATCAGTACAATGCAGCTTGGACGCAGCTACCAAGCTGTCTTCCCACAAGAGTGCCGTCCTACGCTTTGTGTGATAACAGATAAATTAGTATTCCATAGCTACGAGTTGTTTAAGGCAACACTAAAGCTACATCGTTACTCAACCATTGGTCAAGGTCTGCTCACCCTCATCAATGTAATGCAAAGCACCTCTTCTACATTATAAAACATTAAAAACAATCCGATGATATTATAAACCAAACATTTCCAAACACATCACAGAAATTAAGCAGTATACTTGGCAGCAACGCAAATAAAGACAATCACCTCTAGGCCTATTTCTGACGTTTGCAACGCAGCGTTTCCAAAAGCTAGCAAAGAACAAAATAACCCAAGCCCAGCCAGGCTGCCTGTTCTTACCCAGATTCAAGAGTTGTAGCCTCCTTGATGCTGTGTTGAACCTCCTCAGCAGTCTCTTGTTCCCCACGGAATTTGCTTGTAAGATCCCTCTCACATCCATATATAGATCCACCACATATTCTTTCAGATTACTACTCACTACTCTTTGCCATTTGCTTGGAGGGGGGGTGTCCAAGTGTGCTTGCATTTCTCCCATAACTCATCAAACTGCATCTGCCTTTGAACCACGCGCTACAAAATGCCAGTTTTCTCCCACAGTACAGGCGGGTTGGGTATTTCCCCAGACAAACCTGCGCTGGGTCCTCATCACCTCCTATGTCACCAGGCTGCAAGACGGTTGCTCGGGTGCCTTTGCTGCTGGGCTCGGCGGCCTTGGCCTCAGTGATTAGCGTCGGCCCAGCGGCCTTGCATTTGGCCTCTGTGGCAGGCTTCTCCCTGCCGCTTTGATGTCTTCACTATTATTCTACAATGTTAAACATTTTCAAAAGAAAGACAAACCCTTCAATGAGTAGGTGTGTCCAAACTTTTGACTGGTACTGTATTCACTGCTTTATCCAAAGTTACATCTTGCTCACGCAGCAATCTCTCATTGAGTCCATTATCAAGTATGCCTCAGACTATCCTTTCACTAGTGAGTCTTTCAGATTTTTCAAATTCACACGTTTTGCTCATTGTGTTCAGCTCAGCCAAGTACTGGTCAAAACTGACTTCCTGTTTCTGATCATGAGTGAAAAACGTGTATTTCTCAAATGTGATGTTCTGGCTTGCTTCAAAGTACTCCTCAAATTTAGCCATGAGCACAGTCAATGTCAAGTTTGCCTCATCTAGCTGAAAGCTATTGTATACACTGCATTCGGGAAGTATTCAGACCCCTTTACTTTTTCCCGATTTTGTTACGTTAGTCTAAAATAGATTAAATTATTTTTGTCCCTCATCAATCCACACACTACCCCATAATGACAAAGTGAAAACATACGCACATCTGGGGAAGGTACCAAAACAATTCTGCAGCATTGAAGGTTCCCATGAACACAGTGGCCTCCATCGTTTTTAAATGGAAAAAGTTTTGAACCACCAAGACTCTTCCTAGAGCTGGCTGCCAGGCCAAACTGAGCAATCAGGGGAGAAGGGCCTTAGTCAGGGAGGTGACCAAGAACCCGATGGTCACTCTGGCAGAGCTGCAGAGTTCCGCTGTGGAGATGGGAAAACCTTCCAGAAGGACAACCATATCTGCAGCACTCCACCAATCAGGCCTTTATGGTAGAGTGGCCAGACGGAAGCCACTCCTCAGTAAAGGGCACGACAGCCCGCTTGGAGTTTGCCAAAAGGCACCTAAATGACTCTCAGACCATGAGAAACAAGATTCTCTGGTCTAATGAAACCAAAATTAAACTATTTTGGCTGAATGCCAAGCGTCACATCTGGAGGAAACCTGGCACCATCCCTTCGGTGAAGCATGGTGGTGGCAGCATAATGCTGTGGGGATACTTTTCAGCGTCAGGGACTGGGAGACTAGTCAGGATTGTGGGGAAAGATGAACACCGCAAAGTACAGAGAGATCATTGATGAAACCTGCTCCAGAGCACTCAGGACCTCCGATTGGGGCGAAGGTTTTACCTTCCAACAGGACAACGACCCTAAGCACACAGCCAAGACAACGCAGGGGTGGAATATGGTCTGGGTAAAGCATATTATATAATTAGTCTCTGACATCCCTGACCTAGGGAAACAGCACGTGGTCTGGGTAAAGTGGGGGGTTAAGGCCAATCCAGAGATCACTGGGGTTTTTTGTTGGTGTGGGCATGCGCTTGGGCGGACTCAGATCTTTTGGAGCAATATGCACCTGTTGGTAACATGATACCCTCACCGTTCCATGTGTGCCTAGACCCCCGAATAGCAATATTCACAATGGGGATAGCAGTGACTCTCCATTTGGGATAGAAGCAAAAAATAATCCTGTTGAAAACATCACCACTGTTAGCTCATTTCAAAGAAATTGCATATTTGAATAATAGCTACATGTAATACAAGTTTAGGTTTGTATTAAATTTACATTGTTTTGTGCCAGTTGGCTGTAGGTTACTCCACTAGCAGCTTACCAGTTGGCTGTAGGCTACTCCACTAGCAGCTTGCCAGTTGGCTGTAGGCTACTCCACTAGCAGCTTAGCAGTTGGCTGTAGGCTACTCCACTAGCAGCTTGCCAGTTGGCTGTAGGCTACTCCACTAGCAGCTTACCAGTTGGCTGTAGGCTACTCCACTAGCAGCTTACCAGTTGGCTGTAGGCTACTCCACCAGCAGCTTACCAGTTGGCTGTAGGCTACTCCACTAGCAGCTTACCAGTTGGCTGTAGGCTACTCCACTAGCAGCTTACCAGTTGGCTGTAGGCTACTCCACTGGCAGCTTGCCAGTTGGCTGTAGGCTACTCCACTAGCAGCTTGCCTGTTGGCTGTAGGCTACTCTACTAGCAGCTTGCCAGTTGGCTGTAGGCTACTTCACTAGCAGCTTACCAGTTGGCTGTAGGCTACTCCACTAGCAGCTTACCAGTTGGCTGTAGGCTACTCCACTGGCAGCTTGCCAGTTGGCTGTAGGCTACTCTACTAGCAGCTTGCCAGTTGGCTGTAGGCTACTCCACTAGCAGCTTACCAGTTGGCTGTAGGCTACTCCACTAGCAGCTTGCCAGTTGGCTGTAGGCTACTCTACTAGCAGCTTACCAGTTGGCTGTAGGCTACTCCACTGGCAGCTTGCCAGTTGGCTGTAGGCTACTCTACTAGCAGCTTACCAGTTGGCTGTAGGCTACTCCACTAGCAGCTTACCAGTTGGCTGTAGGCTACTCCACTAGCAGCTTACCAGTTGGCTGTAGGCTACTCTACTAGCAGCTTAACATTTGGCTGTAGGCTACTCCACTGGCAGCTTGCCAGTTGGCTGTAGGCTACTCCACTAGCAGCTTACCAGTTGGCTGTAGGCTACTCTACTAGCAGCTTGCTAAAAACTGTAAGCAAGCTAGCCTTTTAGCTTCCCACAGATTTAGATATGGCTTAGTGTTGTAGGTTATGGTCTTGCTGAAAGGTGAGTTCCTCTCCCAGTGTCTGGTGTAAAGCAGACTGAAGCAGGCTTTCCTCTAGAAAATCCTGTTACTTTTCATTCTGTAAAACTCCCCAGTCTTTGACGATGTCAAGCATTTCCTTACCATGATGCAGCCATCACCATGCTTGAAAATAAGGAGGCAGTTACTCAGTGATGTTATGTTGGATTTGCCCCAAACTTAAGGCTTTGCATTTAGGCCCAAAAATTGTATTCATTTGCCCTGTTATTTTTTTTAGCATTATTACTTTAGTGCCTTGTTGCAAACAAGATCTGAAATATTCATATTTCAGGTGGTCATTATTGGGGATTATTGTGAACATCTTTGTGTCTGGGTGGCTTAATACACCATACACAACATCATTATTAACAGAGGAAGGGTTAGTCGTTCATATCACAATTACTATTTTAGTTATTGTTTTGTATTTGTTTGTGCAAATTAGTAGAATTTTGTTTTTACTTTCACATTATTTTGTGTTGATGAATTTCGGAAAATTATAATCAAATCTATTTCAATCCCACTTTTTAAAGCAACAAAATGTAAAAAATGTTAAAGTGGGTGTAGACTTTCCATAGGAACTGTATAGCCTAATAATATTTAGGACGTTAATTTCCTTGGGAAGATAACTGCCCGTGCTTCTCCATCCATTCATATATACAGTGGGGAGAACAAGTATTTGATACACTGCCGATTTTGCAGGTTTTCCTACTTACAAAGCATGTAGAGGTCTATAATTTTTATCATAGGTACACTTCAACTGTGAGAGACGGAATCTAAAACAAAAATCCAGAAAATCACATTGTATGATTTTTAAGTAATTAATTTGCATTTTATTGCATGACATAAGTATTTGATCACCTACCAACCAGTAAGAATTCCGGCTCTCACAGACCTGTTAGTTTTTCTTTAAGAAGCCCTCCTGTTCTCCACTCATTACCTTTATTAACTGCACCTGTTTGAACTCGTTACCTGTATAAAAGACACCTGTCCACACACTCAATCAAACAGACTCCAACCTCTCCACAATGGCCAAGACCAGAGAGCTGTATAAGGACATCAGGAATAAAATTGTAGACCAGCACAAGGCTGGGATGGGCTACAGGACAATAGGCAAGCAGCTTGGTGAGAAGGCAACAACTGTTGCCGCAAATATTAGAAAATGGAAGAATTTCAAGATGGCGGTCAATCACCCTCGGCTGGGGCTCCATGCAAGATCTCACCTCGTGGGGCATCAGTGATCATGAGGAAGGTGAGGGATCAGCCCAGAACTACACGGCAGGACCTGGTCAATGACCTGAAGAGAGCTGGAACCACAGTCTCAAAGAAAACCATTAGTAAAACACTACGCCGTCATGGTTTAAAATCCTGCAGGGCACGCAAGGTCCCCCTGCTCAAGCCAGCGCATGTCCAGGCCCATTTGAAGTTTGCCAATGACCATCTGGATGATCCAGAGGAGGAATGGGAGAAGGTCATGTGATCTGATGAGACAAAAATATAGCTTTTTGGTCTAAACTCCACTCGCCCTGTTTGGAGGAAGAAGAAGGATGAGTACAACCCCAAGAACACCATCCCAACCGTGAAGCATGGAGGTGGAAACATCATTCTTTGGGGATGCTTTTCTGCAAAGGGGACAGGATGACTGCACCGTATTGAGGGGAGGATGGATGGGGCCATGTATCGCGAGATCTTGGCCAACAACCTCCTTCTCTCAGTAAGAGCATTGAAGATGGGTCGTGGCTGGGTCTTCCAGCATGACAATGACCCGAAACACACAGCCAGGGCAACTAAGGAGTGGCTCCGTAAGAACCATCTCAAGGTCCTGGAGTGGCCTAGCCAGTCTCCAGACCTGAACCCAATAGAAAATCTTTGGAGGGAGCTGAAAGTCTGTATTGCCCAGCGACATCCCCGAAACCTGAAGGATCTGGAGAAGGTCTGTATGGGGGAGTGGGCCAAAATCCCTGCTGCAGTGTGTGCAAACCTGGTCAAGACCTACAGGAAACATATGATCTCTGTAATTGCAAACAAAGGTTTCTGTACCAAATATTAAGTTCTGCTTTTCTGGTGTATCAAATACTTATGTCATGCAATAAAATGCAAATTAATTACTTAAAAATCATACAATGTGATTTTCTGGATTTTTGTTTTAGATTCCGTCTCTCACAGTTGAAGTGTACCTATGATAACAATTACAGACCTCTACATGCTTTGTAAGTAGGAAAACATGCAAAATCGGCAGTGTATCAAATACTTGTTCTCCCCACTGTATGTATGTATGTATGTATGTATATATATATATATATATATATATATATATATATATATAGCCTACTCTATTTAATTAAGACCATACGCTCACCTGATCTGGCACGCCCAACTAGGAGAGGAGAGGCCTTGTAGCTCAGTTGTGGGTTCGATTCCCAGGGGGGACCAGTATGAAGAAAAAAAAATTATGCACTCACTAACTCTAAGTCGCTCTGGATAAGAGTGTCTGCTAAATGACTGAAATGTAAAATGAGAGGTATGGCTGCTGAACTAGGAGAGGAGAGGTATGGCTGCTGAACTAGGAGAGGAGAGGTATGGCTGCTGAACTAGGAGAGGAGAGGTATGGCTGCTGAACTAGGAGAGGAGAGGTATGGCTGCTGAACTAGGAGAGGAGAGGTATGGCTGCTGAACTAGGAGAGGAGAGGTATGGCTGCTGAACTAGGAGAGGAGAGGTATGGCTGCTGAACTAGGAGAGGAGAGGTATGGCTGCTGAACTAGGACAGGAGAGGTATGGCTGCTGAACTAGGAGAGGAGAGGTATGGCTGCTGAACTAGGAGAGGAGAGGTATGGCTGCTGAACTAGGAGAGGAGAGGTATGGCTGCTGAACTAGGAGAGGAGGTGTCACTGCTGAACTAGGAGAGGAGAGGTACAGTGGGGGGGGGGAAAGTATTTAGTCAGCCACCAATTGTGCAAGTTCTCCCACTTAAAAAGATGAGAGAGGCCTGTAATTTTCATTATAGGTACACGTCAACTATGACAGACAAAATGAGAAAAAAAATCCAGAAAATCACATTGTAGGATTTTTAATGCATTTATTTGCAAATTATGGTGGAAAATAAGTATTTGGTCACCTACAAACAAGCAAGATTTCTGGCTCTCACAGACCTGTAACTTCTTCTTTAAGAGGCTGCTCTGTCCTCCACTCGTTACCTGTATTAATGGCACCTGTTTGAACTTGTTATCAGTATAAAAGACACAGCTGTCCACGACCTCAAACAGTCACACTCCAAACTCCACTATGGCCAAGACCAAAGAGCTGTCAAAGGACACCAGAAACAAAATTGTAGACCTGCACCAGGCTGGGAAGACTGAATCTGCAATAGGTAAGCAGCTTGGTTTGAAGAAATCAACTGTGGGAGCAATTATTAGGAAATGGAAGACATACAAGTCCACTGATAATCTCCCTCGATCTGGGGCTCCATGCAAGATCTCACCCCGTGGGGTCAGAATGATCACAAGAACGGTGAGCAAAAATCCCAGAACCACACAGGGGGACCTAGTGAATGACCTGCAGAGAGCAGGGACCAAAGTAACAAAGCCTACCATCAGTAACACACTACGCCGCCAGGGACTCAAATCCTGCAGTGCCAGACGTGTCCCCCTGCTTAAGCCAGTACATGTCCAGGCCCGTCTGAAGTTTGCTAGAGTGCATTTGGATGATCCAGAAGAGGATTGGGAGAATGTCATATGGTCAGATGAAACCAAAATATAACTTTTTGGTAAAAACTAAACTCGTCGTGTTTGGAGGACAAAGAATGCTGAGTTGCATCCAAACACCATACCTACTGTGAAGCATGGGGGTGGAAACATCATGCTTTGGGGCTGTTTTTCTTTAAAGGGACCAGGACGACTGATCCGTGTAAAGGCAAGAATGAATGGGGCCATGTATCGTGAGATTTTGAGTGAAAACCTCGTTCCATCAGCAAGGGCATTGAAGATGAAACGTGGCTGGATCTTTCAGCATGACAATGATCCCAAACACACCGCCCGGGCAACGAAGGAGTGGCTTCGTAAGAAGAATTTCAAGGTCCTGGAGTGGCCTAGCCAGTCTCCAGAAATCAACCCCATAGAAAATCTTTGGAGGGAGTTGAAAGTCCGTGTTGCCCAGCGACAGCCCCAAAACATCACTGCTCTAGAGGAGATCTGCATGGAGGAATGGGCCAAAATACCAGCAACAGTGTGTGAAAACCTTGTGAAGACTTACAGAAAACGTTTGACCTGTGTCATTGCCAACAAAGGGTATATAACAAAGTATTGAGAAACTTTTGTTATTGACCAAATACTTATTTTCCACCATAATTTGCTAATAAATTCGTTAAAAATCCTACAATGTGATTTTCTGGAAAAAAAGTTCTCATTTTGTCTGTCATAGTTGAAGTGTACCTATGATGAAAATTACAGGCCTCTCATCTTTTTAAGTGGGAGAACTTGCACAATTGGTGGCTGACTAAATACTTTTTTCCCCCACTGTATGGCTGCTGAACTAGGACGGGAGAGGTATAGCTGCTGAACTAGGAACGGGAGAGGTATGGCTGCTGAACTAGGAGAGGAGAGGTATGGCTGCTGAACTAGGACGGGAGAGGTATGGCTGCTGAACTAGGACGGGAGAGGTATGGCTGCTGAACTAGGACGGGAGAGGTATGGCTGCTGAACTAGGAAGGGAGAGGTATGGCTGGAGAAGAGTCAACGCTCGCTCTCCATGTTGCGCCTTTTGCTTTATGATGACAACTCACGTTGGTTGAGCACCCCAAAATTATTTCTATTAACAGATACTGTAGTAAACTATAGCCTAATCATATTTAAGTTAATTTCCTTGGAAAGATAACTGCAACATGATTTATTCGCCCATGCATAGGTAGCCTGGTAGGCTAGTGTGTGAATAATTTGACAGAGGTGCTTTTAGTACAATAGCTAGGCTAACGCATACACAGCAGAAAGACACCGTTTCCAAATAATCTGCGGGACAAGTATATTTATCACAACGTTTTCTGTCTGACCGCCCTCAACATGAAAAATACAGACCGCAGCCCGTACCTCCAAACGTCTTTGTTGTAGCATTTGAAAGTGAAAAATATATACACTGCTCAAAGAAATAAAGGGAACACTAAAATAACACATCCTAGATCTGAATGAATGAAATAATATTATTAAATACTTTTTTCTTTACATAGTTGAATGTGCTGACAACAAAATCACACAAAAATTATCAATGGAAATCAAATGTATCAACCCATGGAGGTCTGGATTTGGAGTCACCCTCAAAATTAAAGTGGAAAACCACGCTACAGGCTGATCCAACTTTGATGTAATTTCCTTAAAACAAGTCAAAATGAGGCTCAGTAGTGTGTGTGGCCTCCACGTGCCTGTATGACCTCCCTACAACGCCTGGGCATGCTCCTGATGAGGTGGCGGATGGTCTCCTGAGGGATCTCCTCCCAGACCTGGACTAAAGCATCCGCCAAATCCTGGACAGTCTGTGGTGCAACGTGGCGTTGGTGGATGGAGCGAGACATGATGTCCCAGATGTGCTCAATTGGATTCAGGTCTGGGGAACGGGCGGGCCAGTCCATAGCATCAATGCCTTCCTGTTGCAGGAACTGCTGACACACTCCAGCCACATGAGGTCTAGCATTGTCTTGCATTAGGAGGAACCCAGGGCCAACCACACCAGCATATGGTCTCACAAGGGGTCTGAGGATCTCATCTCGGTACCTAATGGCAGTCAGGCTACCTCTGGCGAGCACATGGAGGGCTGTGCGGCCCCCCAAAGAAATGCCACCCCACACCATGACTGACCCACCTCCAAACCGGTCATGCTGGAGGATGTTGCAGGCAGCAGAACGTTCTCCACGGCGTCTCCAGACTCTGTCACGTCTGTCACGTGCTCAGTGTGAACCTGCTTTCATCTGTGAAGAGCACAGGGCGAAAGTGGCGAATTTGCCATTCTTGGTGTTCTCTGGCAAATGCCAAACGTCCTGCACGGTGTTGGGCTGTAAGCACAACCCCCACCTGTGGACGTCGGGCCCTCATACCCCCCTCATGGAGTCTGTTTCTGACCGTTTGAGCAGACACATGCACATGTATGGCCTGCTGGAGGTCATTTTGCAGGGCTCTGGCAGTGCTCCTCCTGCTCCTCTTTGCACAAAGGCTGAGGTAGCAGTCCTGCTGCTGGGTTGTTGCCCTCCTACGGCCTCCTCGTCGTCTCCTGATGTACTGGCCTGTCTCCTGGTAGCGCCTCCATGCTCTGGACACTACGCTGACAGACACAGCAAACCTTCTTGCCACAGCTCGCATTGATGTGCCATCCTGGATGAGCTGCACTACCTGAGCCACTTGTATGGATTGTAGACTCTGTCTCATGCTACCACTAGACTGAAAGCACCGCCAGCATTCAAAAGTGACCAGAACTGAGAAGTGGTCTGTGGTCAACACCTGCAAAACCAGATTTTTTTTATTGGGGGTGTCTTGCTAATTGCCTATAATTTCCACCTGTTGTCTATTCCATTTGCACAACAGCATGTGAAATGTATTGTCAATCAGTGTTGCTTCCTAAGTGGACAGTTTGATTTCACTGTCACGCTCTGGCTCCAGGACTCTGTATATTGAGCCAGGGTGTGTTCGTTTCACTGTGTTCTGTTTCTTGGTTGGGTGTTCTAGGTTGTTGTATTTCTTTGTTTGCCTGAGTGACTCCCAATCAGAGGCAACGCGTGTCAGCTGTTCGCTGGTTGTCTCTGATTGGGAGCCATATTTAAACTGTCTGTTTTCACTTTGTGTTTGTGGGTTCTTGTTTCGAGTTGGTTGTGTTATACCGTGTACTGTCACGTTTCCGTCTTTTGTTTCGTTTCACTTAATAAATTAGTATGTTTGCCTGCAACGCTGTGCCTTGGTCTACTCCTTACCCTGACGACCGTGACAGAAGAACCCACCTAAACCAGACCAAGCAGCGTGTCCAGGAGCCATCGCTGGCAGATCTCTGTTGTAGCTTCGACTGGGTCAAGCCCATTGAGGAGCTGAATGGCGAGAGTTGGAGACAGAAGAGCGAGAATTGGGCGAGAATGATGGAGGCCTGGTCCACGGGGAGGAGAGACCCCCAGAAAATTTTTAGGGGGGGGGCTCACGACGTCGGGGCAGCAGGAGTACGGGATAGAGTGGTGCAGAAGGATGGCAGAGGAGGCCGCCAGGTTAGGGGAGTCACTGGTCACCAGGGGGAAGGAGGTTGTAGAGGCACGGCGAGAGGTACTGGCGTGTGTGGCCAGTCCGGTCCGGCCTGTTCCTGATCCCCAAGTAGGGCCAGTGGTGTGTGTTCCCAGTACGGTCTGGCCTGTTCCTGCCACTCCCACCAAGTCAGTGGTGCGCGTCGTCAGCCCAGCCCGTCCTGTTCCTGCCACTCCCACCAAGTCAGTGGTGCGCGTCGTCAGCCCAGCCCGGCCTGTTCCTGCTCCACGCACCAAGCCTACGGTGTGCGTCGCCAGCCCAGCCCGGCCTGTTCCTGCTCTACGCACCAAGCCTACGGTGTGCGTCGCCAGCCCAGCCCGGCCTGTTCCTGCTCCACGCACCAAGCCCACGGTGTGTGTCGTCAGCCCAGCCGGTCCCTGCTCCACGCACTAAGCCCACGGTGTGCGTCGCCAGCCCGGCCTGTTCCTGCTCCACGCACCAAGCCTACGGGGTGCGTTGCCAGCCCAGCCCGGCCGGTCCCTGCTCCACGCACCAAGCCCACGGTGTGCGTCGCCATCCCGACCCGTTCCTGCCACTCGCACCAAACCTACGGCGCGCGTCGCCAGCCCGATCCAGCCCGTTCCTGCTACTCGCACCAAGCCAGGGATGCGAGTCGTCAGCCTGGTGAGGCCCGTTCCGGCTCCACGCACCAAACCAGGGGTGCGTATCGTCAGCCCGGTCCGGTCCGTTACTGCTCCACGCACCAGGCCAGGGGTGCGCATCATCAGCCAGGTCCGGTCCGTTCCTGCCTCACGTGCCAAGCCAGGGGTGCGCGTCGTCAGTCCGGTGCCTGATCAGGTACCGGTCAGCTGCTCCACAACGGAGTTTGAGCAATCCGCTCCGTCGATGTCCGGTCCAGATCCAGCCAGCGGGGTCAGACCGGACCGGGGGCGCTACGGGGGGATTGTGGAAGGGTGGTGGTCAAGCTCGGAGCCGGAGCCGTCTCCGAGGAGGAATGCCCACCCAGCCCTCCCCTGTTTGGGTTTTGTTGAGGCGCGGTCGCAGTCCGCGCCTTTAGGGGGGGGTACTGTCACGCTCTGGCTCCAGGACTCTGTATGTTGAGCCAGGGTGTGTTCGTTTCACTGTGTTCTGTTTCTTGGTTGGGTGTTCTAGGTTGTTGTATTTCTTTGTTTGCCTGAGTGACTCCCAATCAGAGGCAACGAGTGTCAGCTGTTTGCTGGTTGTCTCTGATTGGGAGCCATATTTAAACTGGCTGTTTTCACTTTGTGTTTGTGGGTTCTTGTTTCGAGTTGGTTGTGTTTTACCGTGTACTGTCACGTTTCCGTCTTTTGTTTCGTTTCACTTAATAAATTAGTATGTTTGCCTGCAACGCTGTGCCTTGGTCTACTCCTTACCCTGACGATCGTGACATTCACAGAAGTGTGATTGACTTGGAGTTACATTGTGTTGTTTAAGTGTTCCCTTTATTTTTTTGAGCAGTGTATATACAGTACCAGTCAAAAGTTTGGACACCTGCACATTCAAGGGTTTTATTTTATATTTTACATTGTAGAATAATAATCAGGTAGTAACCAAAAAAGTGTTAAACAAATCAAAATTTGGGCTGTCAAAAATAGCGCGTTAACGACGTTAATTAGTTGTTTGCTGTTAATTACGTCAATTTTTTTTAACGCATTTCACGCATGCGCAGTGTGACAAATTATTCAGGTCAGGAAAGTGGTTGGGAGCTAGAGGCGAGATGGAGCAAGGTGAGCAAAGTGGGCCTATTGACGGATTCAAATATAAAAAGAATGATGATGGTACAGTTAACAAGTACAAGGTTATTTGCAAGATTTGTAAGAAGGAGTTTCAATTTCACCGGAGCTGTTCAAGCTTGAAGTACCATGTCAACGCCAAACATGCGTTTGCTGGGACGTCAGATTCAGCAAGTGGTTTGCGCCAGACCACGCTGAATGTTTGCAGGCAATTAACAAAATCAACCTCAGATAATTTGACCAACACAATAGCAAAATGGATTGCAAAGGATTGTAGACCCATTAGCATTGTAGAAGACTCAGGTTTCCTTGATGTTTTGCAAGTGGCGTCTCAAGACTCATTCTATAAGCCACCGTCAACAGCCACAGTTATGAAGAAAATCCACGAGCTCTATGAAAACGAAAAAGAAAAAAGGAAAGAGGTCTTGGATCAAGTAAATCATATCGCCCTGACAGGAGACCATTGGACATCAGTG
This sequence comes from Coregonus lavaretus, assembly GCF_964263955.1. Taxonomy (NCBI): domain Eukaryota; kingdom Metazoa; phylum Chordata; class Actinopteri; order Salmoniformes; family Salmonidae; genus Coregonus; species Coregonus lavaretus. The sequence continues at coordinate 4,294,675 of NW_028161510.1, read as the reverse complement.
AGTAACAACAATTACCTCGGAGTAACTACACATTTAATCAGTGACACTTGGGAACTGAAGTCTTTTGCGCTGACTATATTAAAAACTGAGGAGCGTCATTTTGCGGAGGCTTGTAAAGAACAGTTCCTGTCTGTTGCACGTGAGTGGGACATCGAGGGCAAGACTACAACCATTGGGACTGACAGTGCACGCAACATGGTTGCCGCAATTCGACTTACACGCTATGAACACATGAACTGTGTCGCTCACATGGTGCAGAGAAGTGTCACAGTGAGTCTTGCTGACAGCGGCTTTGTAAATGCTTTGGCCAAGGCTCGCAAAGTTGTCGGTCATTTTAAGCACAGCCCAGCAAATGCTGCGGAGCTTCAAGCACAACAAGTCAGCCTGGGAAAGAAGCAAGAGCCATTGATCCAGGATGTTCCAACACGTTGGAATTCGACGCTGGAAATGGTCAAGCGCGTGAGCAGAAATAAAGAGGCTGTCATCGCAGCCCTGGACAATCAGGAGCACAAACTCGTTTTGCCGACCGCAGCAGAGTGGGATAAACTGCAGAGGCTGGAGACACTTCTAGAGCCATGCAGGTAAATCAGTCTGTAACTTATCAAATAACATCGCTTTGATTATTTTCTGGAATGAAATAAACCAAGTCAAATATCAATAACATGTATCTATGTAAAAAATAATGATGATGGTAATAATAATAATAATAATAATAATAATAATATGTTGATAACCACTGTTCTAATAATACACTGTCTCTGTGTGCATGTGTGTGTTTGTGTGCGTAGGTATGTAACTGAGCTCCTGGGTGGAGAGGCCTAGGTCTCCTGTTCTGTGGTACTACCTTCTCTCTGCCACTTGCGTCTCAAGATGGAAGCCTGTGATGAGGACCCTGCATATGTGGTGAGATTCAAGACCAAGTTCAAGGAGGACCTAGCATCCCGTCAAGAACAGCTCAACAATGCATGGCTCCAGATTGCTACAGTTTTGGATCCTCGTTTCAAAGACTTGAAATGCCTGCCCAAGACAGACAGGGAAGAGGTGTGGACCACACTTGAAGGGATGCTGCAACAAGAATCACCCAGAAGGTCTTCACAGACACATGATGATGGGCCACCCAGGAAGAAAATCAGCCTTCTGCAAATGGGCTCAGATTCAGAATCAGAAGATGAAGAGGTCCAACCTGCCATACAGAGGTACAGAGCAGAGCCCACCATTAAATTGGAGGACTGCCCCTTGAGGTGGTGGGCATCTCATTCAGGAGCCCATGAGAAGCTGGCCTCACTAGCTCACAAATATCTAGCCACTCCTGCAACCACTGTTCCCTGTGAACGACTTTTCTCAGTTGCAGGTCACATTCTGAACAAGAAAAGGTCAGCTTTACTTTCAGAAAATGTGAACAAGTTAGTTTGCCTCAGCAACTGGCTGAAAGATGATGAAGCTCAGTAGATTTGAAAGGTGATGTTCAAACAAAAAGACCAGTTTCAGTGCAACATTCAGTGCAAGTAGTTAGCAACTGGATTTTTGAGCAACTGGATTAAAGAATGGAGGAAAAGGTAAAAGATTGTTCTTTGGTTTGATTTAAAAGTTTTATTGAAAATGTTTTTTTCCACAGATGACTCAAATTGTGCAAAAATGTGGTAGGTCACTGTTATGATTTGACTACATTTATTGCTTTCTGTTCAATTGAATACTGTAAATTGTACATCCTGGTTAAGAGGAATGCCAAAGAGGAAGTGATGGAACATTACAAAGACAAATATTATGGTGTGTAGTATGTTTCAGCTTGATTTAAAACACCATTATTTGGCTGTGTTAATAAACAGACATAATATGAAAATTATGTATCTGTGTCCTGTTATTTATCTTTTGGTATGCATTTCAGAAAAAAAATTGTTAGGATTCAGGTGTAATTGCAAATAGTGATTAATCATGATTAATCCACTGAAAATTCTGATTAATTTGATTAAAAATTTTAATCATTTGACAGCCCTAATCAAAATATATTCCAGGTGACTACCTCATGAAGCTGGTTGAGAGAATGCCAAGAGTGTGCAAAGCTTTCATCAAGGCAAAGGGTGGCTATTGAAGAATCTCAAATATAACATGTTTTTGATTTGTTTAACACTTTTTTGGTTACTACACGATTCCATCGGTGTTATTTCATATCTATGATGTCTTCAATACTATTCTACAATGTAAAAAATAGTAAAAATAAAGAAACTCTTGAATGAGTAGGTGTGTCCAAACTTTTGACTGGTACTGTATATATTTCTTTCCACTTTCAAATGGTACAACAAAGACGTTTAGAGGTAGAGGGCTGCGGGCTCAGACAGAGATCATTGCAGCGCGGTCCGTATTTTTCATGTTGCCGGTGGTCAGACAGAAAACTTTGTGATAAATATACTTGTTCCGCAGATTATTTGGAAACGGTGTCTTTCTGCTGTGTATGCGTTAGCCTAGCTATTGTACTAAAAGCACCTCTGTCAAATTATTCACACACTAGCCTACCAGGCTACCTATGCATGGGCGAATAAATCACGTGGCAGTTATCTTTCCAAGGAAATTAACTTAAATATGATTATGCTATAGTTTACTACAGTGTCTGTTAAAAGAAATAATTTGGGGACGCTCAACCAACGTGAGTCGAGGTAAAATCGTAAAATAGTGTATTATTTTTAACATGCTGTGAAAGTGGTACTCACTTTTAGGAATGGGTAATCGTTTACAAGTTGCAAACTATATCATAAACCCATCGTTGAAAACCACATTTTTCATCTTCTGTGGTTTGGTAACTTCCTGTTGTTCAACGAACCGGAATGAAGAAGCAGAGTTTGGAAAAAATGTATTTGGTGTCCATTAAGTCTTAAACAGCAAGGGGGCATTGTTTCCACTCCGTTGTGGCCGTCCCCATTTAAATGCAAGACCTCATCATACCATTGTTGTGTTGTTTTACACTTAGTGTACTAACTTGAACTCCACTACCCTCTTTTTGGGATTTACAGGAAACACCTATCCCACCCCCCTCCTCCCTCTCCCTCCAACCCTCCTCCCCCCTCCCCCTCTTGGGGTCCCCAGGTCGTGCCTCTCCTGGTAACTTACTGCTGGGTCTGAAGAGGGTGTCTGTGCTGCTGGTCGACTGCAGGAAAACACCGGGACGGAGTGGGTTTATGCTCTTACATACATTTATTTTGGGACACTCCCTAGATGTCCTTAATTACCATTAAATACCTTCTTAAAATGTAGACTCATTAGAAGCACTCCTACCCCATTGGTTACATTGATTTTAACCCATCCAAAATGCTCAAATCTGATCACAAGAGTTTGGAAAGCTGGTCCTTGAACTAACTTCGATTTGAAGAAGGAACCCTAACTGTCTGTCTTTGTTTCACAGGGGACAGCCCTAACCGTCGCTCTCTCAGTAGAAGGGGCTTATCATCTGGGGAGGCTAACCGACATCATGATGCTGATGAGACAGAGAAGAGTCTCTCCAGATCAGAACACCTCAAGAAACACCAGCAGAGACTTACAGGGAAGAAATCTCACTGCTGCTTTGACTGTGGAAAGAGTTTCACCTCTTCAGCAAAACTTAAAACACACCAGAGAATACACACAGGAGAGAAGCCTTTTGGTTGTGATCAGTGTGGGAAGAGATTCACTCATTCAGGAAACCTGGCTAGACACAAGAGAATACACACAGGAGAGAAGCCTTTTGGTTGTGATCACTGTGGGAAGAGATTCACTCAGTCAGGAAGCCTGGCTGGACACAAGAGAATACACACAGGAGAGAAGCCTTACTACTGCTCAGACTGTGGAATGAGCTTAACCACTTCAAAAGGACTTCTAGAACACCAGAGAACACACACAGGAGAGAAGCCGTTTGGTTGTGATCAGTGTGGGAAGAGATTCACTCAGTCAGGAAGCCTGGCTTTACACAAGAGAATACACACAGGAGAGAAGCCTTTTGGTTGTGATCAGTGTGGGAAGAGATTCACTCATTCAGGAAACCTGGCTAGACACAAGAGAATACACACAGGAGAGAAGCCTTACCACTGCTCAGACTGTGGAATGAGCTCAACCACTTCAAAAGGACTTCTAGTACACCAGAGAGTACACACAGGAGAGAAGCCTTTTGGTTGTGATCAGTGTGGGAAGAGATTCACTCAGTCAGGAAGCCTGGCTGAACACAAGAGAATACACACAGGAGAGAAGCCTTTTGGTTGTGATCAGTGTGGGAAGAGATTCACTCAGTCAGAAAACCTGGTTTTACACAAGAGAATACACACAGGAGAGAAGCCTTTTGGTTGTGATCAGTGTGGGAAGAGATTCACTCATTCAGGAAGCCTGGCTGGACACAAGAGAATACACACAGGAGAGAAGCCTTACCACTGCTCAGACTGTGGAATGAGCTTCACCACTTTAAAAGCACTTCTAGTACACCAGAGAACACACACAGGAGAGAAGCCTTTTGGTTGTGATCAGTGTGGGAAGAGATTCACTCAGTCAGGAAGCCTGGCTGGACACAAGAGAATACACACAGGAGAGAAGCCTTACCACTGCTCAGACTGTGGAATGAGCTTAACCACTTCAAAAGGACTTCTAGAACACCAGAGAACACACACAGGAGAGAAGCCTTTTGGTTGTGATCAGTGTGGGAAGAGATTCACTCAGTCAGGACACCTGGTTTTACACAAGAGAATACACACAGGAGAGAAGCCTTTTGGTTGTGATCAGTGTCGGAAGAGATTCACTCAGTCAGGAAACCTGGCTAGACACAAGAGAAAACACCACACTGTTGGGTAATCTTTCCACTTTTGGTAGCTCAATCCAGTTAATGGTAGACTAGTGTACACACACCGGAGAGAAGCCCTACAGGGTGAGTTTTGCCACCTCAAGCTTTCTTAATGTCGCCTTCCTTAGTGTAATTTGATGTACTGTCATCAAGGGGTCCACCCTCTGAAAACTTTAACTATCCATTATTTCCAGATTTCTATTAATTGCAATGTGAGTGAAATAGTCTGTGTTTGAATGGTGTGGGCGTACGTACCCCAACAACAGAATGGTGTGGGTGTTTCCCAACAACAGGATTGGTCAGCTCAGAGAAAGCAGGGCGGTAGCTCCTCCCTGTCTCTCTGCAAGTCTATCGTTAGGGTTAAGGCAAGGGTCCGTTTAACATGTTGACTAGTTGGGATGTGGTCAGAAAAGTCCCTTAAGTCGCTGCCGTCCCACAGTCTCTTGACAGATGCTATGATACCAGTTAAGTCTGTTCACCAGAGATTACAGAAATGTTGGCAGGTAGATTTCTTTGGTTTGCTTAGCGAGCAAGTTAGAGGGATCTGAAGACTGATAACAATGTCTGAGGACAATTCACCATCACCATGATCAACCCTGTCTACCAGCCAACTCACCACGATCAACCCCGTCTACCATCCAGCTCACCTTATTTTGAAATGACATGATATTGTTTGGTAGAATGAACACAGTGTAGTGAATATTTTCCCAAACTGCGTTAACCACTCCAGTCAGCAGATGACGATGTGAGTCTTTCAAGAGCTGTTTCCTCCAGTGGACAGGACGCTTTTTCAACAAGGACTCATCAGCCGCCTCGGTAGCTTGCTAGCAAACAAACAAACCACAAAGTTGGCTGCTTCAGTGTTTTTAGATATTTTTCTCAGATGTTACTATGGTATACTGAAGTATAATTACAAGCATTCCATAAGTGTCAAAGGCTTTTATTGACAATTACATTAAGTTAATGCAATTAGTTAATATTTGCAGTGTTGACACTTCTATTTCAAGACCTCTGCAATGGCATGCTGTCAATTAACTTCTGGGCCGCATCCTGACTGATGGCAGCCCATTCTTGCCTAATCAATGATTGGAGTTTGTCAGAATTGGTGGATTTTTGTTTGTCCACCCGCCTCTTGAGGATTGACCACAAGTTCTCAATGGGATTAAGGTCTGGGGAGTTTCCTGGTCCATGGACCCAACATTTCGATGATTTGTTCCCCAAGCCACTTAGTTATCACTTTTGCCGTATGGCAAGGTGCTCCATCATGCTGGAAAAAGCATTGTTCGTCACCAAACTGTTCTTGGATGGTTGGGAGAAGTTGCTCTCTGAGGATGTGTTGTTACCATTCTTTATTCATGGCTGTGTTCTTAGGCAAAATTGTAAGCCCACTCCCTTGGCTGAGAAGCAACCCCACACATGAATGGTCTCAGGATGCTTTACTGTTGGCATGACACAGGACTGATGGTAGCGCTCACCTTGTCTTCTCCGGACAAGCTTTTTTCCGGATGCCCCAAACAATCAGAAAGGGGATTCATCAGAGAAAATGACTTTACCCCAGTCCTCAGCAGTTCAATCCCTGTACCTTTTGCAGAATATCAGTCTGTTCCTGAGCATGCTCTGCACTGGTGGTGTCCTGATCCCGCAGCTGAATCAACTTTAGGAGACGGTCCTGGCGCTTGCTGGATTTTCTTGGCCGCCCTGAAGCCTATTTCACAACAATTGAACCTCTTTCCTTGAAGTTCTTGATGATCTGATAAATGGTTGCTTTAGGTGCAATCTTACTAGCAGCAATATCCTTGCCTGTGAAGCCATTTTTGTGCAAAGCAATGATGACGGCACGTGTTTCCTTACAGGTAACCATGGTTAACAGAGGAAAAACAATGATTTCAAGCACCACCCTCCTTTTTAAAGCTTCCAGTCTGTTATTCTAACTCAATCAGCATGACAGGGTGACCTCCAGCCTTGTCCTCGTCAACACTCTCACCTGTGTTAACGAGAGAATCACTGACATGATGTCAGCTGGTCCTTTTGTGGCAGGGCTGAAATGCAGTGGAAATGTTTTTGGGGGATTTAGTTCATTTTCATGTTAAAATGCAATGAATTGCAATTCATCTGATCACTCTTCATAACAGTCTGGAGTATATGCAAATTGCCATCATAAAAACTGAGGCAGCAGACTTTGTGAAAATTTATATTTGTGTCATTCTCAACTTTTGACCTTGACTGTATATTAACAGCAGGGTTTTAAACCCAGTCTGTGTGCTTACTAGTTATTACATGTCATATACAGTTGAAGTCGGAAGTTTACATACACTTAGGTTGGAGTCATTAAAAGTCGTTTTTCAACCACTCCACAAATGTCCTTTTAACAAATGATAGTTTTGGCAAGTCGGTTAGGACATCTACTTTGTGCTTGACAATTCTTTACAAACAGATTATTTCACTTATAATTCACTATATCACAATTCCAGTGGGTCAGAAGTTTACATACATTTAGTTGACTGTGCCTTTAAACAGCTTGGAAAATTCCAGAAAATTATGTCATGGCTTTAGAAGCTTCTGATAGACTAATTGACATCATTTGAGTCAATTGGAGGTGTACCTGTGGATGTATTTCCAGGCCTACCTTCAAACTCAGTGCCTCTTTGCTTGACATCATGGGAAAATTAAAAGAAATCAGCCAAGACCTAGAAAAATAATTGTAGACCTCCACAAGTCTGGTTAATCCTTAGGAGCAATTTCCAAACACCTGAAGGTACCACGTTCCTCTGTACAAACAATAGTACGCAAGTATAAACACCATGGGACCACGCAGCCGTCATACCTCTCAGGAAGGAGACGCGTTCTGTCTCCTAGAGATGAACGTACTTTGGTGCGAAAAGTGCAAATCAATCCCAGAAAAACAGCAAAGGACCTTGTGAAGATGCTGGAGGAAACAGGTACAAAAGTATCTATATCCACAGTAAAACGAGTCCTATATCAACATAACCTGAAAAGCCGCTCAGCAAGGAAGAAGCCACTGCTCCAAAACCGCCATAAAAAAGCCAGACTGCAGTTTGTAACTGCACATGGAGACAAAGACAAAGATCGTACTTTTTGGAGGAGGGGGGGTTCGCTTGCAAGCCGAAGAACACCATCCCAACTGTGAAGCATGGGGTTGGCAGCATCATGCTGTGGGGGTGATTTGCTGCAGGAGGGACTGGTGCACTTCACAAAATAGGAAGGAAAATTATGTGGATATATTGAAGCAACATCTCAAGACATCAGTCAGGAAGTTAAAGCTTGGTCGCAAATAGGTCTTCCAAATGGACAATGACCCCAAGCATACTTCCAAAGTTGTGGCAAAATGGCTTAAGGACAACAAAGTCAAGGTATTGGAGTGGCCACCTGACCTCAATCCTATAGAACATTTGTGGGCAGAACTGAAAAAGCATGTTAGAGCAAGGAGGCCTACAAACCTGACTCAGTTACACCAGCTCTGTCAGGAGGAATGGGCCAAAATTCACCCAACTTATTGTGGGAAGCTTGTGGAAGGCTACCCGTAACGTTTGACCCAGGTTAAACAATTTAAAGGCAATGCTACCAAATACTAATTGAGTGTATGTAAACTTCTGACCCACTGGGAATGTGATGAATGAAATAAAAGCTGAAATAAATCATTCTCTCTACTATTATTCTGACATTTCACATTCTTAAAATAAAGTGATGATCCTAACTGACCTAAGACAGGGAATTTTTACTAGGATTATATGTCAGGAATTGTGAAAAACTGAGTTTAAATGCATTTGGCTAAGGTGTATGAGGAGGAACGAAACTGTGGCATTTTTAAAAATAGATCTTAAAACACACCTTTTTAGTGGTGCTTTTCCTCAGGGTGCTTTTTAGTCGTGCATTTTTTATTGTAATTCTTTAGTTTTTTATCCTCTTATATTTGTGTAGTAAATATTTAGTTTTATTTTAATTTTTTGTATTAGTTTTTTTTCCTGTGAAGCACATTGTGTTCCATTCCATGTCTGAAATGTGCTGTATAAATAAAGCTTGATTTGATTCTCTATGGTGTTATTAGGTCCCTAATATTTTAGTTAGGCCTATAAGGTAAGATAGACTGATATGATTGAAATCTCTATGGTGTTATTGAATTTAAACAACAAGGCACTCAACCCTGTGGATTATTGAACAACTAAGAGCTGTTCACTAACATGACGTGAAGAGCGAATAACACAACTAAGAGCTGTTTGTATTGGAGATGTTTAGTTAACTACTTAGACAACATAACAAACCAATTATATGATTTATAAAATGTTGTAAAGTATTTATACCCCTTCCACTTTTTCACATTTTGTTGTTACAACCCTGAATTTATGTCCTATATGCCTATTGGATTAAGAACCAATTAAAGGGTTTAAACAGAGCCATGATGACAAAGATGAAGAAGATGTTTGTGCGCTATGACCCGATACACATAGCCACAAGAAGAAACCATAGTGGCTCAAGGTCAAGGGAGGGTGGCTGTTTGGATAAAGAGGGGGTTCCGATATGATATGAAAAGGAGACCAAGCAGACATGGGGATAGACAGGAAAGAAGCTAGACAAAGAAACCATAGTGGCTCCGATATGATATGAAATGATGAAGCTGTATAAAAAGAGAGCTCCAAGTCTGGGACGGCAGTTGCTCTGCAGACCAGCTCGGCTGTATTGCTTATGAAATAAAGTATATCTTGATTCTACAAAAACTCTGAAAGTACTTTGTTTGTTTTAATAAGTATAGGGATAATTTACTACAACAATAGCAGCTAAATAGCCGCTAAATACTGTATATACAGTGCCTTCAGAAAGTATTTATACCCCTTCCACTTTTTCAATTTTTGTTGTTACAACCCTGAATTTAAAATTGATTAAATTGAGATTCATTTAGTCACTTGTATCACTTGTTCAGCTTGAGGTGGTGATCCGTCATCCATACTGATATGTCTGCCAGACATGCAGAGATGCGATTCGCCACCTGGTTATCAGAAGGGGGAAAGGAGAAGATTAGTTGTGTATCGTCAGCGTAGCAATGATAGGAGAGACCATGTGAGGATATGACAGAGCCAAGTGACTTGGTGTATAGGGAGAAAAGGAGAAAAGGAGAGGGCCTAGAACTGAGCCTTGGGGGACACCAGTGGTAAGAGCACGTGGTGCGGAGACAGCTTCTCGCCACGCCACTTGGTAGGAGCGACCGGTCAGGTAGGACGCAATCCAGGAGTGAGCCGCGCCAGAGATGCCCAGCTCGGAGAGGGTGGAGAGGAGGATCTGATGGTTCACAGTATCAAAGGCAGCAGACAGGTCTAGAAGGACAAGAGCAGAGGAGAGAGAGTTAGCTTTAGCAGTGCGGAGAGCCTCCGTGACACAGAGAAGAGCAGTCTCAGTTGAATGACCAGTCCTGAAACCTGACTGGTTTGGATCAAGAAGGTCATTCTGAGAGAGATAGCAAGAGAGTTGGCTAAAGACGGCACGCTCAATAGTTTTGGAAAGAAAAGAAAGAAGGGATACTGGTCTGTAGTTGTTGACATCAGTGGGATCGAGTGTTGGTTTTTTGAGAAGGGGAGCAACTCTCGCTCTCTTGAAGACGGAAGGGACATGGCCAGCGGTCAAGGATGAGTTGATCAGCGACGTGAGGTAGGGGAGAAGGTCACCGGAGATGGTCTGGAGAAGAGAGGAGGGGATGGGGTCAAGCGGGCAGGTTGTTGGGCGGCCTGCAGTCACAAGTCGCAGGATCTTATCTGGAGAGAGAGGGGAGAAAGAAGTCAAAGCATAGGGTAGGGCAGTGTGAGTAGGACCAGCAGTGTCATTTGACTTAACAAACGAGGATCGGATGTCCTCAACCTTCTTTTCAAAGTGGTTGACGAAGTCATCCACAGAGAGAGAGGCGGGGGGGGGGGGGGGGGGATTCAGCAGGGAGGAAAATGTGGCAAAGAGCTTCCTAGGGTTAGAGGCAGATGCTTGGAATTTAGAGTGGTAGAAAGTGGCCTTAGCAGCAGAAACAGATGAAGAAAATGTAGAGAGGAGGGAGTGAAAAGATGCCAGGTCGGCAGGGAGTTTAGTTTTCTTCCATTTCCGCTCCGCTCCGCTGCCCGGAGCTCTGTTCTGTGAGCTCGCAGTGAGTCATCAAGCCACGGAGCTGGAGGGGAGGACCGAGCCGGCCGGGAGGACAGGGGACACAGAGAGTCAAAGGATGCAGAAAGGGAGGAGAGGAGGGTTGAGGAGGCAGAATCAGGAGATTGGAGGGAGAAGGATTGAGCAGAGGGGAGAGATGATAGGATGGAAGAGGAGAGAGTAGTGGGAGAGAGAGAGCGAAGGTTGCGGCGGCGCGTTACCATCTGTGTAGGGGCAGAGTGAGTAGTGTGGGAGGAGAGCGAGAGAGAAAAGGACACAAAGTAGTGGTCGGAGACATGGAGGGGAGTTGCAGTGAGATTAGTAGAAGAGCAGCATCTGGTAAAGATGAGGTCAAGCGTATTGCCTGCCTTGTGAGTAGGGGGGGACGGTGAGAGGGTGAGGTCAAAAGAGGAGAGGAGTGGAAAGAAGGAGGCAGAGAGAAATGAGTCAAATGTGGACATGGGGAGGTTGAAATTCCCCAAAACTGTGAGGGGTGAGCCATCCTCAGGAAAGGAACTTATCAAGGCGTCAAGCTCATTGATGAACTCTCCAAGGGAACCTGGAGGGCGAGCTAGCTGGCTAGTTTAGTTACTGAAACACCCTGCTCCAACAGAGGGATGCTATGTTAGCTAGCTGGCAAGTTTAGTTACTCAAACACCCAGCTCAAGCATAGGGATGCTATGTTAGCTAGCTGGCTAGTTTAGTTACTCAAATACCTGGCTCAAACATATAAACACATCTGAATTCGACCATTAGAAACTCCTGTTTGCAACTGTCGGACAAATGATTACACCCTAGATAAGCTATTTGCAGGCAAGAGTGTGCAAGGCGGTATTGAGTCACTGTCCGTGTGTCAGCTACGTTGTAAACTTTCATTCATAGACTAGGTTGTAGCAACCTCATGATGGGTATAGGGACATTTTGAATATCATGTAGTACCCTAAACCTATCGATGTTACATTGAACTGGGTGAATGGAATATGAATGACAGTCATCCAACATGCTGTAATAGAAATAAGGCCATGCTCATTAAAAAATTAATAATGGTCCTCCCTCATCTTAAACGGCACTTACGGCCACTGTTGTCTAGCAATGATCAACAACCAATTTGACGGAGCGTGAAGAATTTGTCAAATAATAATGGGGAAATGTTGCACAATCCAGGTTTAGAAAGCTCTTAGAGACTTACCCAGAAAGACTCTAAGCTGTAACCGCTGCTAAAAGGTGATTCTATAAAGTATTGACTCGGGTGTGAATACTTACACTACCGGTCAACATATTTAGAACACCTAATCATTTAAGGGTTTTTCTTTAATTTGACTATTTTCTACATTGTAGACTAATAGTGAAGACATCAAAACTATGAAATAACACATATGGAATCATGTAGTAACCAAAAAAAGTGTTAAACAAATCAAAACATGTTTTATATTTGAGATTCTTCAAATAGCCACCCTTTGCCTTGATGACAGCTTTGCACACTCTTGTCATTCTCTCAACCAGCTTCACCTGGAATGCTTTTCCAACAGTCTTGAAGGAGTTCCCACATATGTTGAGCACTTGTTGGCTGCTTTTCCTTCACTCTGCAGTCCGACTCATCCCAAGCCATTTCAATTTGGTTGAGGTTGGGGGATTGTGGAGGCCTGGTTATCTGATGCAGCAGTTACATCACTTTCCTCGGTAAATTAGCCCTTACACAGCCTGGAATTGGGTCATTGTCCTGTTGAAAAACAAATGATAGTCCTACTAAGTTCAAACCAGATGGGATGGTGTATTGCTGCAGAATGCTGTGGTAGCCCTGCTGGTTAAGTGTGCCTTGAATTCTAAATAAATCACAGACAGTGTCACCAGCAAAGCACCCCCACAACATAACAACTCCTCCTCCATGCTTTACGGTGGGAAATACACATGCGGAGATCATCCGCCAAAGCCTATTCCCCCTCAGGAGACTGAAAATATTTGGCATGGGTCCTCAGATCCTCCAAAAATTACACAGCTGCACAATCGAGAGCATACTGACTGGTTGCATCTCAGACTGTTATGGCAACTGCTTGGCCTCCGACCGCAAGGCACGACAGAGGGTAGTGCGTACGGCCCAGTACATCACTGGGGCCAAGCTTCCTGCCATCCAGGACCTCTATACCAGGGCGGTGTCAGAGGAAGGCCCTCAAAATTGTCAAAGACTCCAGCCACCCTAGTCATAGACTGTTCTCTCTGCTACCGCACGGCAAGCGGTACCGGAGTGCCAAGTCTAGGTCCAAAAGACTTCTCAACAGCTTCTACCCCCAAGCCATAAGACTCCTGAACAGCTAATCATGGCTACCCGGACTATTTGCACTGCTACTCTGTTAATTATTTATGCATAGTCACTTTAACTCTACCCACATGTACATATTACTTCAACTACCTCAACTAGACGGTGCCCCCGCACATTGACTCTGCACCTGTACCCCCCTGTATATAAAGCCTCCCTACTATTATTTTATTTTACTTCTGCTCTTTTTTTCTCAACACTTTTTTGTTATTTTATTTATTCTACTTTTATTTTATTTTATTAAATGCACTGTTGGTTAAGGGCTGTAAGTAACCATTTCACTGTAACGGTAATGTCTGCACCTGTTGTATTCGGTGCATTTGGCCAATAAGATTTGATTTGATTTGATCCGTTCACCCACACTGCGTCTCACACAGACACAGCGGTTTGAACCAAAAATCTCCAATTTGGACTACAGACCAAAGGACAAATTTCCACCGGTCTAATGTCCATTTCTGGTAACTCTAATGAACTTATCCTCTTCAGCAGACGTAACTCTGGGTCTTCCATTCCTGTGGCGGTCCTCATGAGAGCCAGTTTCATCATAGAGCTTGATGGTTTTTGTGACTGCACTTCAAGAAACTTTCAAAGTTCTTGAAATTTTCCGGAGTGACTGATCTTCATGTCTTAAAGTAATGATGGACTGTCGTTTCCCTTTGCTTATGTGAGCTGTTCTTGCCATAATATGGACTTGGTCTTTTACCAAATATGGCTATCTTCTGTGTACCCCCCCTTACCTTGTCACAACAAAACTGATTGAATCAAATGCATTAAGAAGGAAAGATATTCCACAAATTAACTTTGAAGAAGGCACACCTGTTTATTGAAATGCATTCCAGGTGACTACCTCATGAAGCTGGTTGAGAGAATGTCAAGAGTGTGCAAAGCTGTCATCAAGGCAAAGGGTGGCTATTTGAAGAATCACACATATTTTTTAGACCCCAGGAAGAGTAGCTGCTGCCTTGGGAGCAGCTAATGGGGATCCCTAATGAATACAAATACTTTTTTGGTTACTACATGATTCCATATGTGTTATTTCATAGTTTTGATGTCTTCACTATTATTCTACAATGTAGAGCATAGTAAAAATGAAGAAAAACCCTTGAATGAGTAGGTGTTCTAAAACTTTTGACTGGTAGTGTATGTAAATTAGATATTTCTGTATTTAATTTAAATAGATTTACGCACAACAGCGTTCTATCCAAGCTGGGAGAGAGCACGAGGAGGGTTCATGTCATGCAGGTTCAGGTAGCAGCTACAGGACAGTTGTATATTATTTTAAACATCAATTGGTAGCTGATTAGTATACATGGACAATTTATTTTAAAATCTGCAATGTTTGAATGTCCAGCTTTAATTACTGAACAAGTAATGGCATTATTACCACCAGCCAGCAGTCTAAAGAAATTGCAGCATTATGACACCGTGTATAGATTTCGTGAAACGTTAGACCCCGTGTAGTTCAGTTGGTAGAGCATGGCGTTTGCAACGCCAGGGTTGTGGGTTCGATTCCCACGGGGGCCAGTATATATTGTAAAAAATGCACTCAGTAACTGTAAGTCGCTCTGGATAAGAGCGTCTGCTAAATGACTAAAATGAGAAAATGACGACCAAATAGAGGCCTACCAATAAACCTTTATCCATTAGCTAAAGCAGGGGTGTCAAACTCATTTTAGCTCAGGGGCCACATGGAGGAAAATCTATTCCCAAGTGGGCCGGACCGGAAAAATCATGGTATATATAACTTAAAAACAACAACTTCAGATTGTTTTCTTTGTTTTAATACGATCAACATACAACATAAAGCTGGAGCCTGAGGACAGTGTGTCCAAAATAGTACAAGCACAACATCACTATTAATCATAAAACACGTCAAGTTTATTTGAAAATTCTAAAGAAAAAGAACACACAAACACACAATGCCTCAGTGATTAACAGAACTGTTTCACAGATCACAGAACTATATCAGGGTGTCATTTCTCAGGCAGAAATGTAGATAAACATAATGAAATCCTGTTCCCCAAACAAGTGCAAGAACCACAGAGTCAAGAATAGGTTAAATATACAAATCAAATCAAATCAATTAAAAACAATAGCACATCAACATAAAAACATATAAACATAAAGCTGGAGCCTGAGGACAGTGTCCAAAAGCACAACATCACTATTAATCATAAAACACCTCAAGTTATTTGAAAGTTCTGAGGACAAAGAACACACAAACACACAATGCCTCAGTGATTCACAGAAGTATATCACAGATCACAGAACTATATCAGGGTGTCATTTCTCAGGCAGAAATGTAGATAAAAATAATGAAATCCTGTTCCCCAAACAAGTGCAAGAACCACAGAGTCAAGAATAGGTTAAATATACAAATAAAATAAAATCAATTAAAAACAATAGCACATCAACATAAAAACATATAAACATAAATCTGAAAGCGTTGCTCAAACTCCCGTAACAGTCCAGTTATTTTATCTTTGAACCGCTTCATGTCTGCCACATGTTGGGTCGCGCACACATTTTTCAGACAGGGGAAGTGAGCTGCATCACCACCGGCAAGTTGCGTCTCCCACAATGACAGCTTCAACTTCAACGTATGCTGTCATAATACTGCGTGACAACTTTGTTGCGCCCTTGCAGCTGTTTGTTCAAGTTATTCAGGTACTCTGTAACATCCACCATAAATGCAAGGTCCGGCATCCATTCTGCGGAATGAAATTCTAACACTGGTTTGCCCTTTTCTTCCATGAACTGTTCAATTTCTTCTCGTAAATCAAAGAAACGCCTCAGCACAGCACCTCGGCTTAACCATCTTACCTCAGTGTGGTATGGCAGGCCATAGATGTGGTCTTTCTCTCTGAGAAGGCTGTCAAACTGACGGTGATTCAGGCTTCTGGATCGGATGAAATTAACAGTTTGGATGACCACCTTCATGACGTTATCCATCTTTAATGACTTGCAACACAAAGCCTCCTGGTGCAAAATACAGTGAAAAGTCAAAAAATCACGTCCATTTGCAGATTGCACTTTCTCTCTGAACTTTGTCACAACGCCTGCTTTTTTCCCGATCATTGAGGGCGCACCATCTGTAGCCAGGCTGACAGCGCGGGACCAGTCCACTCCGACCCTGTCCAGCGCGCCGACGAGTGCGGTAAAAATATCAGCTGCTGTCGTTGTATCTGTCATCGGCACCAACTCCACGAACTCCTCGGTGACGGTCAATGTGTCATCAACTCTGCGGATGAAAAAATTGCCAGTTGTGCAACATCTGTAATGTCCGTGCTTTCATCAATTGCAACCGAAAACGCAATAAATGACTTTACTTTTTGCTTCAACTGGCTGTCCAAATCCACTGAAAGATCGGAAATCCTGTCTGCAACTGTGTTTCTTGTCAGGCTGATATTTGCAAAAGCCTGCCGCTTTTCAGGGCACACAATCTCCACTGCCTTCATCATGCACGTTTTTACAAATTCACCCTCACTAAATGGTTTTGAAGCCACTGCGATTTCATTAGCAATGAGGTAGCTAGCTTTCACTGCAGCGTCACTGATGTCTCGGCTGTGAGTAAACACAGACTGCTGTTTCTTCAGACCCGCCAACAGTTCATTCACCTTCTCTCATCTCCGCTGTCCTTGAAAGTTGTCATATTTGTCGGCATGAAGACTCACATAGTGGCGACGAAGGTTATATTCTTTCAGCACTGCAACATGCTCTGAACACACCAAACATACAGCTTTCCCATTCAATTCCGTGATTAAATAGGCTGACCATTTTTCTTGGAACACTGCACTCTGCGTCCACTTTTCTCTTTTTTGACAGAGACATATTGGGGCAATGAGGGTGCCAAAGCACATAATGTTAAAAGTAGAAGCTGTAATAAATATCGCGGGCAAAACAAAGTAGCTCATTGGCTGCACGTGCTTGACCTACTTGCTCTGTCCCGGTATAAACAGTTTGCTTGCTTAACACAATTGCTATTGCGCCATCCAGTGGACGCAATTGGAACAGCAGTTTATTTTATTGAATTTTTTTTTTTTTTTTTCTAAATCATCTCGCGGGCCGGATTAAACCCGTTTGCGGGCCTGATCCGGCCCGCGGGCCGTACGTTTGACACCCCTGAGCTAAAGCAAAGCTTTACATGCTCTTGCACCACAGGAACCCTATCATCGATTAATTAGGCACGCAGCCGCATAGACATGTCTCTATTTCAGCACGATGTACAGCGATCGGTTTGTGAGTGGCTGTCTGGCTGAAACGTTTTATTTTATATTAGGGAGAGGCCCAAAGTCCAACGTTGTGGGGTCCAGAGAAACTGCGTAAACTTTATAAAATGAGTTACTAAAAGCAGAAGGCTTCCTACGACTGGAGTAAAAGTAATTTCCTCTCAATCTTAAATAAGCATGCCCCATTCAAAAAATACAGAACTAAGAACAGATATAGCCCCTGGTTCTCCTCCGACTTGACTGCCCTTGACCAGCACAAAAACATCCTGTGGCGTACTGCATTTGCATTGAATAGCCCCCGCGATATGCAACTTTTCAGGGAAGTTAGGAACCAATATACACAAGCAGTTAGAAAAGCAAAGGCTAGCTTTTTCAAACAGAAATTTGCATCCTGTAGCGCTAACTCCAAAAGGTTTTGGGACACTTTAAAGTCCATGGAGAATAAGAGCACCTCCTCCCAGCTGCCCACTGCACTGAGGCTAGGAAACACCATCACCACCGATAAATCTACAATAATCAAGAATTTCAACAAGCATTTTGCTACGGCTGGCCATGCTTTCCACCTAGCTAACACTACCCCGGCCACCAGCTCTGCACCCTCCGCTGCAACTTGCCCATGCCCCCATCCCCCGCTTCTCCTTCACACAAATTCAGACAGCTGATGTTCTGAAAGAGCTGCAAAATCTGGACCCCTACAAAACATCTGGGGTAGACAATCTGGACCCTTTCTTTCTAAAATTAGCCGCCGAAATTGTCGCAACCCCAATTACTAGCCTGTTCAACCTCTCTTTTGTAACGTCTGAGATCCCCAGAGATTGGAAAGCTGCCGCGGTCATCCCCCTCTTCAAAGGGGGTGACACTCTAGATCCAAACTGTTACAGACCTATATCCATCCTGCCCTGCCTTTCGAAAGTTTTTGAATGCCAAGTTAACAAACAGATCACCGACCATTTCAAATCCCACCGTACCTTCTCCGCTATGCAATCTGGTTTCCGAGCTGGTCATGGGTGCACCTCAGCGACGCTCAAGGTCCTAAACGATATTATAACCACGAATGATAATAGACAGTACTGTGCAGCCGTCTTCATCGACCTGGCCAAGGCTTTCGAACCGCATTCTTATTGGCAGACTAAATAGCCTTGGTTTCTCGAATGACTGCCTCGCCTAGTTCACCAACTACTTCTCAGATAGAGTTCAATGTGTCAAATCGGAGAGCCTGTTGTCTGGACCTATGGCAGTCTCCATGGGGGTGCCACAGGGTTCAATTCTTGGGCCAACACTTTTCTCCGTGTATATCAATGAGGTCGCTCTTGCTGCTGGTGACTCTCAGATCCACCTCTACGCAGACAACACCATTTTGTATACATCTGGCCCTTCATTGGACACTGTGTTAACAAACCTCCAAACGAGCTTCAATGCCATACAACACTCCTTCAGTAGCCTCCAACTGCTCTTAAACACTAGTAAAACTAAATGCATGCTCTTCAATCGAACGCTGCTGGCACCCGCCCACCCGACTAGAATCACTATTCTCGACGGGTCTGACCTAGAGTATGTGGACAACTACAAATACCTAGGTGTCTGGTTAGACTGTAAACTCTCCTTCCAGACTCACATTAAGCATCTCCAATCCAAAGTTAAATCTAGAATCGGCTTCCTATTTCACAACAAAGCCTCCTTCACTCATGCTGCCAAACATGCCCTCGTAAAACTGACTATCCTAACGATCCTTGACTTCGGCGATGTCATTTACAAAATAGCCTCCAAGCAAATTGGATGTAGTCTATCACAGTGCCATCCGTTTTGTCACCAAAGCCCCATACACTACCCACCACTGTGACCTGTACGCTCTTGTTGGCTGGTCCTCACTACATATTGGTCACCATAGCAACACCCATCCGTAGTATGCGCTCCAGCAGGTATATCTCACTGGTCATCCCCAAAGCCAACACCTCCTTTGGCCGCCATTCCTTCCAGTTCTCTGCTGCCAATGACTGGAACGAACTGCAAAAATCTCTGAAGCTGGAGACTCTTATCTCCCTCACTAACTTTAAGAATCAGTTGTCAGAGCACCTTACCGATCACTGCACCTGTACACAGCCCATCTGAAATTAGCCCACCCAACTACCTCATCCCCATATTGTTATTTATTTTGCTCATTTGCACCCCAGTATCTCTATTTGCACATCATCTCTTGCACATCTATCATTCCAGTGTTAATACTAATTGTAATTATTTTGCACTATGGCCTATTTATTGCCTTACCTCCATAACTTGCTACATTTGCACACACTGTATATATATTTTCTGTTGTATTTTTGACTTTATGTTTTGTTTTACCCCATATGTAACTCAGTGTTGTTGTTTTTATCGTACTGCTTTGCTTTATCTTGGCCAGGTCGCAGTTGTAAATGAGAACTTGTTCTCAACTGGCTTACCTGGTTAAATAAAGGTGAAATAAATAAAAAAATATATATATATGTATTTGTATGTTGGCCGAATCCCAACGTTTCAGTTGAACGGAAGTGAAGGGGGAGCCTGGCTCTTTTCTCTTGTGACTTTACGCTCCGTGCAGAGTAGAACACCAGACAACATGATTGAACAAAGGAGGAATGTTAAAATGATATCGGACTGTAACTTTTGAAAATGAGCTAAGCAGAAGCCTACTGCTGGAGTATTATTTGTATGTTGGCGGAAGTCCTATTTTTCAGTCGAACGGAAGTGAAGGTGGAGTCACATGTTCTCTATTCTCCATTTTGTCTTGTGACTTTAGGCAGAGAGTCACATGTTGAAATATAACGTCTCGGTCCTCTACATCCCGGATCTAAAAGGTCCGTAGACTAGAGATAAACATCCGATAAGCCTGAACTCTGCAATCGACCATAAACACACGTTTCTACAATGAATCAGGTGAGTTTAGATTAATTGAATCATTTTTATATAACGGGTCTTTGTAGCCTACTTCCTGCTTTTACACTGCACACATTTAATGGTCCTTGACTTTTGGAAAATAATTTGTGTAGTTTAGCAGGTTACTCGTAGCCAAGCCCGGCGGCAGGATGAACTCGGTAAGGGGGTATCAGAAATGACTAAGGGGGCACAACTATTTTCGCTTGCTGATAACACAGGATGGATAATAATCGATAGTACATTTACCCACAATGTATTTGCAGCCATGCACGGCTGTCTTGCAGCAAGAATACAGGCTACTGCACCGCTTTACAAACATGGACAATTCATAAATAGCAAGTCATGACAACGCTACATGCACAATACCCAACAATCCAATGCAAAACAGTTGCTAATTACCGTAATAACACTTCCTCATGCCAATAAAATGCATTTCCAATCACGGAAAGCAAACAATTTACAATGCACTACCAACGACTTAACGGTACCAAGCTGTCTTCCCACTAGAGTGCCATACTACGCTGCATATGATAACAGAAAATTACTATTCCATAGCTACGAGTTTATAAAAAAAAAAGTTTAGTCATTTAGTAGATGTTCTTATCCAGAGCGACTTACAGTTAGTGAGTCCATACATTTTTCATAGTGCCCCCCGTGGGAATAGAACCCACATCACTGGCGTTGCAAGCTCCATGCCCTACCAATTGAGCTACACGGGGCAACACTATAGCTACATCGTTACTCAACCATTGATCAAATGCCAGTTGAATCAGCTGCGCTTTCCTCCTGTGCAACCGAGCTCCTTGGTCTTCATTGTGCCGCTTGCTTGGTGGTGTTCCTTGCTTAGTGGTGTTGCAGACTCTGGGGTCTTTCAGAACAGGTATATATATATACTGAGATCATGTGACACTTAGATTGCACACAGGTGGACTTTATTTAACTAATTATGTGACTTCTGAAGGTAATTGGGTGCACCAGATCTTATTTAGGGATTTCATAGCAAAGGGGGTCTCATCATCACAGTAGACTTTGCTGTTAGAGGCCCGGAGTATCTCTCCAAAATGCTCTGCGTCTCCAGATCGGGCGATTTCAGTCTGTAGAAACTGGCGTGAGACAGTAAACTCAGCTTCCACAAAATCTCCTGAGATTAAGTCCACCAGTGGTTTCACTTTTTCCACATCCATAAATGTTTCATTCTCTGGGTGCAAGGCACACAGGGCCTCAACGAGTTGGCTGTTTCGTTCATTAAATCTTGCTGACATTTCTCCCAGCACAGCATCCAGAGTGCTGAAAAACAGTCTGTTCCACTCCCTCTCATTGTCCTCTTCTAGCTGGCCCATTGTTGTTTCCACCACATATTCTTTCAGATTACTACTCACTACTCTTTGCCGTTTGCTTGGAGCGGGGGTGTCCAAGTGTGCTTGTATTTCTCCCATAACTCATCAAACTGCATCTGCCTTGCAGGAATATTCCTGTCACCCTCTGCCTTTGAACCGCGTGCTACAAAATGCCAGTTTTCTCTCACAGTACAGGCGGGTTGGGTATTTCCCCAGACAAACCTGCGCTGGCTCCTCATCACGAGGTCGTCGGGCACTAACGGAGGCGTCGGTGCTTGTAATATACTGGCGGTACTGCTGCTAGGTTCGGTCTTGGCAGCTGCAGGCCCCTCCTCGGGTTGGTTACCTCCTACGTCACCAGTTCGCAAGACGGTTGCTCAGGTGCCTTTGCTGCTGGGCTCGGCGGCCTTGGCCTCAGTGATTATCGTCGGCCCAGCGGCCTTGCCTTTGGCCTCTGTGGCAGGCTTAACCCCTCCGCTTTGATCCGATGCTGCCGTTGTGCCCTGTCGAAGCCACTTTCTAATATCCATCATACTATCAGCTACCTACCTAATTGTTATCATTAGCTAAATTCCATCCAGCTGCTCCGGTGAATGTTTTTTTTTTCTTCGTAGTATCCTAAGAACACAGCCAAGACAACGCAGGAGTCAAGACAAGTCTCTGAATGTCCTTGAGTGGCCCAGCCAGAGCCCGGACTTGAACCTGATCTAATATCTCTGGAGAAACCTGACAATATCTGTGCAGCAACAGGCCCCATCCAACCTGACAGAGCTTGAGAAACTCCCCAAATACAGGTGTGCCAAGCTTGTAGCGTCATACCCAAGAATACTCTAGGCTGTAATCGCTCTCAAAGGTACTTCAACAAAGTACTGAGTAAAGGGTCTGAATAATTATGTAAATGTGCATTTTTCAGTTTAATGTTTTATTTTTTTATACATTTGCAAACAGTTCTAAAAACCTGTTTTCACTTTGTCATTATGGGGTATTTGTGTGTAGATATGTAATTTTTTTTAACATCCATTTTAGAATAAGGCTGTAACATAACAATGTGGAAAAAGTGAAGGGGTCTGCATACTTTGAGTGCACTGTATGTCAAATGCATTCTCTCCAATAACATACAGAACAATGGAAGCTTTCAATTAGTCATCATCTCCCCCTGCTCTACTGGCTGCTGGTAGACATGGAATCTCTGCTTGAAACGTTTCCAATTGTCGGTTAGATTGCCTTTTAACTGCGTAGGAGTAGAAGGACTAAGCCTATCCATGACAGGAAACACTCTGGGAACAGTTACAGATTCAATTTCTCTTACTTCGGTAGGTTGCTCGGCAACAGATTCCAATGCATCTCGTTCTCTCTGCTGTCACGTTTTTGCTAGCTAGCGTCTTCGACTACTCACGACTACTAACTTGTAGAATGTTTGCGTACATTTTCAGAGTTAGTGCTTTCTTTTCTCTGTCTCGTCATAGCGACTACCAATCTGACACCATGTTATGTTTGTTCCTTGTTTAATGACAACCCGGGGCGTATGTTGAACTTCTTTTAATAATCAGATACTACTGCTACTAATATCCTTGTGTAGCCACGGAAGGCATTCTTCAACTCCCCCACCCTCACATAGCCTGCTGGGTAACGTAGTCTTAATGTTATTAATACACAACAACACACTCTGGTTTCATTATGGATTCGTTATATATTCATGACTGACAAAAATGGTTTTATAGCAAATAGCTCAAGTTGTTGATACCAGACATTTGCTTAATATCTATCGGTTCTTTTGGTACTTGTTGCGTAGGCCTACTGTAGCATATTATAATTAGTCTCTGACATCCCTGACCTAGGGAAACAGCACGTGGTCTGGGTAAAGTGGGGGGTTAAGGCCAATCCAGAGATCACTGGTTTTTTTTTGTTGGTGTGGGCATGTGCTTGGGTGGACTCTGATCTTTTGGAGCAATATGCACCTGTTGGTAACATGATACCCTCACCGTTCCATGTGTGCCTAGACCCCCAAATAGCAATATTCACAATGGGGATAGCAGTGACTCTCCATTTGGGATAAAAGGTTTTAATGTGTTTGCCGATGCATGCATATAGATAATATCACCATAATCTAAAACGGACATAAAAGTAGCCTGCACAATTTGGTTTCTATTTACGGATGACAGACAAGCCCTGTTTCTGTAAAGGAAGCCTATCTTGAATTTGAGCTTTTTTCCCAATTCAGTAACATGTTTTTTAAAAGAAAGCCTATCATCTAACCGCACCCCTAAGTATTTATATACCTGTTTGATTTGAGTACCATCCAAGCTAGTGATTACAAAAGTGTTTCTAATTGAGAGTTTAGACCTAGAAAAAAACATGACATTTTGTTTTCTTAGCGTTTAAAACAAGTTTAAGCTGTAAAGGAGACCCCTGTAGTATCCTAAAATCAGATTCCAACTGCATTAAAGCTTGGTCTGCTGTTGGAGCAATAGAGTACATCACTGGGTCATCTGCATATAAATGGAATTTACAATATCTGACATCATCACCAATGTTGTTTATATAAAGTGAGAACAATAGTGGGCCAATTATTGAACCCTGAGGGACCCCTTTAAGTAACTGTAAGGGGTCAGACTCGACCATGACGGCCTGAGTTCTATCTTTAAAATAGTCCTAAAACCATCGACAGGCATCAGTGCCCAGTCCTAGAGATGACAGCTTACTCAAAAGGATAGCATGGTCTACAGTGTCAAAAGCTTTTGACAAATCTACAAACAACGCAGCACAGTGCTTTCTATCATCCAAGCATTTGCAATATAATTTACAACAATCATAGTGGCCAATGTGGTACTGTGTTTAGATCTAAAACCAGATTGATTGGGGCTAAAAATACTGTTAACAGAAAGAAAAGATTGTAACTGTTTGTTGACTATAGATTCTAGGATCTTTGCCAGACAAGGGAGCCTAGAGATGGGTCGATAGTTATCCAAATCACTACCGTCACCTCCCTTATGTAATGGCAGAACAAAAGCTGCTTTCCACACCTTAGGGATATTTCCTTTGCTTAATGTTAGATTAAAAATGTGTGTCACTGTCATGGTCGTCTTTAAAAGGAGTGGACCAAAGCGCAGCGTGTTTCACGAACATGGTACTTTATTTAATTAAAGTACAAACAAAACAACAAACAAAAACGATTCGTGAAGTCCACAGTAACAATGACTGAACATGGAACAAAAACCCACAAACACAAGGTGAAAACAGACAGTTTAAATATGGCTCCCAATTAGAGACAACGAGCCAACAGCTGGCACTCGTTACCTCTGATTGGGAGTCACTCACTCAAACAAAGAAATACAACAACCTAGAACAACCCAAACAGAACACAACGAAACGAACACACCCTGGCTCAACATACAAAGTCCCGGTGCCAGGGCGTGACAGTCACTGAACCAGCAACGATAGGTGCAGCATACTTAAGTAAGGATGGGTCTAAATTGTCAGCGCCTAAGGATTTCTTAGTATCAATGGCACACAGGGCAGCTACAACCTCTGCTTCAGTTATTATCTGGAAACTAAAAACAGGGTTAGCATTTTTCAGAGTAACGGTTGAAAAGCAAGACGAAAAATCAACTAACTGGCCAGTACCACAATGGCAACTTTTCTTTTCAAATAAAAAACCAGCAGAGATGAAATGCTTATTAAAAGCATAACAAATATAAAAAATGTTCACTTATAATACAGGAGTCGGAGATAATTTGCTTAGGAAGAGAAACAGCAGAATTCCCCCGTTTCAGTGAATTAACGGTTTTCCAGAATTTTGCAGGATCTCCTGCAGAATTTGTCATAGCATTAAGGTAGTAATTTGATTTTGCCTTTTTGACAGCTGCAGTACATTTATTTCTCAATTGCCTAAAAAACAGCCAATCAGCTGGAGTACCTGTTTTCCTCGCCAAGGCCCAGGCCCGATTATTTTGCAGAAAAAGACCTGACAATTCAGGAGAGAACCAAGAACTGGTTCGGTTTCTTACTCTGTGCTTCTTAAGTGGGGCGTGTTTATCAGACATAGAGGGAACAATAGAAGAGAAAAAAGCAAGGGCTAAAACGGGGTCCAGAAAGCAGCAAGTGGATAAAAGCTCAGAGTGATATAAATCAAGGATAAAAGCTTGCTGTGAGAAATGTTTATAATTTCTCTTAGAGATTATACAGGGATCAGAGTGTTTCAGCCTGGTATCTCTAATACAAGCAATAGAGCAGTGGTCACTGATATCATTTGAAAAAACCCCACTGGCTGTGTATTTATGGGGGGTATTTGTTAGAATAATGTCTAGTAGAGTAGATTTGACTGGATTCTTAAAGTTGGGACGGGTTGGTTTCGTTATCAGCTGACTTAGATTTAGCTCAGTACAAATATATTTTAATTTATCAGATACTGGTAAAAGCCAATCCAGGTTAAAATCTCCCAAAATCAGTAATTCAGAGTTTGCATAATTAGACGGTGTATCAGATAATTTGCATAGAGTACAAGGAGGAGCTGAGGGGGGGGGAGTTAAAGAATTAAATGAGCATTATTACCAAGTACCACATTTAAAACTAGACATTCATATTGCTTTGGGACAGAGGTTGATATGGACACAGAAACATTTAAGCAGCATTTTACATAAATCGCGATACCACCACCTCTACCAACTCTATCAGCTCTATAAATATTGTACCCAATCAACTGAACATCTGAATCAGGCACAGAATCACACAGCCACGATTCAGAGGCAATCAGTACGTCAACATTTGATTGCGAGACCAAAATTTCAATAAAGTCCAACTTTTTGGATCAGGCTTCTAGCATTCAAATGAATTATTCCAATGCCATTGCTACGGGAATTCATATCAGATGGAGTATCCAAGGTAGTACCTGAAGCTGCACTGAATTAGCAATAAACCATTTTCGGGCTATTGACAGAGCTCCATTTGATGGGGACAAGATTACTACTAACAATACCTCTCTGCATGTAAGTAGTATTCGCAATACGGTGATTGGACAATAATCTAGGAATTGCAGAAAGGTTGTTAGCTGAAGTTTGTTCCATATTTGCAATTGAGGTACTAATTAATGAAACTGGGAGAGGAGCATTGAACATAGTCTGATAGGGGAGCGTACAATCCCAAAAGTCAACCCCCGAAAATACACAACGTCAGGTATCAAAGGCTCTACATGAGGCATGAGTAAGAGACATGTTGGTGGAGAGGATGCTGGAGCCATACCTGTTAAGATGTAAATTGTCCCGCAGAAATAGACCTGGTCGGTCTGTAAAAGCTGCAAAGTTATCCACAAAAGGAATTCCCATCGTGCAGCAGTATCCCTTAAGCCAGGTGTGTAATTGGCGTATACGACTAAAAACCATATCCGTGGGGATGGAAAAGGTCCGGAAACAACGCACTGCTTCCCAGATTCCAGCAGCGTATTTATCAATGTTTTAAAATCCTCTCTCAATTTCTCTGACTGCTGGAGTTTAATGTCATTTGACCCAACATGGACAATGACAGTTGAAGCGGCGGAGTGCTTGCTAATAAGTAGCGGTAGCATGGAATTTAGGTCAGAGATCCTAGCGCCAGCGTATTTTTATTTTATTTATTTTTATTTCACATTTATTTAACCAGGAAAACCAGTTGAGAACAAGTTCTCATTTACAACTGCGACCTGGCCAAGATAAAGCAAAGCAGTGCGATAAAAACAACAGTACAGAGTTACATATGGGGTAAAACAAAACAAAGTCAAAAATACAACAGAAATACATATAATATACAGTGTGTGCAAATTTAGTAAGTTATGGAGGTAAGGCAATAAAATAGGCTTTGGAGACAAAACGGATGGCACTGTGATAGACTACATCCAATTTGCTGAGTAGAGTGTTGGAGGCAATTTTGTAAATGACATCGCCGAAGTCAAGGATCGGTAGGATAGTCAGTTTTACGAGGGCATGTTTGGCAGCATGAGTGAAGGAGGCTTTGTTGCGAAATAGGGAACCGATTCTAGATTTAACTTTGGATTGGAGATTCTTAATGTGAGTCTGGAAGGAGAGTTTACAGTCCAACCAGACACCTAGATATTTGTAGTTGTCCACATACTCTAGGTCAGACCCGTCGAGAGTAGTGATTCTAGTCGGGTGGGCGGGTGCAAGCAGCGTTCGGTTGAAGAGCATGCATTTAGTTTTACTAGTGTTTAAGAGCAGTTGGAGGCTACTGAAGGAGTGTTGTATGGAATTGAAGCTCATTTGGAAGTTTGTTAACACAGTTTCCAATGAAGGGCCAGATGTATACAAAATGGTGTCGTCTGCGTAGAGGTGGATCTGAGAGTCACCAGCAGCAAGAGCGACATCATTGATATACACAGAGAAAAGAGTCGGCCCAAGAATTGAACCCTGTGGCACCCCCATAGAGACTGCCATAGGTCCAGACAACAAGCCCTCCGATTTGACACATTGAACTCTATCTGAGAAGTAGTTGGTGAACCAGGCGAGGCAGTCATTTGAGAAACCAAGGCTATTTAGTCTGCCAATAAGAATGCGGTGGTTGACAGAGTCGAAAGCCTTGGCCAGGTCAATGAAAACGGCTGCACAGTACTGTCTATTATCGATCGCGGTTATAATATCGTTTAGGACCTTGAGCGTGGCTGAAGTGCACCCATGACCAGCTCGGATACCGGATTGCATAGCGTAGAAGGTACGGTGGGATTCGAAATGGTCGGTGATCTGTTTGTTGACTTGGCTTTCAAAAACTTTTGAAAGGCAGGGCAGGATGGATATGGGTCTGTAACAGTTTGGATCTAGAGTGTCACCCCCTTTGAAAAGGGGGATGACCGCGGCAGCTTTCCAATCTCTGGGGATCTCAGACGTTACGAAAGAGAGGTTGAACAGGCTAGTAATAGGGGTTGCGACAATTTCGGCGGCTAGTTTTAGAAAGAAAGGGTCCAGATTGTCTAGCCCAGATGATTTGTAGGGGTCCAGATTTTGCAGCTCTTTTAGAACATCAGCTGTCTGGATTTGTGTGAAGGAGAAGCGGGGGGGGGGGGGGATGGGCAAGTTGCAGCGGAGGGTGCAGAGCTGGTGGCCGGGGTAGTGGTAGCCAGGTGGACAGCATGGCCAGCCGTAGCAAAATGCTTGTTGAAATTCTCGATTATTGTAGATTTATCGGTGGTGATGGTGTTTCCTAGCCTCAGTGCAGTGGGCAGCTGGGAGGAAGTGCTCTTATTTTCCATGGATTTTACAGTGTCCCAAAACTTTTTGGAGTTAGTGCTACAGGATGCAAATTTCTGTTTGAAAAAGTTAGCCTTTGCTTTCCTAACTGCTTGTGTATATTGGTTCCTAACTTCCCTGAAAAGTTGCATATCGCGGGGGCTATTTGATGCTAATGCAGGACGCCACAGGATGTTTTTGTGCTGGTCAAGGGCAGTCAAGTCTGAGGAGAACCAGGGGCTAAATCGGTTCTTAGTTCTGTATTTTTTGAATGGGGCATGTCTATTTAAGATTGAGAGGAAATTACTTTTAAAGAACAACCAGGCATCCTCTACTGACGGAATGAGATCGATATCCATCCAGGATACCTGGGCCAGGTCAATTAGGAAGGCCTGCTCGCTGAAGTGTTTTTGGGAGCGTTTGACAGTGATGAGGGGTGGTCGTTTGACCGCGGACCCGTTACGGACGCAGGCAATAAGACGGTGATCGCTGAGATCCTGGTTGAAGACAGCGGAGGTGTATTTAGAGGGTAAGTTAGTCAGGATGATATCTATGAGGGTACCCATGTTTACGGATTTAGGGTTGTACCTGGTAGGTTCGTTGATAATTTGTGTGAGATTGAGGGCATCTGGTTTAGATTGCAGGATGGCCGGGGTGTTAAGCATATCCCAATTTAGGTCACCAAGCAGTACGAACTCTGAGGATAGATGGGGGGCAATCAATTCACATATGGTGTCCAGGGCACAGCTGGGGGCTGAGGGGGGTCTGTAGCAAGCGGCAACAGTGAGAGATTTATTTCTGGAAAGGTGGATTTTTAGAAGTAGAAGCTCAAACTGTTTGGGCACAGACCTGGATAGTATGATAGAGCTCTGCAGGCTATCTCTACAGTAGATTGCAACTCCACCCCCTTTGGTAGTTCTATCTAGACGGAAAATGTTATAGTTGGGGATGGAAATTTCAGAATCTTTGGTGGCCTTCCTAAGCCAGGATTCAGACACTGCTAGAACATCAGGTTTGGCGGAGTGTGCTAACGCAGTGAATAACTCAAACTTAGGAAGTAGACTTCTGATATTTATGTGCAGAAAACCAAGACTTTTACGGTTACAGAAGTCAACAAATGATAGCTCCTGGGGAGTCGGAGTGATACTGGGGGCTGCAGGGCCTGGATTAGCCTCTACATAAAATAAAATAAAAAAATAAATTGGTCATTTAGCAGACGCTCTTATCCAGAGCGACTTACAGAGGAACAGAGGAGGACTAGAATAAGGATACGACTAAAGGATTTAAGAACTGGTCTTCTAGTGCGTTGGGTACATAGAATAAAGGGGGCAGTTCTCCGGGCGTGTAGAAAAGATTCAGGGCATTATGTACAGAAAAGGATAAGGAAGGATATGAGTACAGTTCAGGTAACCCTAAGCGTTGGGTAACAATGAAAGAGATGGCGTCATTGGAGGCATCGATTGAGCCGGTCTCGGCGTGTATAGGGGGTGGAACAAAGGGACTATCTGAGGCAGTTTGAGAGTGACTAGGGGTTCTACATTGAAATTGTATAATAAGAACTAACCCAAACAGCAATAGGCAAGGCATAATTGACATGGGAGAGAGGCATAAAGCAGTCACAGGTGTTATTAGAGAGAGCTAAGACACAACTGGAAATAGCGATAACGTTTGGGCTAAGACTAAACAGAATAAACAGGACAGGGTACTGTGTAAAGGAACAGTCCAGCAGGCATCAGCTGTGCAGCTGAGTGATCATAAGGTCCCGTGAACAGCAATATGTAAGTCCGAGAGCAGTTCAAATTGGTGCTTCAGCACAGCTAGCAGGGAGCACAGTTGTAGTTAGCGTGTGCTAGCGGGCCGGGGCTGGCAGATGTGCTAGCGGGCCGGGGCTGGCAGACGTTTGGGCTAAGACTAAACAGAATAAACAGGGCAGGGTACCGTGTAAAGGAACAGTCCAGCAGGCATCAGCTGTGCAGCTGAGTGATCATAAGGTCCAGTGAACAGCAATATGTGAGTCCGAGAGCAGTTCAAATTGGTGCTTCAGCACAGCTAGCAGGGAGCACGGTATGTAGTTAGCGTGTGCTAGCGGGCCGGGGCTGGCAGATGGATCTTCGTGGTCGTCGCAACGGGAAGCCTGATGAAACCACATTAGACTATTTCGTCGGCAAACCAGTCGTGTTGGATCGGCGGGGCTCAGTGTCAACACTAGGAGGTCCCGTCCGGTTGACAGAGAGGTAGATAGCCGGGAGATGGGCCTGGGGCTAGCTCAAGGCTAACTGGTACTTGCTATAGGGGAATGGTAATCAGCCAACACAGGTTGCAGCTAGCTAGCTGGTTGTGATGATCCGGCGCTAGGGTCCAGTGATTCCGGCAGAAAGTCCAATAAGCTCTGGGTCGATAGCACGCTGTGCATACTGGCCGACGAATTGTCCAGGCTAGAGCTAGAGCTGGCTGGTGGATAGTGTAGGCCATGGACAGTGGTGGTGACTAATAGCAGGTAGCCGGTAGCCATTCAGATTGCGGCTACACTCGATTCAGCTTACGGTTCTTGATGAAAGTTATAAAGAAATAATAGAGTCCTTTCCACGTTGGGTGAGGCGGGTTGCAGGAAAGTATATTTAGTTAAAGAATGAAAGTAAAAATTGAGAAATATATACAAAATAGACACAAAAAACAAGAAAAGGGTAGCAGAAAGTCTCAGCTTTCCGGATTGAAACGTTTCGGACCATGGATGAACCCACCACGAGAACGGAAGGACTACAGATGGGTTTATTGGGTAAATGACGGGGCCTCTCCCAGGTGATCTGCCTCCTAGCAGGTTGAGGGGGGCTAGCAGCTGAGACTGACGACCGAGCGGTAGGCAAGGAGCGCAGATGAGTGTGCTTGGGCACTTCCACCTGAGAGTGAGACGGCAGCAGTAGAGATGGAGCGGAGGGACCCTGTACAGTATGATTGGAATGCACTTCCAGGTCTTCCAGGACCTTGAATCTACTCCCCAATTGTAGCACTTTCGAAACATTTGATGGATTCCGTTTCCTGGAGTGCTTTGCTCCCCGGACAGCAATCCAGGCATCCTGAGGCGGAGCAGAAGGGGTGGAACAGACCGGGCCCTTCGGTTTAGCTCCTAGCCTGGGCCATGGCTCATTTAAGGGAACCGAATGGAGTTTCTCCGTTACAGGCATCGCAGAAGTGGAGGTGCCGAGCCAGGGGCAGGTGACGTCGTCGATTTTGGAGGTGGTTTGTGCAACCATGGAGTCCAGGTTGCAGGTGGTCATTATTGTGGATTATTGTGAACAGTCACATGTTCAGGGTTGCATGTGGCCATTATTGGGGATTACTGTGAATAGTCACATGTACAGGGTTGCAGGTGGTCATTATTGTGAATAGTCACATGTGCAGGGTTGCAGGTGGTCATTATTGTAGATTTTTGGGAATAGTCACATGTACAGGGTTGCAGGTGGTCATTATTGTGGATTATTGTGAATTATCACATGTACAGGGTTGCAGGTGGTCATTATTGTGAATTATCACATGTACAGGGTTGCAGGTTTGTCATTATTGTTGATTATTACGAATAGTCACATGTACAGGGTTGCAAGTGGTCATTATTGGGGATAGTCACATGTGCAGGGCTGAAGGTGGTCATTATTGTTGATTTTTGGGTATAGTCACATGTACAGGGTTGCAGGTGGTCATTGTCGATTATTGCGAATAGTCACATGTACAGGGTTGCAGGTGGTCATTATTGGGGATTACTGTGAATAGTCACATGTACAGGATTGCAGGTGGTCATTGTCGATTACTGCGAATTATCACATGTACAGGGTTGCAGGTGGTAATTATTGGGGATTACTGTGAATTGTCACATGTACAGGGTTGCAGGTGGTCATTGTCGATTATTGCGAATAGTCACATGTACAGGGTTGCAGGTGGTAATTATTGGGGATTACTGTGAATAGTCCCATGTACAGGGTTGCATGTGGTCATTATTGGGGATTATTGTGAACATCTTTGATCATTATTAACAGAGGAAGGGTTAGTCATTCAAAAAAATCTAGTTAACCGCTATTATTTTACAGTCCATATCAATGATGTGTTTTTTTTAACACCAACTTTACTTATGGACTAATTTAGGCTTACCTAAACAATGACTATATTTTAGTTATTTATTTGGATTTGTTGGTACAAATTTGTCGAATTTTGTTTTAACTTTCACATTATTTTGTGTAGATGAATTACGAAAAATTATAATCAAATCTATTTCAATCCCACTTTTTAAAGCAACAAAATGTGAAAAAAGTTATAGTGGGTGTAGACTTTCCATAGGAACTGTATAGCCTAATAATATTTAGGTAGTTAATTTCCTTGTGAAGATAACTGCCGTGCTTATCCGTCCATTCATATATATATACAGTGGGGGGAAAAAGTATTTAGTCAGCCACCAATTGTACAAGTTCTCCCACTTAAAAAGATGAGAGGCCTGTAATTTTCATCATAGGTACACGTCAACTATGACAGACAAATTGAGGGAAAAAAAATTCAGAAAATCACATTGTAGGATTTTTAATGAATTTATTTGCAAATTATGGTGGAAAATAAGTATTTGGTCACCTACAAACAAGCAAGAATTCTGGCTCTCACAGACCTGTAACTTCTTCTTTAAGAGGCTCCTCTGTCCTCCACTCGTTACCTGTATTAATGGCATCTGTTTGAACTTGTTATCAGTATAAAATACACCTGTCCACAACCTCAAACAGTCACACTCCAAACTCCAATATGGCCAAGACCAAAGAGCTGTCAAAGGACACCAGAAACAAAATTGTAGACCTGCACCAGGCTGGGAAGACTGAATCTGCAATAGGTAAGCAGCTTGGTTTGAAGAAATCAACTGTGGGAGCAATTATTAGGAAATGGAAGACATACAAGACCACTGATAATCTCCCTCGATCTAGGGCTCCACACAAGATCTCACCCGTGGGGTCAAAATGATCACAAGAACAGTGAGCAAAAATCCCAGAACCCCACGGGGGGACCTAGTGAATGACCTGCAGAGAGCTGGGACCAAAGTAACAAAGCCTACCATCAGTAACACACTACACCGCCAGGGACTCAAATCCTGCAGTGCCAGGCGTGTCCCCTGCTTAAGCCAGTACATGTCCAGGCCCGTCTGAAGTTTGCTAGAGTGCATTTGGATGATCCAGAAGAGGATTGGGAGAATGTCATATGGTCAGATGAAACCAAAATATAACTTTTTGGTAAAAACTAAACTCGCCGTGTTTGGAGGACAAAGAATGCTGAGTACACCATACCTACTGTGAAGCATGGGGGAGGAAATATCATGCTTTGGGGCTGTTTTTCTGCAAAGGGACCAGGACGACTGATCCGTGTAAAGGAAAGAATGAATGGGGCCATGTATCGTGAGATTTATAGTGAAAACCTCCTTCCATCAGCAAGGGCATTGAAGATGAAACGTGGCTGGGTCTTTCAGCATGACAATGATCCCAAACACACCGCCCGGGCAACGAAGGAGTGGCTTCGTAAGAAGCATTTCAAGGTCCTGTAGTGGCCTAGCCAGTCTCCAGATCTCAACCCCATAGAAAATCTTTGGAGGGAGTTGAAAGTCTGTGTTGCCCAGCAACAGCCACAAAACATCACTGCTCTAGAGGAGATCTGCATGGAGGAATGGGCCAAAATACCAGCAACAGTGTGTGAATACCTTGTGAAGACTTACAGAAAACATTTGACCTGTGTCATTGCCAACAAAGGGTATATAACAAAGTATTGAGAAACTTTTGTTATTGACCAAATACTTATTTTCCACCACAATTTGCAAATAAATTCATTGAAAATCCTATAATGTGATTTTCTGGATTATTTTTTCTCATTTTGTCTGTCATAGTTGACGTGTACCTATCATGAAAATTACAGGCCTCTCTCATTTTTTTAAGTGGGAGAACTTGCACAATTGGTGGCTGACAGAGGAAGGCCCTCAAAATTGTCAAAGACTCCAGCCACCCTAGTCATAGACTGTTCTATCTGCTACCGCACGGCAAGCGGTACCGGAGTGCCAAGTCTAGGTCCAAAAGACTTCTCAACAGCTTCTACCCCCAAGCCATAAGACTCCTGAACAGCTAATCATGGCTACCCGGACTATTTGCACTGCCCCCCCACCCCATCCTTTTTACGCTGCTGCTACTCTGTTAATTATTTATGCATAGTCACTTTAACTCTACCCACATGTACATATTACCTCAACTACCTCAACTAGCCGGTGCCCCAGCACATTAACTCTGCAACATTTACATTTACATTTACATTTTAGTCATTTAGCAGACGCTCTTATCCAGAGCGACTTACAGGAGCAATTGGGGTTAAGTGCCTTGCTCAAGGGCACATTAACGTCATTTAGCAGACGCTCTTAGCCAGAGCGACTCACAAATTGGTGCGTTTACCCTATAGCCAGTGGGATAACCACTTTACAATTTTGGGGGGGGGGGGGGGGGGGGGGTAGAAGGATTACTTTATCCTATCCCAGGTATTCCTTAAAGGGGTGGGGTTTCAAATGTCTCCGGAAGGTGGTGAGTGACTCCGCTGTGGGGTGGGGGGGGGGGGCGGTAGAAGGATTACTTTATCCTATCCCAGGTATTCCTTAAAGAGGTGGGGTTTCAAATGTCTCCGGAAGGTGGTGAGCGACTCCGCTGTGTGTGTGGGGGGGGGGGGGGGGGGGGGGGGGGGAGGGGGTAGAAGGATTACTTTATCCTATCCCAGGTATTCCTTAAAGAGGTGGGGTTTCAAATGTCTCCGGAAGGTGGTGAGTGACTCCGCTGTGGGGTGGGGGGGGGGGTAGAAGGATTACTTTATCCTATCCCAGGTATTCCTTAAAGAGGTGGGGTTTCAGATGTCTCCGGAAGGTGGTGAGCGACTCCGCTGTGTGTGTGGGGGGACCCCCCTGTATATATAGCCTCCCTTAAAATAAATGCACTGTTGGTTAAGGGCTGTAAGTAAGCATTTCACTGTAATGTCTGCACCTGTTGTATTCGGCGCATGTGACCAATAAAATTTGATTTGACTAAATACTTTTTTCCCCCACTGTAGCATTAGCGTAGCGCTAGGCTAATTATCTAGCTAGCCAACTAACGTCCACAACCATGAACTCAATAAGCTACTCGCCCTGTACAAAAAAAGAGGTCTGCTGGTCCATTCCACATTGTGTTCCATTCCATGTGTTCCATTCCATTCCATGTGTTCCACACATTGTGTTCCATTCCATGTCTGAAATGTGCTAATAGCTGTTCTCTAACATGACGTGAAGAGGAGTGAATAACACAGTACTTTGTTTGTTTAAATAAGTATAGGGATAATTTACTACAACAAAATTGAGATTCATTTAGTCACTGGCATACACACAATACCCCAAAATGTCAAAGTGGAATCATGTTTTTTGAACAAATTAATTAAAAATGAAAAGCTGAAATGTCTTGAGTTAATAAGAATTCAACCTATTTCTTATTACAAGCCTAAGAAAGTTCAGGAGTAACATTTTTCTCAACAAGTCACATAAGTTGCATGGACTCACTCTGTGTGCAATAATAGTGTTTAACAATTATTTGTATGTTGGCCGAATCCCAACGTTTCAGTTGAACGGAAGTGAAGGCGGAGCCTGGCTCTTTTCTCTTGTGACTTTACGCTCCGTGCAGAGTAAAACACCAGACAACATGATTTGAACAAAGGAGGAATGTTAAAATGATATCGGACGGTAACTTTTGAAAATGAGCTAAACAGAAGCCTCCTGCTGGAGTATTATTTGTATGTTGGCGGAAGTCCCATATTTCAGTCGAACGGAAGTGAAGGTGGAGTCACATGTTCTCTATTCTCCATTTTGTCTTGTGACTTTAGGCAGAGAGTCACATGTTGAAATATAACGTCTCGGTCCTCTACCTCCCTGATCTAAAAGGTCCGTAGACTAGAGATAAACATCTAGTTAACTTCGCCTGAACTCTGCAATCGACCATAAACACACGTTTCTACAATGAATCAGGTGAGTTTATATTAATTAAACATTTTTATAACGGTTCTTTGTAGCCAGGAGTGGAATATGGTCTGGGTAAAGCATATTATAATTAGTCTCTGACATCCCTGACCTAGGGAAACAGCACGTGGTCTGGGTAAAGTGGGGGGTTAAGGCCAATCCAGAGATCACTGGGGTTTTTTGTTGGTGTGGGCATGCGCTTGGGCGGACTCTGATCTTTTGGAGCAATATGCACCTGTTGGTAACATGATACACTCACCGTTCCATGTGTGCCTAGACCCCCGAATAGCAATATTCACAATGGGGATAGCAGTGACTCTCCATTTTGGATAAAAGCAAAAAATAATCATGTTAAACAGTGGTAACACCACTGTTAGCTTATTTAAAAGAAATGGCATATTTGAATAATAGCTACATGTAATACAAGTTTAGGTTTGTATTAAATGTACATTGTTTTGTGCCTGTTGGCTGTAGGCTACTCCACTAGCAGCTTGCCAGTTGGCTGTAGGCTACTCCACTAGCAGCTTGCCAGTTGGCTGTAGGCTACTCCACTAGCAGCTTGCCAGTTGGCTGTAGGCTACTCCACTAGCAGCTTGCCAGTTGGCTGTAGGCTACTCCACTAGCAGCTTGCTAGTTGGCTGTATGCTACTCCACTAGCAGCTTGCCAGTTGACTGTAGGCTACTCCACTAGCAGCTTGCCAGTTGACTGTAGGCTACTCCACTAGCAGCTTGCCAGTTGACTGTAGGCTACTCCACTAGCAGCTTGCCAGTTGACTGTAGGCTACTCCACTAGCAGCTTGCCAGTTGGCTGTAGGCTACTCCACTAGCAGCTTGCTAAAAACTGTAAGCAAGCTAGCCTTTTAGCTTCCCACAGATTTAGATGTGGATTAGTATTGTAGGTTACGGTCTTGCTGAAAGGTGAATTCCTCTCCCGGTGTCTGGTGTAAAGCAGACTGAAGTAGTCTTTCCTCTAGGAAATCCTGTTTCTTTTCATCTTGTAAAACTCCCCAGTCTTTGACGACGTCAAGCATTCCTTTACCATGATGCAGCCATCACCATGCTTGAAAATAAGGAGGCAGTTACTCAGTGATGTGATGTTGGATTTGACCCAAATTTTAGGCTTTGCATTTAGGCCCAATAAGTGTGTTCATTTGCGTGTAAATGTTTTAACAGTATTACTAAGATGGATGTTCTGGAATATTTATATTCTCCTTTCTCTCTGTCATTTAGGTAATTATTGTGGATTATTATGAATAGTCACATGTACAGGGTTGCAGGTGGTCATTATTGGGGATTATTGTGCATAGTCACATGTACAGGGTTGCAGGTGGTCATTAAAATCAAATCAAATCAAATTTTATTGGTCACATGCGCCGAATACAACAGGTGCATACATTACAGTGAAATGCTTACTTACAGCCCTTAACCAACAGTGCATTTATTTTAAACAAAAAAGTAAGAATAAAACAACAACAAAAAAGTGTTGAGAAAAAAAAAGAGCAGAAGTAAAATAAAGTGACAGTAGGGAGGCTATATATACAGTAAAATAAAGTGACAGTAGGGAGGCTATATATACAGGGGGGTACCGTTGCAGAGTCAATGTGCGGGGGCACCGGCTAGTTGAGGTAGTTGAGGTAATATGTACATGTGGGTAGAGTTAAAGTGACTATGCATAAATACTTAACAGAGTAGCAGCAGCGTAAAAAGGATGGGGTGGGGGGGCAGTGCAAATAGTCCGGGTAGCCATGATTAGCTGTTCAGGAGTCTTATGGCTTGGGGGTAGAAGCTGTTGAGAAGTCTTTTGGACCTAGACTTGGCACTCCGGTACCGCTTGCCGTGCGGTAGCAGAGAGAACAGTCTATGACTAGGGTGGCTGGAGTCTTTGACAATTTTGAGGGCCTTCCTCTGACACCGCCTGGTATAGAGGTCCTGGATGGCAGGGAGCTTTGCCCCAGTGATGTACTGGGCCGTACGCACTACCCTCTGTAGTGCCTTGCGGTCAGAGGCCAAGCAGTTGCCATACCAGGCGGTGATGCAACCAGTCAGGATGCTCTCGATGGTGCAGCTGTAGAATTTTTTGAGGATCTGAGGACCCATGCCAAATCTTTTTAGTCTCCTGAGGGGGAATAGGCTTTGTCGTGCCCTCTTCACGACTGTCTTGGTGTGTTTGGACCATGATAGTTCGTTGGTGATGTGGACACCAAGGAACTTGAAGCTCTCAACCTGTTCCACTACAGCCCCGTCGATGAGAATGGGGGCGTGCTCAGTCCTCTTTTTTTTCCTGTAGTCCACAATCATCTCCTTTGTCTTGGTCACGTTGAGGGAGAGGTTGTTGTCCTGGCACCACACGGCCAGATCTCTGACCTCCTCCCTATAGGCTGTCTCATCGTTGTCGGTGATCAGGCCTACCACTGTTGTGTCGTCGGCAAACTTAATGATGGTGTTGGAGTCGTGCCTGGCCATGCAGTCATGGGTGAACAGAGAGTACAGGAGGGGACTGAGCACGCACCCCTGAGGGGCCCCCGTGTTGAGGATCAGTGTGGCAGATGTGTTGTTACCTACCCTTACCACCTGGGGGCGGCCCGTCAGGAAGTCCAGGATCCAGTTGCAGAGGGAGGTGTTTAGTCCCAGGATCCTTAGCTTAGTGATGAGCTTAGAGGGCACTATGGTGTTGAATGCTGAGCTGTAGTCAATGAATAGCATTCTCACGTAGGTGTTCCTCTTGTCCAGGTGGGAAAGGGCAGTGTGGAGTGCGATAGAGATTGCATCATCTGTGGATCTGTTGGGGCGGTATGCAAATTGGAGTGGGTCTAGGGTTTCTGGGATTATGCTGTTGATGTGAGCCATGACCAGTCTTTCAAAGCACTTCATGGCTACAGACGTCAGTGCTACGGGTCGGTAGTCATTTAGGCAGGTTATCTTAAAGTTCTTGGGCACGGGGACTATGGTGGTCTGCTTGAAACATGTTGGTATTACAGACTCAGTCATTATTGGGGATTATTGTGAATAGTCACATGTACAGGGTTGCAGGTGGTCATCGTGGATTCTTGTGAATAGTCACATGTACAGGGTTGCAGGTGGTCAGTATTGTGAATAGTCATATGTACAGGGTTGCAGGTGGTCAGTATTGTGAATAGTTACATAATAATAATAATAATATGCCATTTAGCAGACGCTTTTATCCAAAGCGACTTACAGTCATGCGTGCATACATTTTTGTGTACATGTATAGGGTTGCAGGTGGTCATTGTGGATTATTTTGAATAGTCACATGTACAGGGTTGCAGGTGGTCATTATTGTGGATAGTAACATGTACAGGGTTGCAGGTGGTTATTATTGGGAATAGTCACATGTACATGGTTGCGGGTGATCATTGTTGGGAATAGTCACATGTACATGGTTGCGGGTGATCATTGTTGGGAATAGTCACATGTACATGGTTGCGGGTGATCATTGTTGGGAATAGTCACATGTACATGGTTGCGGGTGATCATTGTTGGGAATAGTCGCATGTACAGGGTTGCGGGTGATCATTGTTTGGAATAGTCGCATGAAGAGGGTTGCGGGTGATCATTGTTGGGAATAGTCGCATGTACAGGGAGGCGGGTGATCATTGTTGGGAATAGTCCCATGAACAGAGTGGCGGGTGATCATTGTTGGGAATAGTCGCATGTACAGGGTGGCGGGTGATCATTATTGGGAATAGTCACATGTACAGGGTGGCGGGTGATCATTGTTGGGAATAGTCACATGTACAGGGTGGCGGGTGATCATTGTTGGGAATAGTCACATGTACAGGGTTGCGGGTGATCATTGTTGGGAATAGTCAAATGTACAGGGTTGTGGGTGATCATTGTTGGGAATAGTCACATGTACAGGGTTGCGGGTGATCAGTATTGGGGATTATTGTGTATAGTCACATGTACAGGGTTGCGGGTGGTCATCGTGGATTCTTGTGAATAGTCACATGTACAGGGTTGCAGGTGGTCAGTATTGTGAATAGTCATATGTACAGGGTTGCAGGTGGTCAGTATTGTGAATAGTTACATAATAATAATAATAATAATATGCCATTTAGCAGACGCTTTTATCCAAAGCGACTTACAGTCATGCGTGCATACATTTTTGTGTACATGTATAGGGTTGCAGGTGGTCATTGTGGATTATTTTGAATAGTCACATGTACAGGGTTGCAGGTGGTCATTATTGTGGATAGTAACATGTACAGGGTTGCAGGTGGTTATTATTGGGAATAGTCACATGTACATGGTTGCGGGTGATCATTGTTGGGAATAGTCACATGTACATGGTTGCGGGTGATCATTGTTGGGAATAGTCACATGTACATGGTTGCGGGTGATCATTGTTGGGAATAGTCACATGTACATGGTTGCGGGTGATCATTGTTGGGAATAGTCGCATGTACAGGGTTGCGGGTGATCATTGTTGGGAATAGTCGCATGAACAGGGTTGCGGGTGATCATTGTTGGGAATAGTCGCATGTACAGGGTGGCGGGTGATCATTGTTGGGAATAGTCGCATGAACAGGGTGGCGGGTGATCATTGTTGGGAATAGTCACATGAACAGGGTTGCGGGTGATCATTGTTGGGAATAGTCACATGTACAGGGTTGCGGGTGATCATTGTTGGGAATAGTCGCATGTACAGGGTTGCGGGTGATCATTGTTGGGAATAGTCGCATGTACAGGGTGGCGGGTGATCATTGTTGGGAATAGTCGCATGAACAGGGTGGCGGGTGATCATTGTTGGGAATAGTCGCATGAACAGGGTGGCGGGTGATCATTGTTGGGAATAGTCGCATGTACAGGGTGGCAGGTGATCATTGTTGGGAATAGTCACATGTACAGGGTGGCGGGTGATCATTGTTGGGAATAGTCACATGTACAGGGTTGCGGGTGATCATTGTTGGGAATAGTCACATGTACAGGGTTGCGGGTGATCATTGTTGGGAATAGTCACATGTACAGGGTTGCGGGTGATCAGTATTGGGGATTATTGTGAATAGTCACATGTACAGTGGTGCAGGTGGTCATTATTGGGAATAGTCACATGTACAGGGTTGCGGGTGATCAGTATTGGGGATTATTGCGAATAATCACATGTACAGGGTTGCAGGTGGGCATTATTGGGAATAGTCACATGTACAGGGTTGCATATGGGCATTATTGGGAATAGTCACATGTGCAGGGTTGCAGGTGTTCATTATTGTGGATTATTTGGATGAGTCAAATGTACAGGGTTGCAGGTGATCATGATTGGGAATAGTCACATGTACAGGGTTGCAGGTGGTCATTATTGGGGATTACTGTGAATAGTCACATGTACAGGGTTGCAGGTGGTCATTATTGGGGAGTACTGTGAATAGTCACATGTACAGGGTTGCAGGTGGTCATTATTGTGGATTATTGGGAATAGTCACATGTACAGGGTTGCAGGTGGTCATTATTGTGGATTATTGGGAATAGTCTTATGTACAGGGTTCAGGTGGTCATTATTGTGAATAGTCACAGGTACAGGGTTGCAAGTGGTCATTATTGGGAATTATCGCGAATAGTCACATGTACAGGGTTGCAGGTGGTCATTATTGTGGATTATTTGGAATGGTCAAATGTACAGGGTTGCAGGTGGTCATTATTGGGGATTATTGTGAACATCTTTGATCATTATTAAAATAGGAAGGGTTAGTCATTCAAATAAATCATGTTAACAGCTATTATTTACTGAGTCTATATCACTTATTATGTGATTTGTAAAGCCCAACTTTACTTATGGACTAATTTAGGCTTACCTAAACAAAGGGGCTGAATACTAATGCAATGACTATATTTTAGTTATTTATTTGGATTTGTTTGTACAAATTTGTAGAATTTTGTTTTAACTTTCACATTATTTTGTGTAGATAAATTACAAAAAATTATAATCAAATCTATTTCAATCCCACTTTTTAAAGCAACAAAATGTGAAAAAAGTTATAGTGGGTGTAGACTTTCCATAGGAACTGTATAGCCTAATAACATTTAGGAAGTTAATTTCCTTGGGAAGATAACTGCCCGTGCTTCTCCATCCATTCATATATAGACTACTCTATTTAATTGAGACCAAACGCTCACCTAATCTGGCACGCCCAACTAGGAGAGGAGAGGTATGGCTGCTGAACTAGGAGAGGAGAGGTATGGCTGCTGAACTAGGAGAGGAGAGGTATGGCTGCTGAACTAGGACAGGAGAAGTATGGCTGCCGAACTAGGAGAGGAGAGGTATGGCTGCCGAACTAGGAGAGGAGAGGTATGGCTGCCGAACTAGGAGAGGAGAGGAGAGGTATGGCTGCTGAACTAGGAGAGAAGAGGAGACTAAACGCTCGTTCCCCATGTTGCGCCTTTTGCTTTATGATGATACGATTTTGGGATTTTACCTCGACTCACGTTGGTTGAGCGTCCCCAAATTATTTATTTTAACAGACACACTGTAGTAA
Organism: Coregonus lavaretus; assembly: GCF_964263955.1. Lineage (NCBI taxonomy): Eukaryota > Metazoa > Chordata > Actinopteri > Salmoniformes > Salmonidae > Coregonus > Coregonus lavaretus. Next base: position 4,251,230 of record NW_028161510.1, on the reverse strand, counting down.
ACTATAGCCTAATCATATTGAAGTGAATTTCCTTGGAAAGATAACTGCCACGTGATTTATTCGCCCATTCATAGGTAGCCTGGTAGGCTAGTGTGTGAATAATATGTCAGAGGTGCTTTTAGTACAATAGCTAGGCTAACACATACACAGCAGAAAGACACCGTTTCCAAATAATCTGCGGGACAAGTATATTTATCACAACGTTTTCTGTCTGACCGCCCTCAACATGAAAAATACGGACCGCGCTACAATGATCTCTGTCGGAGCCCGCTGCCCTCTACCTCCAAACGTCTTTGTTGTACCATTTGAAAGTGGAAAGAAATATATATACAGTACCAGTCAAAAGTTTGGACACATCTACTCATTCAAGAGTTTTTCTTTATTTTTACATTGTAGAATAGTATTGAAGACATCATAGCTATGAAATAACACAGATGGAATCGTGTAGTAATCAAAAAAGTGTTAAACAAATCAAAAACATGTTATATTTGAGATTCTTCAATAGCCACCCTTTGCCTTGATGAAAGCTTTGCACACTCTTGGCATTCTCTCAACCAGCTTCATGAGGTAGTCACCTGGAATATATTTGGATTTGTTTAACACTTTGTTGGTTACAACATGATTATTATTCTACAATGTAAAAAATAAAATAAAATCCTTGAATGAGTAGGTGTCCAAACTTTTTGACTGGTACTGTATGTTATTACATTTTAGTACATTTGTCAGCCAAAACATGACACCCACCCTTTTTTAAATGTGTTCTATCGCAAACTGTCAAACATAAAGCTTTCCAACGTAACATCAACTATCCAATCAAAGCCACATTGCCAATTTTGAAATTAGCACATCAATTACAAAAAAGTATAATTGAATATACACTGCTCAAAAAAATAAAGGGAACACTTAAACAACACAATGTAACTCCAAGTCAATCACACTTCTGTGAAATCAAACTGTCCACTTAGGAAGCAACACTGATTGACAATACATTTCACATGCTGTTGTGCAAATGGAATAGACAACAGGTGGAAATTATAGGCAATTAGCAAGACACCCCCAATAAAGGAGTGGTTCTGCAGGTGTTGACCACAGACCACTTCTCAGTTCCTATGCTTCCTGGCTGATGTTTTGGTCACTTTTGAATGCTGGCGGTGCTTTCACTCTAGTGGTAGCATGAGACGGAGTCTACAACCCACACAAGTGGCTCAGGTAGTGCAGCTCATCCAGGATGGCACATCAACGCGAGCTGTGGCAAGAAGGTTTGCTGTGTCTGTCAGCGTAGTGTCCAGAGCATGGAGGCGCTACCAGGAGACAGGCCAGTACATCAGGAGACGTGGAGGAGGCCGTAGGAGGGCAACAACCCAGAAGCAGGACCGCTACCTCCGCCTTTGTGCAAGGAGGAGCACTGCCAGAGCCCTGCAAAATGACCTCCAGCAGGCCACAAATGTGCATGTGTCTGCTCAAACGGTCAGAAACAGACTCCATGAGTGTGGTATGAGGGCCCGACGTCCACAGGTGGGGGTTGTGCTTGCAGGCCGTTTGGCATTTGCCAGAGAACACCAAGATTGGCAAATTCGCCACTGGCGCCCTGTGCTCTTCACAGATGAAAGCAGGTTCACACTGAGCACGTGACAGACGTGACAGAGTTTGGAGATGCCGTGGAGAACGTTCTGCTGCCTGCAACATCCTCCAGCATGACCGGTTTGGCAGGGGGTCAGTCATGGTGTGGGGTGGCATTTCTTTGGGGGGCTGCACAGCCCTCCATGTGCTCGCCAGAGGTAGCCTGACTGCCATTAGGTCCCGAGATGAGATCCTCAGACCCCTTGTAAGACCATATGCTGGTGTGGTTGGCCCTGGGTTCCTCCTTATGCAAGACAATGCTAGACCTCATGTGGCAGGAGTGTGTCAGCAGTTCCTGCAAGAGGAAGGCATTGATGCTATGGACTGGCCCGCCCGTTCCCCAGACCTGAATCCAATTGAGCACATCTGGGACATCATGTCTCGCTCCATCCACCAACGCCACGTTGCACCACAGACTGTCCAGGAGTTGGCGGATGCTTTAGTCCAGGTCTGGTAGGAGATCCCTCAGGGGACCATCCGCCACCTCATCAGGAGCATGCCCAGGTGTTGTAGGGAGGTCATACAGGCACGTGGAGGCCACACACACTACTGAGCCTCATTTTGACTTGTTTTAAGGATATTACATCAAAGTTGGATCAGCCTGTAGTGTGGTTTTCCACTTTAATTTTGAGTGTGACTCCAAATCCAGACCTCCATGGGTTGATAAATTTGATTTCCATTGATAATTTGTGTGATTTTGTTGTCAGCACATTCAACTATGTAAAGAAAAAAGTGTTTAATAAGATTATTTCATTCATTCAGATCTAGGATGTGTTATTTTAGTGTTCCCTTAATTTTTTTGAGCAGTGTATATTTTGTCAATGTATTTCAATCCCACTTTGTCACGTAACAAAATGTGAAAAGGGTTCAAGGGAGTGTAGATGTTCTAAAGACAATGTATTATATTAGTTTAACATTTCAAAATAGTCTGATGCATATCCTGAAGATCAGATCAAATAGCCTGTAGATCAGATCAAATAGCCTGAAGATCAGATCAAATAGCCTGTAGATCAGATCAAGGAACGCTGTCTATACTTCCATCCCTTTTGTTATTGGCTGATTCCATCGCCAGCAATGCCCAAAAATATTCTTGGAATTCTCACATAGAAACATAATTGGGGTCTAAAATAAAAATAAGCCAAATAAATGTGCCCTTTTTGCCGATAGGGAATGTCCTATTGGTCTGAAGTGTAAGATATTGGTTTCTCCCGTGGGAGCCCCGGGTTCATATCGTGCGTGTTACATACAGTTACAATATTTGAGTGCTGCAAATCTGCGTAGCAAGCAAACAGACAATGTGTATTATTTTTAACATGCTGTGAAAGTGGTACTCTCTTTTCGGAATGGGTATTCATTTACAAGTTGCAAACTATATCATAAACCCATCGTTGAAAACCACATTTTTCATTTTCTGTGGTTTGGTAACTCCTGTTGTTCAACGGAACGGAATGAAGAAGCAGTTTGGAAAAAAAATATTTGGTGTCCATTAAGTCTTAAACAGCAAGGGGGCATTGTTTCCACTCCGTTGTGGCCGTCCCCATTTAAATGCAAGACCTCATCATACCATTGTTGTGTTGTTTTACCCTTAGTGTACTAACTTGAAATCCACTACCCTCTTTTTGGGATTTACAGGAAACATCTATCCAACCCTCCTCTCTACTCCCCATCTTGGGGTCCCCAGGTCGTGCCTCTCCTGGTAACTTACTGCTGGGTCTGAAGAGGGTGTCTGTGCTGCTGGTCGACTGCAGGAAAACACCGGGACAGAGTGGGTTTATGCTCTTACATACATTTATTTTGGGACACTCCCTAGATGTCCTTAATTACCATTAAATACAATCACTAACCTTCTTAAAATATAGAATCATTAGAAACACTCCGACCCCATTGGTTACATTGATGATTTTAACCCATCCAAAATGCTCAAATCCAATCACAAGAGTTTGGAAAGCTGGGCCTTGAACTAACTTCGATATGAAGAAGGAACCCTAACTGTCTGTCTTTGTTTCACAGGGGACAGCCCTAACCGTCGCTCTCTCAGTAGAAGGGGCTTATCATCTGGGAAGGCTAGCCAACATCTTGATGCTGATGAGGCAGAGAAGAGTCTCTCCAGATCAGAACACCTCAAGAAACACCAGCAGAGACTTACAGGGAAGAAACCTCACTGCTGCTTTGACTGTGGAAAGAGTTTCACCTCTTCCGCAAAACTTAAAACACACCAGAGAACACACACTGGAGAGAAGCCTTTTGGTTGTGATCAGTGTGGGAAGAGATTTACTCAGTCCGGAAACCTGGCTAGACACAAGAGAATACACACAGGCGAGAAGCCTTACCACTGCTCTGACTGTGGCATGAGCTTAACTTCTTCACATGGACTTCTACTACACAAGAGAACACACACAGGAGAGAAACCTTACCACTGCGCAGACTGTGGAATGAGCTTAACCACTTCAAACAGACTTCTAGTACACCAGAGAACACACACAGGAGAGAAGCCTTTTGGTTGTGATCAGTGTGGGAAGAGATTCACTCTGTCAGGCAGCCTGGCTGGACACAAGATAATTCACACAGGAGAGAAACCTTATAGCTGTGATCAATGTGGGAAGAGATTCTCTTATTCAGGACACTTGGTTGAACACCAGAGAACACACACAGGAGATAAGCCTTTTGGTTGTGATCAGTGTGGGAAGAGATTCACTCAGTCAGGAAGCCTGGCTGAACACAAGAGAATACACACAGGAGAAAAACCTTATAGCTGTGATCAATGTGGGAAGAGATTCTCTCATGCAGGACACCTGGTTGAACACCAGAGAACACACACAGGAGAGAAGCCTTTTGGTTGTGATCAGTGTGGGAAGAGATTCACTCAGTCAGGAAGCCTGGCTGGACACAAGAGAATACACACAGGAGAGAAGCCTTTTGGTTGTGATCAGTGTGGGAAGAGATTCACTCTGTCAGGAAGCCTGGCTTTACACAAGAGAATACACACAGGAGAGAATCCTTATAGCTGTGACCAATGTGGGAAGAGATTCACTCATTCAGGAAGCCTGGAGTTACACAAGAGAATACACACAGGAGAGAAGCCTTTTGGTTGTGATCAGTGTGGGAAGAGATTCACTCTGTCAGCAAGCCTGGCTGGACACAAGAGAATACACACAGGCGAGAAGCTTTACCACTGCTCAGACTGTGGAGTGAGCTTAACCACTTCACAGGGACTTGTGATACACAAGAGAACACACACAGGAGAGAAGCCTTACCACTGCTCAGACTGTGGGCATAGTTTTAGTACTTCAGGGTATTTAAAAGTTCACCAGCGAACACACACTGGAGAGAAGCCTTTTGGTTGTGATCAGTGTGGGAAGAGATTCACTTGGTCAGCAAGCCTGGCTGGACACAAGAGAAAACACACAGGAGAGAAGCCTTACCACTGCTCAGACTGTGGAATGAGGTCAACCACTTCAAACGGACTTCTAGTACACCAGAGAACACACACAGGAGAGAAGCCTTTTGGTTGTGATCAGTGTGGGAAGAGATTCACTCAGTCAGGAAACCTGGCTTTACACAAGAGAAAACACACAGGAGAGAAGCCTTACCACTGCTCAGACTGTGGAATGAGCTCAACCACTTCAAACGGACTTCTAGTACACCAGAGAACACACACAGGAGAGAAGCCTTTTGGTTGTGATCAGTGTGGGAAGAGATTCACTCAGTCAGGAAACCTGGCTTTACACAAGAGAAAACACACAGGAGAGAAGCCTTACCACTGCTCAGACTGTGGAATGAGCTCAACCACTTCAAACAGACTTCTAGTACACCAGAGAACACACACAGGAGAGAAGCCTTTTGGTTGTGATCAGTGTCGGAAGAGATTCACTCAGTCAGGAAGCCTGGCTTTACACAAGAGAAAACACCACACTGTTGGGTAACCTTTCCACTTTTGTTAGCTCAGTCCAGTTAGTGGTAGACTAGTGTACACACACCGGAGAGAAGCCCTACAGGGTGAGTTTTGCCACCTCAAGCGTTCTTAATGTGGCCTTCCTTAGTGTACTTTGATGTACTGTCAACAAGGGGTCCACCCTCCGATAACTTTAACTATCCATTATTTCCAGATTTCTATTAATTGCAATGTGAGTGAAATAGTCTGTGTTTGAATGGTGTGGGCGTACGTACCCCAACAACAGAATGGTGTGGTTGTTTCCCAACAACAGGGTTGGTCAGCTCAGAGAAAGCGGGGCGGTAGCTCTACCCAACATTTCTACCCAACATTTCGATGTTTTGTTCCCCGAGCCACTTAGTTATCACTTTTTCCTTATGGCAAGGTGCTCCTTCATGCTGGAAAAGGTATTGTTCGTCACCAAACTGTTCTTGGATGGTTGGGAGAAGTTGCTCTCTGAGGATGTGTTGGTACCATTCTTAATTCATGGCTTTGTTCTTAGGCAAAATTGTGAGTGAGCCCACTCCCTTGGCTGAGTAGCAACCCCACACACGAATGGTCTCAGGATGCTTTACTGTTGGCATGACACAGGACTGATGGTAGCGCTCACCTTGTCTTGTCCGGACAAGCTTTTTTCCGGATGCCCCAAACAATCGGAAAAGGGGTTCATCAGAGAAAATGACTTTACCCCAGTCTTCAGCAGTTCAATCCCTGTACCTTTTGTAGAATATCAGTCTGTCCCTGATGTTTTTCCTGGAGAGTAGTGGCTTCCTCGCTGCCCTTCTTGACACCAGGCCATCCTCCAAAAGTCTTCGCCTCACTGTGCGTGCAGATGCACTCACACCTGCCTGCTGCCATTCCTGAGTAAGCTCTGCACTGGTGGTGCCCCGATCCTGCAGCTGAATCAACTTTAGGAGACGGTCCTGGCGCTTGCTGGATTTTCTTGGGCGCTCTGATGCCTTCTTCACACAATTGAACCTCTCTCCTTGAAGTTCTTGATGATCCGATAAATGGTTGATTTAGGTGCAATCTTACTAGCAGCAATATCCTTGCCTGTGAAGCCATTTTTGTGCAAAGCAATGATGACGGCACGTGTTTCCTTGCAGGTAACCATGGCTAACAGAGGAAGAACAATGATTTCAAGCACCACCCTCCTTTTAAATCTTCCAGTCTGTTATTCTAACTCAATCAGCATGACAGGGTGATCTCCAGTCTTGTCCTCGTCAACACTCTCACCTGTGTTAACGAGAGAATCACTGACATGATGTCGCTGGTCCTTTTGTGGCAGGGCTGAAATGCAGTGGAAATGTTTTTTGGGGATTAAGTTCATTTTCATGGCAAAATGCAATGTATATTTGTGTCATTCTCAACTTTTGACCACGACTGTATATTAACAGCAGGGTTTTAAACCCAGTCTGTGTGCTTACTAGTTATTACATGTCATATACAGTTGAAGTCGGAAGTTTACATACACTTAGGTTGGAGTCATTAACTCGTTTTTCAACCACTCCACACATTTCTTGTTAACAAACTATCGTTTGGCAAGTCGGTTAGGACATCTACTTTGTGCATGACAACAATTCTTTACAAACAGATTATTTCACTTATAATTCACTGTATCACAATTCCAGTGGGTCAGAAGTTTACATACACTTAGTTGACTGTGCCTTTAAACAGCTTGGAAAATTCCATAAAATGATGTCATGGTTTTAGAAGCTTCTGATAGGCTAATTGACATAATTTGAGTCAATTGGAGGTGTACCTGTGGATGTATTTCCAGGCCTACCTTCAAACTCAGTGCCTCTTTGCTTGACATCATGGAAAAATGAAGATAAATCAGCCAAGACCTCAGAAAAAACATGGTAGACCTCCACAAGTCTAGTTCATCCTTAGGAGCAATTTCCAAAAGCCTGAAGGTACCACGTTAATCTGTACAAACAATAGTACGCAAGTATAAACACCATGGGACCACGCAGCCGTCATACCGCTCAGGAAGGAGACGCGTTCTGTCTCAAAGAGATGAACATACTTTGGTGCGAAATTTGCAAATCAATCCCAGAAAAACAGCAAAGGACCTTGTGAAGATGCTGGAGGAAAGGGGACAAATGTATCTATATCCACAGTAAAACGAGTCCTATATCAACATAACCTGAAAGGCCGCTCGGCAAGGAAGAAGCAACTGCTCCAAAACCGTCATAAAAAAGCCAGACTACGGTTTGCAACTGCACATGGGGACAAAGATCGTACTTGTTGGAGAAATGTCCTCTGCTCTGATGAAACAAAAATAGAACTGTTTGGCCATAATGACCATCGTTATGTTTGGAGGAAAAAGGGGGTAGGGGGTGGGTGGGGGGGTCGCTTGCAAGCCGATGAACACCATCCCAACTGTGAAGCACGGGGGTGGCAGCATCATGCTGTGGGGGTGATTTGCTGAAGGAGGGACTGGTGCACTTCACAAAATAGATGGCATCATGAGGAAGGAAAATGATGTGGATATATTAAAGCAACATCTCAAGACATCAGTCAAGAAGTTAAAGCTTGGTCGCAAATAGGTCTTCCAAATGGACAATGACCACAAGCATACTTCCAAAGTTGTGGCAAAATGGCTTAAGGACAACAAAGTCAAGGAATTTGAGTGGCCATCACAAAGCCCTGACCTCAATCCTATAGAATATTTGTGGGCAGAACTGAAAAAGCATTTTGTGTATATTATAATAATAATAATATGCCATTTAGCAGACGCTTTTATCCAAAGCGACTTAGTCATGTGCGCATACATTTTTACGTATGGGTGGTCCCGGGGATCGAACCCACTACCCTGGCGTTACAAGCGCCATGCTCTACCAATTGAGCTACAGAGGACCACTATTAACAGCAGGGTTATAAACACACAGTCTGTGTGCTTACTAGTCATATATATATATGTTGTTATTCAGCTAGCTTGTTAAGATAATTAGCGTAGTGCTAGGCTAACTAGCTAGCCAACTAACATCCACAACCATGAGCTCAATAAGCTACTCGCCCCGTACAAAAGAAGATGTGTGCTGGTTGGAGAAAGAAGCTCTGGGACTGAACATTGTCGTGAAAGAGGAGGAGGGGGAGATGACTGTCACAGTTAAAGAGGAGAAGGAGGGTGAAGAGGAGGAGGAGGAGGAGGAGGAGGATGGATATCTGATTAACAGCAGTGAGTTTTGTCTTGGGGAGGGGCAGAAAGCTCTGATTATAGAAAAGGCCTGCAGTGTCACTGGCCTTTTTAACTATCCCAAAGCCTAGGACCAAGAGGCATGGAGAGGCAGCCTTTAGTTACTATGCCTCCCAGCCTCTGGAATAGCCAGAGAACCTGAGGCATTTTTAAAAATAGATCTTAAAACACACCTTTTTAGTGGTGCTTTTCCTCAGGGTGCTTTTTAGTCGTGCAGTTTTTATTGTAATTCTTTAGTTTTTTTATCCTCTTATATTTGTGTAGTATATATTTAGTTTCATTTTAATTGTTTTTATTAGTATTTTTTCCTGTGAAGCACATTGTGTTCCATTCCATGTCTGAAATGTGCTGTATAAATAAAGCTTGATTCGATTCTCTATGGTGTTATTAGGTCCCTAATATTGAGTTAGGCCTATAAGGTAAGATAGACTGATATGATTGAAATCTCTATGGTGTTATTGAATTTAAACAACGAGGCACTCAACCCCGTGGATTATTGTGAACAACTAATAGCTGTTCTCTAACATGATGTGAAGAGGAGTGAATAACATAACTAATAGCTGTTCTCTAACATGATGTGAAGAGGAGTGAATGACATAACTAAGAGCTGTTCTCTAACATGTGAAGAGGAGTGAATAACACAACTAAGAGCTGTTCTCTAACATGAGGTGAAGAGGAGTGAATAACACAACTAAGAGCTGTTCGTATTGGAGATTTTTAGTTACTACTTAGACAACATAACAAACCAATTATATGATTTATAAAAATGTTGTAGAATGAAACGCCTATATGCCCTAAATAGCCGCTAAAAACTGTATATACAGTGCCTTCAGAAAGTATTTATACCCCTTCCACTTTTTCACATTTTGTTGTTACAACCCTGAATTTAAAATTGATTAAATTGAGATTCATTTAGTCACTGGCATACACACAATACCCCAAAATGTCAAAGTGGAATCATGTTTTTCGAACAAATTAACAAAAAATGAAAAGCTGAAATGTCTTGAGTTAATAAGAATTCAACCTATTTGTTATGACAAGCCTAAGAAAGTTCATGAGTAAAAATCTTCTCAACAAGTCACATAATAAGTTGCATGGACTCACTCTGTGTGCAATAATAGTGTTTAACATGATTTTTGAATGACTACCTCATCTCCGTACCCCAGACATACTGTACAATTATCTATACAGTCCCTCAGTCGAGCAGTGAATTTCAAACACAGTTTCAGACATAAGGAAGTGGATGGCTGAAAACGTTCTACTTTTAAACTCGGACAAAACAGAGATGCTTGTTCTAGGTCCCAAGAAACAAAGAGATCTTCTGTTAAATCTGACAATTCATCTTGATGGTTGTAAAGTCGTCTCAAATAAAACTGTGAAGGACCTCGGCGTTACTCTTGACCCTGATCTCTCTTTTGACGAACATATCAAGACTGTTTCAAGGACAGCTTTTTTCCATCTACGTAACATTGCAAAAATCAGAAATGTTCTGTCCAAAAATGATGCAGAAAAATTAATCCATGCATTTGTTACTTCTAGGTTAGACTACTGCAATGCTCTACTTTCCGGCTACCCGGATAAAGCACTAAATAAACTTCAGTTAGTGCTAAATACGGCTGCTAGAATCCTGACTAGAACCAAGAAATTTGATCATATTACTCCAGTGCTAGCTTCCCTACACTGGCTTCCTGTTAAGGCAAGGGCTGATTTCAAGGTTTTACTGTTAACCCATAAAGCGTTACATGGGCTTGCTCCTACCTATCTTTCCGAGTTGGTCCTGCCGTACATACCAATACGTACGCTACGGTCACAAGACGCAGGCCTCCTAATTGTCCCTAGAATTTCTAAGCAAACAGCGGGAGGCAGGGCTTTCTCCTATAGATCTCCATTTTTATGGAACAGTCTGCCTACCCATGTGAGAGACGCAGACTCGGTCTCAACCTTTAAGTCTTTACTGAAGACTTATCTCTTCAGTAGGTCATATGATTGAGTGTAGTCTGGCCCAGGAGTGTGAAGGTGAACGGAAAGGCTCTGGAGCAACGAACCGCTCCTGTCTCGGACCGCTCCTGTCTCAGCCTCCAGTATTTATGCTGCAGTAGTTTATGTGTCGGGGGGCTGGGGTTAGTTGGTTATATCTGGAGTACTTCTCCTGTCTTATCCAGTGTCCTGTGTGAATTTAAGTATGCTCTCTCTAATTCTCTCGTTCTCTCTGAGAACCTGAGCCCTAGGACCATACGTCAGGACTACCGGGCATGCTGACACCTTGCTGTCCCCTGTCCGCCTGGCCTTGCTGCTATTCCAGTTTCAACTGTTCTGCCTGCGGTTACGAAACCCCTACCTGTCCCAGACCTGCTGTTTTCAACTCTTAATGATCGGCTATGAAAAGCCAACTGAGAGACCTGAGCCCTAGGACCATACGTCGGGACTACCGGCCGTGGTGACTCCTTGCTGTCCCCAGTCCGCCTGGCCTTGCTGCTATTCCAGTTTCAACTGTTCTGCCTGCGGTTATGGAACCCCTACCTGTCCCAGACCTGCTGTTTTCAACTCTTAATGATCGGCTATGAAAAGCCAACAGATTTATTCCTGATTATTATTTGACCATGCTTGTCACTTATGAAAATGTTTGAACATCTTGGCATGGTTCTGTTATAATCTCCACCCGGCACAGCCAGAAGAGGACTGGCCACCCCTCATAGCCTGGTTCCTCTCTAGGTTTCTTCCTAGGTTTTGGCCTTTCTAGGGAGTTTTTCCTAGCCACCGTGCTTCTACACCTGCATTACTAGCTGTTTGGGGTTTTAGGCTGGGTTTCTGTACAGCACTTCGAGATATTAGCTGATGTACGAAGGGCTATATAAAATAAAATTGATTGATTGATTGATTCAACCACAAAGACCAGGGAAGTTTTCCAATGCCTCGCAAAGAAGGGCACCTATGGGTAGGCGACATTGAATATCCCTTCATTCATTACACGTTGGATGGTGTATCAATATACCCAGCCTCTACAAAGATAGAGACATACTTCCTAACTCAGTTGCCGGAGAGGAAGGAAACCGCTCAGGGATTTCACCATGAGGCTAATGCTGACTTTTAAACAGTTACAGAGTTTAATGGCTGTGATAGGAGAAAACTGAGAATGGATCAACAACATTGTAGTTACTCCACAATACTAACCTAAATGACAGAGTGAAAAGAAGGAAGCCTGTACAGAATGAAAATATTCCAAAACATGCATCCTGTTTGCAACAAGGAAGTAAAGTAATAATGCAAAAAAATGTGGCAAAGCAATTAACTTTATGTCCTGAATACAAAGTGTTATGTTAGGGCAAATCCAATCCAACACGTTACTGAGTACCACTCTTCAAATGTCCAAGCTTAGTGGTGGCTGCATCATGTTATGGGTATGCTTGTAATCGTTAAGGACTGGGGAGTTTTTCATAAAAATTTATGGAATGAAGCTAAGCACAGGCAAAATCCTAGAGGAAAACCTGGTTCAGTCTGCTTCCAACACACTGTGAGATGCATTCACCTTTCAGCAGGACAATAACTTAAAACACAAGGCCAAATCTACGCTGGAGCTGCTTACCAAGAAGGTAATGAATGTTCTTGAGTGGCCGAGCCACGGGGGGCCAGTATGAAAAAAACAAAAAACATGTATGCACTCACTAACTGTAAGTCGCTCTGGATAAGAGCGTCTGCTAAATGACTAAAATGTAAAATGTAAATGTAAATCTACTTGAAAATCTATGGCAAGACCTGAAAATGGTTGTCTAGCAGTGGAGGCTCATCCAAGTAGGAAAGGGATGAGAACCATCCTCCTCAGTTAATTTCATAATAATGGTAAAACATTGAAAAAGTCATCCATTATAGATAAAACTATACTAAATATATTCACCTGTCACCCAATCAAAGGATCAGATAATTCATCTAGTACTGAAAGCACAAGCTACAGCTAGCACTGCAGTGCATAAAATGTGGTGAGTAGTTGACTCAAAGAGAGAGAAAGAAAATAGTTTAGCAGTTTTCAACAAACTAATTTATTCAAAAATGAAGGAGAAGGAAGAGGGAGAGAATTCATTTCTTTTCATGTTCAGAATCACTTACTTAACTAGCAAATGCAGCTGGCTAGTTTAGTTACTCAAACACCCTGCTCCAACAGAGGGATGCTATGTTAGCTAGCTGGCTAGTTTAGTTACTCAAACACCCGGCACAAACATATAAACATATCTGAATTTGTCCATTAGAAACTCTTGTTTGCAACTGTTGGACAAATGATTACACCCTAGATAAGCTAATTGCAGGCAAGAGTGTGCAAGGCGGTATTGAATGTGTCACTGTCCGTATATCACCTACATTGTAAACTTTCATTCATAGACTAGGTTGTAGCAACCTCATGATGGGTATAGGGACATTTTGAGTATCATGTAGTCCCCTAAACCTATCGATGTTACATTGAACTGGGTGAAATGGAATATGAATGACAGTCATCCAACATGCTGAAATAGAAATAAGTCCATGCTCATTAAAAAATAAATAATGGTCCTCCCTCATCTTAAACGGCATTTACGGCCACTGTTGTCTAGCAATGATCAACAACCAATTTGACGGAGCGTGAAGAAGTTGTAAAATAATAATGGGGAAATGTTGCACAATCCAGGTTTAGAAAGCTCTTAGAGACTTACCCAGAAAGACTCAGCTGTAACCGCTGCTAAAAGGTGCTTCTATAAAGTATTGACTCAGGTGTGAATACATACACTACCGGTCAACATATTTAGAACACCTAATCATTTAAGGGTTTTTCTTTAATTTGACTATTTTCTACATTGTAGACTAATAGTGAAGACATCAAAACTATGAAATAACACATATGGAATCATGTAGTAACCAAAAAAGTGTTAAACAAATCAAAATATGTTTTATATTTGAGATTCTTCAAATAGCCACCCTTTGCCTTGATGACAGCTTTGCACACTCTTGTCATTCTCTCAACCAGCTTCACCTGGAATGCTTTTCCAACAGTCTTGAAGGAGTTCCCACATATGCTGAGCACTTGTTGGCTGCTTTTCCTTCACTCTGCGGTCCAACTCATCCCAAACCATCTCAATTTGGTTATGGTCGGGGGATTGTGGAGGCCTGGTTATCTGATGCAGCAGTTACATCACTTTCCTTGGTAAATTAGCCCTTACACATCCTGCCATCCAGGACCTCTATACCAGGCGGTGTCAGAGGAAGGCCCTCAAAATTGTCAAAGACTCCAGCCACCATAGTCATAGACTGTTCTCTCTGCTACCGCACGGCAAGCGGTACCGGAGTGCCAAGTCTAGGTCCAAAAGACTTCTCAACAGCTTCTACCCCCAAGCCATAAGACTCCTGAACAGCTAATCATGGCTACCCGGACTGTTTACACTGCCCCCCCTCCCCAGCTTTTTACGCTGCTGCTACTCTGTTAATTATTTATGCATAGTCACTTTAACTCTACCCACATGTACATATTACTTCAACTACCTCAACTAGCCGGTGCCCCAGCACATTGACTCTGCACCTGTTCCCCCTGTATATAAAGCCTCCCTACTATTATTTTATTTTACTTCTGCTCTTTTTTTCTCAACACTTTTTTGTTCTTTTATTTATTCTACTTTTTTTAATTAAATGACCTGTTGGTTAAGGGCTGTAAGGAAGCATTTCACTGTAATGTCTGCACCTGTTGTATTCGGTGCATTTGGCCAATAAGATTTGATGTGATTTGATCCGTTCACCCACACTGCGTCTCACACAGACACAGCGGTTTGAACCAAAAATCTCCAATTTGGACTACAGACCAAAGGACAAATTTCCACCAGTCTAATGTCCATTGCTGGTAACTCTAATGAACTTATCCTCTTTAGCAGAGGTAACTCTGGGTCTTCCATTCCTGTGGCGGTCCTCATGAGAGCTAGTTTCATCATAGAGCTTGATGGTTTTTGTGACTGCACTTTAAGAAACTTTCAAAGTTCTTGAAATTTTCCGGAGTGACTGATCTTCATGTCTTAAAGTAATGATGGACTGTCGTTTCCCTTTGCTTATGTGAGCTGTTCTTGCCATAATATGGACATGGTCTTTTACCAAATATGGCTATCTTCTGTGTACCCCCCCTTACCTTGTCACAACAAAACTGATTGAATCAAATGCATTAAGAAGGAAAGATATTCCACAAATTAACTTTGAAGAAGGCACACCTGTTTATTGAAATGCATTCCAGGTGACTACCTCATGAAGCTGGTTGAGAGAATGTCAAGAGTGTGCAAAGCTGTCATCAAGGCAAAGGGTGGCTATTTTGAATCACAAATATTTTTTAGACCCCAGGAAGAGTAGCTGCTGCCTTGGGATTAGCTAATGGGGATCCCTAATGAATACAAATATGTTTTTGGTTACTACATGATTCCATGTGTTATTTCATAGTTTTGATGTCTTCACTATTATTCTACAATGTAGAGCATATTAAGAATTTAGAAAAACCCTTGAATGAGTAGGTGTTCTAAAACTTTTGACTGGTAGTGTATGTAAATGAGATTTTTCTGTATTTAATTTAAATAGATTTATGCACAACAGCATTCTATCCAAGCTGGGAGAGAGCACGAGGAGGGATCATGTCATGCAGGTTCAGGTAGCAGCTACAGGACAGTTGTATATTATTTAAAACATCAATTGGTAGCTGATTAGTATGCATGGACAATTTATTTTAAAATCTGCAATGTTTGAATGTCCAGTTTTAATTACTGAACAATAAATTACATTATTACCACCAGCCAGCAGGCTATAAAATTGCAGCATTTCGACACCGTGTATAGATTTAGTAAAATGTTAGGCCCCGTGTAGCTCAGTTGGTAGAGCATGTCGTTTGCAACACCAGGGTTAAATAAATAAAAATATGCACTCACTAACAGTAAGTCGCTCTGGATAAGAGCGTCTGCTAAATTACTAAAATGTTTAACATGAGAAAATGACGACCAAATAGAGGCCTACCAATAAACCATTAGCTAAAGCAAAGCTTTACATTCTCTTGCACCACAGGAACACTATCATCGATTAATTAGGCACGCAGCCGCATAGACATTTCTCTATTTCAGCACGATGTACAGCTATCGGTTTGTGAGTGGATATCTGGCTGAAACATTCAATGTTATTTTATATATATATATATATATATATATATATATATATATATATATATTTATATATAGAGGCCCAAAGTCCAACCTTGCGGGGTCCAGAGAAACTGCGTTAACTTTAGAAAATGAGTTACTAAAAGCAGAAGGCTTCCTACGACTGGAGTATTATTTGTATGTTGGCCGAATCCCAACGTTTAAGTTGAACGGAAGTGAAGGCGGAGCCTGGCTCTTTTCTCTTGTGACTTTACGCTCCGTGCAGAGTAGAACACCAGACAACATGATTGAACAAAGGAGGAATGTTAAAATGATATCGGACGGTAACTTTTGAAAATGAGCTAAGCAGACTACTGCTGTATTATTATTTGTATGTTGGCGGAAGTCTTATTTTTCAGTCGAACGGAAGTGAAGGTGGAGTCACATGTTCTCTATTCTCCATTTTGTCTTGTGACTTTAGGCAGAGAGTCACATGTTGAAATATAACGTCTCGGTCCTCTACCTCCCTGATCTAAATGGTCCGTAGACTAGAGATACACATCTAGTTAACTTCGCCTGAACTCTGCAATCGACCATAAACACACGTTTCTACAATGAATCAGGTGAGTTTTGATTAATTTAATCATTTTTATAACGGGTCTTTGTAGCCTACTTCATGCTTTTACACTGTGCGCATTTAATGGTCCTTGACTTTTGGAAAATCATTTGTGTAGTTTAGCTGGTTACTCGTAGCCAGGCCCGGCGGCAGGATGAACTCGGTAAGGGGGTATCAGAAATTACTAAGGGGGCACAACTATTTTCGCTTGCTGATAACACAGGATGGATAATAATCGATAGTACATTTACCCACAATGTATTTGCAGCCAAGCACGGCTGTCTTGCAGCAAGAATACAGGCTACTGCACCGCTTTACAAACATGGACAATTCATAAATAGCAAGTCATGACAATGCTACATGCACAATACCCAACAATCCAATGCAAAACAGTTGCTAATTACCGTAATAACACTTCCTCATGCCAATAAAATGCATTTCCAATCGCGGAAAGCAAACAATTTACAATGCACTACCAACGACTTAACGGTACCAAGCTGTCTTCCCACTAGAGTGCCATACTACGATGCATATGATAACAGAAAATTACTATTCCATAGCTACGAGTTGTTTATTTGAAAAAATATTTTAGTCATTTAGTAGATGCTCTTATCCAGAGCGACTTACAGTTAGTGAGTGCATACATTTTTCATAGTGTCCCCCGTGGGAATCGAACCCACATCACTGGCGTTGCAAGCTCCATGCCCTACCAATTGAGCTACACGGGGCAACACTATAGCTACATCGTTACTCAACCATTGATCAAATGCCAGTTGAATCAGCTGCGCGTTCCTCCTGTGCAACTGAGCTCCTTGGTCTTCATTGTGCCGCTTGCTTGGTGGTGCTCCTTGCTTAGTGGTGTTGCAGACTCTGGGGCCTTTCAGAACAGGTGTATATATACTGAGATCATGTGACACTTAGATTGCACACAGGTGGACTTTATTTAACTAATTATGTGACTTCTGAAGGTAATTGGGTGCACCAGATCTTATTTAGGGATTTCATAGCAAAGGGGGTCTCATCACAGTAGACTTTGCTGTTAGAGGCCCGGAGTATCTCTCCAAAATGCTCTGTGTCTCCAGATCGGGCGATTTCAGTCTGTAGAAACTGGCGTGAGACAGTAAACTCAGCTTCCACAAAATCTCCTGAGATTAAGTCCACCAGTGGTTTCACTTTTTCCACATCCATAAATGTTTCATTCTCTGGGTGCAAGGCACACAGGGCCTCAACGAGTTGGCTGTTTCGTTCATTAAATCTTGCTGACATTTCTCCCAGTACAGCATCCAGAGTGCTGAAAAACAGTCTGTTACACTCCCTCTCATTGTCCTCTTCTAGCTGGCCCATTGTTGTTTCCCCCACATATTCTTTCAGATTACTACTCACTACTCTTTGCCGTTTGCTTGGAGCGGGGGTGTCCAAGTGTGCTTGAATTTCTCCCATAACTCATCAAACTATATCTGCCTTGCAGGAATATTCCAGTCACCCTCTGCCTTTGAACCACGCGCCCGTTTTCTCCCACAGTATAGGCGGGTTGGGTATTTCCCCAGACAAACCTGCGCTGGCTCCTCATCTCCGAGGTCGCCAGGCACTAACGGAGGCGTCGGTGCTTGTAATATACTGTCGGTGCTGCTGCTAGGTTCGGTCTTGGCAGCTGCAGGCCCCTCCTCGGGTTGGTTACCTCCTATGTCACCAGGCTGCAAGACGGTTGCTCAGGTGCCTTTGCTTCTGGGCTCGGCGGCCTTGGCCTCGGTGATTAGCGTCGGCCCAGCGGCTTTGCCTTTGGCCTCTGTGGCAGGCTTCTCCCTGCCGCTTTGATCCGATGCTGCCGTTGTGCCCCGGCGAAGCCACTTTCTAATATCCATCATACTATCAGCTACCTACCTAATTGTTATCATTAGCTAAATTCCATCCAGCTGCGCGGTGATTTTATTTTTTTCTTCGTAGTATCCTAAGAACACAGCCAAGACAACGCAGGAGTGGCATAGGGACAAGTCTCTGAATGTTCTTGAGTGGCCCAGCCAGAGGCCGGTCTTGAACCTGATCTAATATCTCTGGAGAAACCTGACAATAGCTGTGCAGCAACACACCCCATCCAACCTGACAGAGCTTGAGAAACTCCCCAAATACAGGTGTGCCAAGCTTGTAGCGTCATACCCAAGAATACTCTAGGCTGTAATCGCTCTCAAAGGTACTTCAACAAAGTACTGAGTAAAGGGTCTGAATAATTATGTAAATGTGCATTTTTCAGTTTAATGTTTTATTTTTTTTATACATTTGCAAACAGTTCTAAAAACCTGTTTTCACTTTGTCATTATGGGGTATTTGTGTGTAGATATGTATATATTTTTTTTACATCCATTTTAGAATAAGGCTGTAACATAACAATGGGGAAAAAAGTCAAGGGATCTGCATACTGTGAGTGCACTGTATGTCCAATGCATTCTCTCCAATAACATACAGAACAATGGAAGCTTTCAATTAGTCATCATCTCCCCCTGCTCTACTGGCTGCTGGTAGACATGGAATCTCTGCTTGAAACGTTTCCAATTGTCGGTTAGATTGCCTTTTAACTGCATAGGAGTAGGAGGACTAAGCCTATCCATGACAGGAAACACTCGGGGAACAGGTACAGTTTCTATTTCTCTTACTTCGGTAGGTTGCTCGGCAACAGATTCCAATGCATCTTGTTCTCTCTGCTGTCACGTTTTTGCTAGCTAGCGTCTTCGAGTACTCACGTCTATTGACTTGTAGAATGTTTGCGTACATTTTCAGAGTTAGTGCTTTCTTTTCTCTGTCTCGTCATAGCAACTACCAATCTGACACCATGTTATGTTTGTTCCTTGTTTAATGACAACCCGGTTGAACTTTTTTTAATAATCAGATACTACAGCTACCAATATCCTTGTGTAGCCACGGAAGGCATTCTTCAACTCCCCCACCCTCGCATTGCCTGCTGGGTAACGTAGTCTTAATGTTACTAACACACAACACACTCTGGTTTCATTATGGATTCGTTATATTCATGACTGACAAAAATGGTTTTATAGCAAATAGCTCAAGTTGTTGATACCAGACATTTGCTTAATATCTATCGGTTCTTTTGGTACTTGTTGCGTAGGCCTACTGTAGCATATTATAATTAGTCTCTGACATCCCTGACCTAGGGAAACAGCACATGGCCTGGGTAAAGTGGGGGGTTAAGGCCAATCCAGAGATCACTCTGTTTTTTGTTTTTTTTGGTGTGGGCATGTGCTTGGGCGGACTCTGATCTTTTGGAGCAATATGCACCTGTTGGTAACATGATACCCTCACCGTTCCATGTGTGCCTAGACCCCCGAATAGCAATATTCACAATGGGGATAGCAGTGACTCTCCATTTGGGATAAAAGCAAAAAATAATCCTGTTGAAAACATAACCACTGTTAGCTCATTTAAAAGAAATTGCATATTTGAATAATAGCTCCATGTAATAAAAGTTTAGGTTTGTATTACGTTTACATCATTTTGTGACAGTTGGCTGTAGGCTACTCCACTAGCAACTTGCCAGTTGGCTGTAGGCTACTCCACTAGCAGCTTACCAGTTGGCTGTAGGCTACTCTACTAGCAGCTTACCAGTTGGCTGTAGGCTACTCCACTAGCAGCTTACCAGTTGGCTGTAGGCTACTCCACTAGTAGCTTACCAGTTGGCTGTAGGCTACTCTACTAGCAGCTTACCAGTTGGCTGTAGGCTACTCCACTAGCAGCTTACCAGTTGGCTGTAGGCTACTCCACTAGTAGCTTACCAGTTGGCTGTAGGCTACTCTACTAGCAGCTTACCAGTTGGCTGTAGGTTACTCCACTGGCATCTTGCCAGTTGGCTGTAGGCTACTCCACTAGCAGCTTACCAGTTGGCTGTAGGCTACTCCACTAGCAGCTTATCAGTTGGCTGTAGGCTACTCCACTAGCAGCTTGCCAGTTGGCTGTAGGCTACTCCACTAGCAGCTTATCAGTTGGCTGTAGGCTACTCCACTAGCAGCTTACCAGTTGGCTGTAGGCTACTCTACTAGCAGTTTACCAGTTGGCTGTAGGCTACTCTACTAGCAACTTACCAGTTGGCTGTAGGCTACTCCACTAGCAGCTTACCAGTTGGCTGTAGGCTACTCCACTAGCATCTTGCCAGTTGGCTGTAGGCCACTCCACTAGCAGCTTACCAGTTGGCTGTAGGCTAATCCACTAGCAGCTTACCAGTTGGCTGTAGGCTACTCCACTAGCAGCTTGCCAGTTGGCTGTAGGCCACTCCACTAGCAGCTTGCCAGTTGGCTGTAGGCTACTCGACTAGCAGCTTGCCAGTTGGCTGTAGGCTACTCTACTAGCAGCTTACCAGTTGGCTGTAGGCTACTCTACTAGCAGCTTACCAGTTGGCTGTAGGCCACTCCACTAGCAGCTTACCAGTTGGCTGTAGGCCACTCCACTAGCAGCTTACCAGTTGGCTGTAGGCTACTCCACTAGCAGCTTACCAGTTGGCTGTAGGCTACTCCACTAGTAGCTTACCAGTTGGCTGTAGGCTACTCTACTAGCAGCTTACCAGTTGGCTGTAGGCTACTCCACTGGCATCTTGCCAGTTGGCTGTAGGCTACTCCACTAGCAGCTTGCCAGTTGGCTGTAGGCCACTCCACTAGCAGCTTACCAGTTGGCTGTAGGCTACTCCACTAGCAGCTTATCAGTTGGCTGTAGGCTACTCCACTAGCAGCTTGCCAGTTGGCTGTAGGCTACTCCACTTGCAGCTTACCAGTTGGCTGTAGGCTACTCCACTAGCAGCTTGCCAGTTGGCTGTAGGCCACTCCACTAGCAGCTTGCCAGTTGGCTGTAGGCTACTCCACTAGCAGCTTGCCAGTTGGCTGTAGGCTACTCTACTAGCAGCTTACCAGTTGGCTGTAGGCTACTCTACAAGCAGCTTACCAGTTGGCTGTAGGCCACTCCACTAGCAGCTTACCAGTTGGCTGTAGGCCACTCCACTAGCAGCTTACCAGTTGGCTGTAGGCTACTCCACTAGCAGCTTACCAGTTGGCTGTAGGCTACTCCACTAGCAGCTTGCCAGTTGGCTGTAGGCTAATGTAGTGTATTGACATTATGATGGTGTTAAATGTTTTTTAAGTGGAACTGAAAGAATGTTCATTTTGGTATCAAGAGGGAATGTTTTAGCGTAACGCCACATACAACAGACAGGAAGTGTGGTGTAGACACGGGGATTGGACAGTAGAGGGAGACACCCACATCTTGGGAGGTTATATATACTGGGGGAATAACGACGGAGGTCCAGAAAGCATTGAGATTCATTTGGGACTGCTTCTCCGGATCTCCGCGGGTCTGTTAACTTATGCTGTAACCTCGTGGTATGAATAAAAGCCTCTAAAACACGATACAGCTTAAGTGGATTCTTTGATCGACAGCAATACCCACCAGCATCCGACGCGATACCACAAATGGAGGTCCTACCGAGATTCTGATTGCATCGTTCTGGTTCCTTCCTGAGGCGCGAGGTGACTACTGCCCAAGCCGGCTTTAAAGGTGAGATTACTCACAAGATTCGGGGATTAGTGATTCCGCTGATTGGGGAGAGGGCATTGAAGGTGTACAGATAAAAAATACTTGGATCGTTGTTGATGTGGGGTGTTGCGGTCGATTACGGGTCTTTAAAAATATTCTAAAATATATTCCATTGGTAACGGCAGGTAATTGGAAATTTAGAGCATTAAACGGTAGGATTTAAGTATTGAAGGTGTACAATTAGAACAGATATGCACATTCATTAGGGCACTGTACCGATTTAAGACCCAGATGTGGGCCATTTTAGATGATGGGCCGGCAAATCCGTTTGCACAATAGAATGTGCAGTCGGTGAGTTTGAAAGAACTCGGTTTTATGGGATTTATCTGATTGTGATTATGATTCGACTTTCGTCCGACGGGATGTCTGATTGGGTCTAATTTCTCGGTGTAATAGTCATTAAGCCACGGTAGCAAAAATGGTAGGATAAATAGGTTCAAAATAAACAGGGCAGTGCAGGGCATGTATTTGTGTAGTAGGCCGCAGTTAGCTAGAGGCTAAGGCTAAGTCTAAATGCTTGATTGTTTCAGGCCACGTGGTACATCGTGGCTAAGGCTAATGCTAATTGTGTTGCGTGCTACATGCTAATGTATCCTTAGGGGTCCATTGCGATGGGTTAAAGCCTCTTAAACTTGTTTGCATTTGGGTGGAATTCAGAGTTCTACGCAAATGTAAGGTCTGTTATGTGTAATTGTCTGATTGTAAGTGTAAAATAGAGAAACTGAGGTAGAATGCTGGCGTTCTATGGTATGGTAAAGAAGCATGGGGTTAAATTGGATGTGCACATGCGCATCATTTTACGGCGCTAAAACTACCACATGCGGTTATGTGCTAAGACTACAAAACACGGCATTTTGGGTAAGGGTCATAGGTCTCTGGGGTTACCCGGCAGGGGAGAAATAGTCACAGATAAGGGGAAGGAACACAAATATTCTAAATCGTTAAAGTAACTGTTATTCGAACGTGAAACTATTTGTTGAGATGTAGTAAATTTATAAATTAAATATGTTGACGGAGTATAATGAATTAAATTAAATGACGGATTAAAATAAAATAAAAAATGTTTTGAGCGATCTATTTAGTCCTGGGTTCAGTCTTGTAGCAAATATGAATGGGGGAATGTTGAATGTGGATGACTTGGTTAAGTGTATAAACTTTGAATGCTTGTCTGTACTGTTTTCTTCCCTTGTCATATGGGAGGCGATAGGAAGAGGGCAACGGAGAGAGAGAGGAAGGGCTGATGTGTGGGTGACGTGGCAAGGTGTGACGCAGGCAGAGGATCATTCAAAATCAGGCCTGTGCTTTTTTGTCTACAAGTCTCCCCCTACAGGTTATTTGATGCTATGACAATTGCGCAGACGCTTGGCAACGGACTGATCATTTGAATACATTTGCATTTTTGGTGTCTCTGTGCATTACTGGGCTTGATTGAGGGTTCGGTTGGAAAGCAGGTACTGACATTATTCTGTGATATTAAAATACTTGGGTGCATATTAAACAATGGAATGTATTGGTGTGGTAGTGTTGTAGATTGTCAGTCCTTGTTTTTGTGATTGCTGTGAAGTTGACTACTGGTATTCACTTTCCGGAGGGGTTAAGGTAAGTGAGCCACGAATTGATAAATTGGTAAAATAGGTGTAGAAATAAAAAAGATTGGTGTTAATTATTCATAATTTTTAATTGATTTTTAAAGATATTTTTGGTTTTTAATTAAAGATAATTTCTTAATAAAAAAATTTAATTGAATTTTTTTTGGTTTTTATTTTTTATTAAATTGTAATAAAAAAAAAAAAAAAAAAATTTAAATAATTTTTTATTTTTTTATTTTTTGATTACATTTTTAATATTCATATTTTTGTTGATTTGAGAAAAAAAAAAATTCTCTCGGGTTGCTTAGGTTATATTAATAATTAAAGGGGGGTAAGCCATAGGCTATATAGGCTAAAATAAAATAGTTCACAATAAAGGAATATAAAAGAGTAGTTACAATGGGGAGAAAGGATAGCAAGGCTATGAAAGTTATTACACCGGTTAATATAGTGGAACATAGTAATCCTTTAGTTAAGGGTATTGCGAGATTATCCGGCAAATGGAACAAACGTTGGCCTGACATTGAACAACCATGGCCAGTGGAAGGGACTCTTAACCCTGACGTCATCAACATCATGAAAGTGCTTCTGTCAATTTACAAGGCAGATCAGAAGAAGGGAAAACAAAAGGAACGACGTAAAGAGAAGAGACAAAGGGAGCTGGGTGTTCTTAAATTGTTTGAAGATGAAGGACAGAAACTGATGAAAGATACCAACAACAAGGGAAGCAAAGGTATGGAGAAAAGGCTAAAGGAAGAGAAGTCGACAGAGAAACTAATGGCAGAAGTCGGTACACCTTTCTCACATACGGATTCGGCGAAAAGACCCCCACCTTATGAGAAGGAAGTACAGCTTAGGGATGCTTATCCTCAGCTTCCAGTGATCCTCCAGCAAGGGGATTATTACATCAGAGATGAAGATGAACAAATAATAGAGAGAGGACAAGCAGAAACGACCATAAAAATGCATCCAAGCTCCAAAGGTAAAAAGAAAACGAGAAGTCTGAAAACTAAGGGTGGTATGAGGTTAAGTAGAATGGAACTGGATGAGGACGATGATGATCAGAGTGATTTAGAGGGGATCATGGGTGGATATGATCCTGTCATCAAACGGAGGTTGGCCAGAACGGAGAGTAGGGGTAAGGAAGGTTTGAAGAAGAAGGATACAAGATATTACAGTGCTGAGGAAAGTTCGAAGAAGAAGGATACAATATATTCAAGTGCTGAGGAAATCAAAGATGAAGACAGCGATAAAGAGGAGACTGAAGGTGCTGTGTATTCGAAAGGAGTTTATCCTGCAAAGACTGGCACAGAAGAAATAGAAGGAGATATAGACCGATGCTTATCAGAACTGAAGAGTGCAAGGACTGCAGGAGAGGTAAGAGAGTTAGAGGAAGAACTCCAGACGCTAACCATACAGAAGGAGAAACAGCTGAAAAGAGAATACAAAAAAGGTGAGACAAAATATGCATTAAGGTCAAGGAAAGATACCACGAGCAAAATGCTACCAGTTATCATTCGAGGTCAAAACTTTGAATATAAGCCATTGCAAAATACCGATATGTCAAATATACTTGAGAAGTTGCCTATTCTTCAGAATGGGGCTTATCCTTGGATTTCGAAATTGGAAGAAATTACGGTGGGAACACAGTCCGCTATAGGAGACGTTAAGAGACTGTTGGCTAATCTCATTGGGATTCCAGATATGGAAGAAGTCTTTCAGAGAGCTGGTGTCTATACAGATCACATAGCTCATCAAGTGGATCTGTACAGGAAAAAGGAACTCAACCAGAAAGAGCAGGACAAAGAAACTCTCCGAAAACTCAATCAATTACAACTGGGGGAGAATAAAAAGGATAAGAAACAAGCTTTGGTTATGCAGAGTCAGTATGCACCAAACCAACAATCACTGCCACAGCTTCAACCAGAACAGTTCCAACCGCAAGTGTATCAACCACCAAGGGCGGGACCAGTTGATTCATATCCACAGCCAATTTCTGGACAGACCCAGAATTGGAGAGGAATTGGAGAGGAAGAGGACGAGAAGGCACACAAGGAAGAGGAAGGTTTCAGCCACACTTCCAGCAATCTCAAGATGTGTGTTATAATTGTGGACAGGGTGGTCACTATGTCAGGGACTGCAATTGGTCAGGAGGAAACATCAGAGGGAATTTCAGAGGAAGATACAGGGGCCAGTCAAAATCATCTGGAGGACTGGTGAACCCCTACAGGGGTCCGGAGCAAGGATTCTAGAGGTGCCTAGATGATCCGAAAGGGGGGTGTCAGCTGGTAGCATCAGGACCGGAAAAAGATCCAACAATTGAGGTGAAAATAAACAACCGACTATTGGAAGTGATGGCGGATAGCGGAGCTGCGTTCACCTGTATTCGACCTGAAGATGCTACACATCTCCCTATGTCCAATCAACTTGTTAGGACAATCGGATTTGAGGGAGTAAAACAGCTGATTCCTCTTACGGAACCAATTGAGTTATGCTATAAAGATCAGAAAATTACAATACCCATACTGGTATCAGAACATACACCTGTTGCATTATTGGGAAGAGATGCATTGTGTAAGTTGAACTGTACAATAAGATGTACACCAGACGGCTGTCTGATAGAAATGCCAAAGGAAAAGGTTTACCAATTGTCGAAGATGACGGAGATGGATTCGTCTTCCGTATTCTGGATTGGAAATCTCAGTGAAGATTTTATGAAGCAGGCTAAGATATGGGAAAGATTTATTGTTGCAAATATGTCAGATGCGAAGCTTCCGGAATATCCATTCCATTGTACGCTTAAGCATTTCAAGAAGGCTGCTCAACCACACTCAGAGGAATGGTTGAGTCATCAACCGAAGAATGTTCAACTTAGCTCAAGTTGCATTATTTTAGGACCACAAGGAGCAGCTATGAAGATAAACACAGACGATTATCTGAATAGAGAATTTGATATGGAGAAGAGTGTGCCACATGTTACCTTGTTGGTTTCGGAAGGCTATGAGCAAAAGCAAATAGGAGAGATGATGACAGAAGCAGAGAAAATAGATTCAGACCCTATGAAAGAGGAGATGTTGCAACAAGTTCCAGAAGGGTTGTGGTCTCAACATAGTACCGATATTGGACTTGTGAAATCAGCCCAACCGGTGAAGGTTGAACTTCGACCAGGAGCCAGACCTCCATGGAAAAATCAGTATCCATTGAAAGAGGAAGCAATCAAAGGGATTGAACCACAAATTGAAGGACTTTCGACAGCAGGTGTTTTAAGGACAACAAAAAACCCTCGGAGTAATACGCCTTTGTGGCCTGTAAAAAAACCAGATGGAACTTATCGTGTAGCTCATGATTTGAGAGCAGTAAATGAGGTAGTGATTGACTTTCCAGCAGAAGTGCCAGACCCCCATACCTTGTTAGCTCAAGTTCCTCCGGATGCGACACATTTTACAGTACTAGACTTATGTGAAGCATTTTTCAGTGTTCCACTTAGTGTAGGGAGTCAGGATTTATTTGGGTTCACATATAAGGGACAGTTCTATGAGTACAATAGAATGCCACAGGGGTACCGGCATTCGCCGCATATCTTCAATAAAGTACTGAAGGAAGATTTGGTAGGGATAGATCAGATATTGCAGAGCACTGTCATTCAGTACGTGGATGATATAATGGTTTGCTCACAAAATAAGGAAACATGTCATAGGGACTCAATTAAATTACTACAGGTATTGGCAGAAAAGGGGCATAAGGTGTCACAGAAAAAGCTGCAATATTGTCAGGAGAAAGTTGTATATTTAGGTCAAAACATAACTCATGGCCACAGAAACATTTCGGACAAGCAGGTGGAAACTATTCGTAAGGCTCCAAAACCTAGAACAGTCAGAGAAATGATGACATTTCTGGGTATTGCTGGTTATTCCTCAGCTTGGGTAGAGGATTATACTAATTTGATGGCACCGTTGAGGGCTATGGTGAGGGGTACTGAGAGTGGTCAACTCCATAGCAATCTTTCCTGGACACAGGAAGGCCATGTGGCATTTGAAACGATCAAACAGAGGTTGCAGGAGGCACCTGCACTGGCACTACCAGATTACTCGAATAACTTTTTGCTATATGTGTCTACTTCTACTGGAGGTAGATATGCGTGTGCGGTTCTTTGTCAACCGACAGGCACGGGGACGAATCCTCAGCCTATTTCCTACTACTCTACTGCTTATTCAGAGGTAGAACTAGGGTTACCACTGTGCTACAGAGCAATGGTGGGGGTATATTCAATGTATGACAAAGCATCATCGGTCACGATGGGCTACCCAGTAACAATTCTTACCCATCATAGTCTCAGAAATCTTCTGAACTATGGGAAATATACATTGACTATGCCTAGGCTCAGAGACTATCACAGGCTCTTAGAGCAGGAGGATGTCACCCTAGTGAGATGTGATACAGTAAATCCAGCCGAGAGTTTACCAACTTCAGAGGATGGTGAGCCACATGATTGTGTCCAAGAAGCAGAGAGATATTCGAGGCTTCGATCAGATTTACAAGCCTTTCCATTACGTGAGGCAGACCTGGAGTATTGGACGGATGGGTCTTGCTATCGGGTGGGAGATAAATTATGTGCTGCTTATGCAGTAGTTAGAGGCAAAGGGACGGGATTTGTTGTGGAAAAGGCTGAAGTAATACCACAGCCTGCATCTGCACAACTTGCTGAACTTGTGGGGCTAACAGAAGCATGTTTGTTAGCAGAAGGAAAGCGAGTAACCATATACACTGATTCAGCATATGCACATAGTGTATGTCATTTGTTTGGGGCGGTATGGAAGGGTCGAGGGTTTAAGAAAACGGATGGTTCTCCGATACAACATCATGCACAAATAATGAAACTGTTGCATGCTATGATGAAGCCTACAGAGATAGCGATAGCTAAGTGTGCAGCTCACAAGACAGATATGTCAAGAGTGACACAAGGGAACAAAGCTGCTGATGAAGTTGCAAAAGCCGTCGCAGGAGCGGATAAATTGGGAAAAGTTTTTCTGGTCACTCATGTAGTGGACTTGGAAGACAAAATTACGCTTCGGGATGTAATTTTGATGCAAGAAGCCGCTTCTATGATCGACAAACAGCTATGGCTAGACCGAGGAGCGGTCAAAGATGCTACTGGTCTGTGGAGAAACCATGAGGGGTTGATAGTAGCGCCTCTAGACCTCTTAGGTCTGATGATTCAAGAAGCACATGGCTTAGCTCATGTTGCGAGGGGGGAGGTTAACAGAAAGATCACAAAGGAATATGGTTTTTGGGCTCATATTTGTTTGAACAAATTGATTATTTGATAGGAAGGTGCACTATCTGTCTTAAAAATAATGTTCGAAGAGGGATACCTGTTCATCCAGGTTACATTCCTACACCAAGGGGTCCTGTGCGTGAGTTGGTCATTGACTTTGTTGATATGATACAACCAGTTGATGGGAAAAGATACATGTTGGTGGTTGTAGATAGATTTTCACGATGGACGGAAGCTTGTCCAACCAAGCGTAAGGATGCTCAGTCGGTTGCCAAGTTCTTGTGTAAAGAAGTCATAAGCAGGTGGGGATTACCCGATCGAATATCCTCAGACAATGGAAGGGAATTTGTGGATAAATCAGTTAAATTTATGTTGCAAAAATTGGGAATTAAGCAACGTCTTGGAGCAGTTTATCACCCACAAAGTCAAGGGATGTGTGAAAGAATGAACGGTGTCTTGAAAAATCGCATTGTGAAGATTTGTCAACATACAGGTCTAAACTGGATAGCGGCGCTTCCTTTAGCACTAATGGTGTGTCGCTCAAGTGAGTTACGTGATCTACGTATGACACCCCATGAGTTGGTAACAGGAAGAAGGATGCCAACGCCTTGTTTGCGAACAAGCGGAAAGGGTCCAAGCTTGGCACTGTTGGAAGATGAAATGAGAGCGTACGTTACATATATGGCCAATTTTCATAAAAAGTTGTCCACATATGTTTCTGACAGGCAAAGACAAGAAGAGGTGCAGAAGGCGCCTGAGGAGGATAAGAGGAATACAGTACAACCGGGAGATAAAGTATTCATAAAGGTATTCAGAAGGAAGTGGTACAACGAACGTCGTGAAGGACCATTTGAAGTAGTTCGTAGTACTGGAACAGCTGTTCAGGTTAAGGGGTCCCCTACGTGGTATCATTTGTCACATTGTGTTAAAGCACCTACAGAAGAGGTGTCACGCGCAGAGAGAGAGGATGGAGATAGGGAAGAACAGGAAGAGGGAGAGATTGTCAATGTTGGGGTTAACGTTGATAATGGTGACACATCTGATGATACCAGAAATGACTATGCAGGGGATGGAAAGGAAAGGGGATTTGGGGAAATTGATTTCCAATACGTCCCAGAAGCAACAGGGAATATTTCAGTGGGATGTGAAGCAGCAGAGACCACCAAGGGCAACTCTGTTACAGGAGAAGCTAGTGATTCAGTTAGACAAAGTAGGCCTAGACCAGTTAGGAGAAAAGTCAGACCAAAACGTTACGAAAACTAGGGATGAAGTGACAGAGATAACACCAACACTTCAGTCTGTTATAACAACAGTGGGAAGCAAGTTAACTCTTTCAACATTGACAGTTGTTAAAGCCATAAATATATCGCATTCGATTACAAGGGAACCAATAGTGCCAGCACCAATTTTAGAACAAAAGACATCAACTAAATCAACTACTTTAATGGTAACTTTGGAAGGATTTAATGGCACGACGGCAGTAACAAATGTAGGAGGTATGATGCCGACACCGACAACAACTTTTCTAAAAGTAAACAATGTCACAGAAATGACTCAGCAAATAGTGGTAGAGAACAATATAGGTTCATCTGAAATAGTACAGGATAATATAATGGAAGTAAAGGATGAGTTCTTTGGGGTCAACCTAACATCAGAAGATACATCTGATCAATACCGCTCGTTAGGGAAAAGAGACGCTAAATGGAAAGCATTTGGATTTGATTAATCTGTTTTGAAGATTAAAGATCAATGGGCAGGGAGAAATCTTTGGTTCCAGCAGTTAACTCATGCTGTAAGATCAGTGAGGAATCTTGACGGTCCATGTCTGTTGAGAATTCCAGCACCAGAGACATGGGGTTCGATTTTAGAGACAGTCGCTCAACCGTTATCACTTACGTGTCAGGCTTATGCGTTGAGATGGCTGTTGTATCATCAACGAGCATTGACAGAAAAAGAAATGTCGTTGTCACAACATTTGTTTAAGCCTAGGTATAAGTGTTCTTGGTTGAATGAATTTCCCTATGTGAATATGTTGGATGGTAAAGAAAGTCAGGTAACAGCAATTCCTCAAGCATTTGAGGTGAAAGCTATGAGGGCTAAACGTTGTTTTTGTTCTAATAAAACAGATGATGTAGAGGGTATGTTCATGGGAATATCAGATTGTGATGATTATATGATGACTTTGGATAAGCACGAACATAAGGTTAGAGTGGACAAATATAATGTAACTTTTTATGTACCAGGTAGTAGGAAGAGCAGGACTTGGATGGTGAGAGATCAGCTTTTGACTGTCAATGTAACTATTGGGAATTTTAGAGATATTTGGTGGGTTTGTGATGATAAAGTATATTCTTACCCTATGGATGGATAGGATGTTGTTACATGTCAACGTTTAAGCTTCCATATGAGGTTTTTACCATTAAAAGAGGAGTAGCACTAATGTCACGGTTTCGGCCGAGGCTGCTCCTCTTCCTTGTTCGGGCAGGCTTCGGCGGTCGTCGTCTCCGGAGTACTAGCTGCCACCGTTCTATGTTTCATGTTCTTTTGGTTTTGTCTGTTTCATAACACCTGTCCCTTATTTGTGTCTTAATTGTTTCCCTTATTTAGTTCGTGTGTTTGGGTCAGGTGTTATGCGTGATTGTTCATTGTCAGCCTGCCTCTGTGAAGTTTGTATTATTCTCTCGTTGTGTTTTCCCGAGAGCTCGCACTGCGTGCGCTTTTCTTGTTTTGACGCACTGTGTGTTTTTGTGCGTAATTGTGTGCGCCACCCGGTTGGGTTGGCGACTCCTTGTTCTTGTTGCTTTGGGAACCTTACTAAAGACGGTTGAAGTCATCCTGGGTCCTGCGCTTGATTCCTTCCACTCACCTACACACACCACTCTGACAGAATCACGCATCCTACCATGGAATCAGCAGGAGCGACCGCGCCGACGGCCGAGATGGCTGAACGTCTTCGTGGTCAGGAGGACCGCATCAACCAGGTCTGTCATGCCCTGGAGGGGGTGATGAATACTCTGCACCGATGGGAGACCAGCGGGGTTCCCACACCTCCAGGAACCGAACCAGCCCCATCGGCCAGCCCCCCCGTCTCATCTCCGGAACCTAGTGGGATTCGGCTCTCGCTCCCGAGGGCGTACGACGGCTCCACTGCCGGGTGTCAAGGATTCCTGCTGCAGGTGGAGCTCTACCTCGCCACCGTCCACCCGGCGCCCTCGGGACACGAGAGCGTCTCAGCCCTCATCTCCTGTCTCACCGGCAAGGCGTTGGAGTGGGCCAACGCCGAGTGGAGGAGAATGGACGCCGCTACTACGAACTATGCGGAGTTCTCCCGCCGCTTCCGTGCTGTGTTCGACCATCCACCGGAAGGGAAGGCGGCGGGGGAACGTCTGTTCTACCTCCGACAGGGGATGAGGAGCGCCCAGGACTTTGCCTTAGAGTTCCGGACCCTAGCGGCTGATGCAGGGTGGAATGAGCGGGCCCTTATCGACCATTTCCGCTGCAGCCTCCGGGAGGACGTCCAGCGAGAGTTGGCGTGCAGGGACACGTCGTTGACGTTCGACCAGCTGGTCGACATGGCCATCCGGCTGGATACCCTGCTCGCCACCCGTGGGCGTCCCGGAGGGGGGGGTTCGCCCATTCCACTCTCCAGCACCTCCGAGCCGAGCCCTATGGAGCTCGGAGGTGCTGGCGCTAGGGAACGGAGGAGGAGGAGCCCGAGGGGACCCGGCCCTTGCACCAACTGTGGTCGTGGAGGACACACCGCGGCTAGGTGTTGGGGCGGGTCCTCCAGTGAGGGAGATGGCAGGTCACGCATTGGGGGGTCCCCCCAGGTGAGTAGGCGCCCTGCTTACCCAGAGCTTTCTGTCGTGCACCTAACCTTGCCTGTTTGTTTCCCACAGGTTGCACCTCGTTCCCAGCATAAGGCGCTGGTAGATTCAGGCGCAGCTGGGAATTTTGTAGATCGCCAGTTCTGTATAGAGTTAGGGATTCCCCTCCTTCCAGTGGATAAACCTTTCCCCGTCCATGCCCTAGATAGCCGTCCGTTAGGGTCTGGGTTGATTAGGGAAGTCACAGCACCCATTCAGATGACGGCGCAGGAGGGTCATGAGGAGAGAATTCAGCTCTATCTGATTGACTCTCCTGCGTATCCGGTAGTGCTGGGTCTTCCCTGGTTGATGACTCATGACCCTATTATTAGGTGGCGAGAGAAAGCTCTTAAAGGGTGGTCTGCTCAATGTGAGGGGCGGTGTCTGGGTGTTTCCATAGGGGCGACCTCGGTGGAGAGTCCGAATCTAATGCCAGCACTGCAGATTCCCCCCGAGTATGAGGATTTGGCACTGGCGTTCAGTAAGACTCGGGCGGCGCAGCTGCCGCCTCATAGACGGGGGGATTGTGCGATAGATCTCCAGTCAGGAGCAGCTCTCCCGCGGAGCCATGTGTATCCCTTGTCTCAAGAGGAGAGAAAGGCTATGGAGACATACATCTCTGAGTCTCTGAGACAGGGATACATACGGCCCTCCGTTTCACCCGCTTCCTCAAGTTTCTTTTTTGTAAAGAAAAAGGATGGAGGTCTGCGCCCGTGTATTGATTACCGCGGTCTCAATCAGATCACAGTGAAGTACAGCTATCCACTTCCTCTGATTGCGACTATGACGGAGTCACTGCACGGTGCGCAGTTCTTTACAAAATTGGATCTTAGGAGCGCATATAACTTGGTACGCATTCGAGCGGGCGATGAATGGAAGACAGCGTTTAGCACGACTTCCGGACACTACGAGTATCTAGTCATGCCATATGGGTTGATGAATGCTCCCTCAGTCTTCCAATCCTTCGTCGATGAGATTTTCAGGGACATGCAGGGACAGGGAGTAGTTGTGTACATCGACGACATTCTGGTGTATAGTCCTACCCGTGCTGAGCATGTAGCCCTGGTGCGCCGAGTATTGAGGTCAAGGCAGAGAAATGTCTGTTTTTCCAGAAGTCGGTCTCCTTTCTGGGTTACCAGTTGTCTGCGTCAGGGGTGAAGATGGAGGTAGACCGGGCGTCAGCTGTGCGTAATTGGCAGACCCCAACCACTGTGAAGGAGGTGCAACGGTTCTTGGGTTTTGCGAATTATTACCGGAGGTTTATCCGGGGTTTTGGACAGGTGGCAGCTCCCATAACGTCTCTGTTAAAGGGGGGTCCGGTGCGCTTGCGGTGGTCAGCTGAGGCGGACAGGGCATTTGGGAGACTAAAGGACCTGTTTACCTCGGCGCCGGTGTTGGCGCATCCGGATCCTTCTTTACCGTTCCAAGTAGAGGTGGACGCGTCAGAGGCCGGGATAGGGGCCGTTCTTTCCCAGCGTTCTGGCACTCCACCTAAACTCCGTCCCTGTGCGTTCTACTCTAAGAAGCTCAGTCCGGCGGAGCGGAATTATGACGTAGGAGACAGGGAGCTGTTAGCCGTGGTACAGGCCCTAAAGGTGTGGCGGCATTGGCTCGAGGGGGCTCAACACCCTTTCCTCATTCTAACTGACCATCGTAACCTGGAGTACATCCGGGCAGCTAGGAGACTGAATCCTCGCCAGGCTCGTTGGACTATGTTCCTAGCCCGGTTTGTGTTTAAGATCACATACATCCCTGGGTCCCAGAACGGGAAGGCAGATGCTCTGTCTCGGCGGTATGACGCAGAGGAGAGGTCAGTTGAGTCCACGCCCATACTACCGGAGTCTTGTCTGGTTGCTCCGGTGGTGTGGGAGGTTGATGGTGAGATCGAGCGGGCGTTACGCACCGACCCGAGTCCTCCACAGTGTCCTGTGGGTCGGACGTACGTTCCGCTCGAGGTACGCGATCGCCTCATTTGTTGGGCTCATACGTCCCCCTCCTCTGGCCATCCGGGTATCGGCCGGACAGTGCACTGCCTTAGCACGAAGTACTGGTGGCCAACGTTAGCTAGGGATGTGAGGATTTATGTCTCCTCCTGTTCGGTGTGTGCCCAGTGTAAGGCGCCCAGACATTTGCCCAGGGGTAAGTTACAACCCCTGCCTATTCCACAACGACCCTGGTCCCACCTCTCGGTGGATTTTGTTACCGACCTCCCCCCCTCACAGGGGAATACTACCATCCTGGTCGTTGTGGATCGGTTCTCTAAGGCCTGTCGTCTCCTTCCCATGCCGGGTCTACCCACTGCCCTACAGACCGCTGAGGCTCTGTTCACCCATGTCTTCCGGCATTACGGGGTACCCGAGGATATAGTGTCTGACCGAGGCCCCCAGTTCACCTCTAGGGTGTGGAGAGCATTTATGGAACGGTTGGGGGTTTCGGTAAGCCTTACCTCGGGGTACCACCCGGAGAGTAATGGGCAGGTTGAACGTGTCAACCAGGATGTGGGTAGGTTTCTGAGGTCATACTGTCAGGGCCGGCCGGAGGAGTGGGCGAGATATGTGCCCTGGGCCGAGATGGCACAGAACTCTCTTCGCCACTCCTCCACCCAACTAACCCCTTTTCAGTGTGTATTAGGGTACCAGCCGGTTCTGGCACCATGGCATGAGAGCCAGATCGAGGCCCCCGCTGTGGATGAGTGGGTGCGGCGCTCGGAGGAGACGTGGGACGCTGCACACGTCCATCTGCAGCGTGCCATACGTCGACAGAAGACGAGCGCCGACCTACACCGCAGTGAGGGGCCAGTGTACGCACCTGGAGATCGAGTCTGGCTCTCAACCAGAAACCTGCCCCTCCGCCTGCCCTGCCGGAAGCTGGGTCGGCGGTTTGTGGGGCCATTTAAAGTCCTGAGGAGATTGAACGAGGTGAGTTATAGGTTAGAACTACCTGTTGATTACAAAAATATTAACCCCTCGTTCCATGTGTCTCTCCTCAGGCCGGTGGTAGCTGGTCCACTCCAGGACTTTGAGATTGAGGAGACTCCTCCGCCCCCGTTGGACATCGAGGGGGCTCCGGCGTACACCGTGAGGTCCATCCTGGATTCTAGACGCCGGATGGGGGGTCTTCAATATCTCGTGGAGTGGGAGGGGTACGGCCCGGAGGAGCGGTGCTGGGTGCCAAGGAGGGACGTCTTAGACCAGTCCCTACTGACCGATTTCCATCGGGGTCATCCTGCGCGCCCTGCTCCGCGTCGTCCGGGTCGTCCCCGAGCTCCGGGTCGGCGCACGGCTGGAGCCGCGCGTCAAGGGGGGGGTACTGTCACGGTTTCGGCCGAGGCTGCTCCTCTTCCTTGTTCGGGCAGGCTTCGGCGGTCGTCGTCTCCGGAGTACTAGCTGCCACCGTTCTATGTTTCATGTTCTTTTGGTTTTGTCTGTTTCATAACACCTGTCCCTTATTTGTGTCTTAATTGTTTCCCTTATTTAGTTCGTGTGTTTGGGTCAGGTGTTATGCGTGATTGTTCATTGTCAGCCTGCCTCTGTGAAGTTTGTATTATTCTCTCGTTGTGTTTTCCCGAGAGCTCGCACTGCGTGCGCTTTTCTTGTTTTGACGCACTGTGTGTTTTTGTGCGTAATTGTGTGCGCCACCCGGTTGGGTTGGCGACTCCTTGTTCTTGTTGCTTTGGGAACCTTACTAAAGACGGTTGAAGTCATCCTGGGTCCTGCGCTTGATTCCTTCCACTCACCTACACACACCACTCTGACAACTAAACACAGATCAATCTGAAAATATAGTTCAAAATAGGGTTAAAAGAGACAGGGACATGTCATAGGTTTCAAGCCTATCATTGAAGTATAAGTCTAAGGGAGAAGGGGGGACTTTTTCCATGGTATGGTGTAACATTTTTAGCAGATCATATTGATAATATTGCATATACGTTGCAGGGGTTTGCGAATGAAACAATAAGAGGGTTTCACCTTTTGTCAAATACTCAAAGAAGTCACAGACTGACGCTGTTGAAACATGACATGGCTCTTGATTATATTTTGGCAAAACAAGGTGGCTTATGTTTGGCTATGAATCTGACGGGGGATGATTGTTATACTTTGATCGATAATATCACGAGTGTTATAGATGCGTTGAAGAATATAAGGGATGCATTTGGGAGATCTGAGAAAGCTGGATGGTCAGCGAAGTCTTGGTTGCAAGATCAGTTAGGCCCAATAGGAGCAGTGATGGTTCAGATTTTAGTTGCAGCTCTGATAGCGTTGTGTGTCATGTTTTGCTTTTGTACTTTGTTACTGACCTTTGCAAAAGCTATGATATTAAGATGGGTTGGTGTTGTGATGCCTGGAGACAACACCCAGATGCCGTTGTTGATTGTTCCTGATCTGGACGAAGATGGACGAGGGGGTCTAGATGGACTACTGATGGATAAATATCCTTTTTGATTATTTGATCATTTTTCTATGTTTTCAATATTAGTGTGATTCTTAGTATGATTTTATGAATCAAGGGGGGAAGACGTTAATGTGATTCATATATCATTTTTATATTCTTAGTTGATATCATTTATATATCATTTTTATATTCTTAGTGGATATTGATGTTTAATTCGAAAATGTTGTTTTGCAAAAGATACTGTTGGGTTTTTTCTTTTCTTCCAGAAGCATTTGGGGGAATATGGGAAGGGACAATATGACTGGAGGAGATGAAACAAGGAGGGTGTGGCCGATTCCATCAACAAATCCATTGGAAGTCGAGACTACGGGAAGATGAAGTGTAGTGGACTACATTCCAGTGATTGCAATGAAATATAGAAGTGTGTAATACATAATTGTGTCATATTCTTAGGTATTAATTTTTGTAGAATGATGTTTGATGTTATTGAATACATGTGAGGATCTTAGATGTTTTTGTTTATTTCGGTGGTGTTTAGGGACAGGAGTTTAGGCAGGGAGAGGTTCACTGTAGGGTCCAATGGGTTGACCAGCCTTACAAGTGGATGTTTTTGGATAGGATTTTGTTTGCAGGGGCTTACATGTGTATTTAATTGCATCATAGTTTCAAATGCATTTACATGGTTTATGAGGTTATCTGGAGTACCGAAGGTGGTTGCCTGGGGCAGAGGGACCGTGAGAGAATTTTACTGTCTTGATTGATGGATGGATATCTGAAAAGATGGCTGCCGGACAGTTTTTCGCTCTTACACTCCATAAAGATTTGTTCATATTTCATAGAAAGATATTTACACTCTAGAGGAGAATGTTTTTGGTTTAATGTTAAAGATACTCAATAAGATAAATTGTTACTTCTCATAATCCTATTCTGTTTGGTTTCGAGACTTTTAGTTTGTCTCGAAAGGGGGGAATGTAGTGTATTGACATTATGATGGTGTTAAATGTTTTTTAAGTGGAACTGAAAGAATGTTCATTTTGGTATCAAGAGGGAATGTTTTAGCGTAACGCCACATACAACAGACAGGAAGTGTGGTGTAGACACGGGGATTGGACAGTAGAGGGAGACACCCACATCTTGGGAGGTTATATATACTGGGGGAATAACGACAGAGGTCCAGAAAGCATTGAGATTCATTTGGGACTGCTTCTCCGGATCTCCGCGGGTCTGTTAACTTATGCTGTAACCTCGTGGTATGAATAAAAGCCTCTAAAACACGATACAGCTTAAGTGGATTCTTTGATCGACAGCAATACCCACCATTATCCGACGCGATACCACACTACTCCACTAGCAGCTTGCCAGTTGGCTGTAGGCTACTCCACTAGCAGCTTGCCAGTTGGTTGTAGGCTACTCCACTAGTAGCTTGCCAGTTGGCTGTAGGCTACTCTACTAGCAGCTTGCCAGTTGGCTGTAGGCTACTCCACTAGCAGCTTGCTAAAAACTGTAAGCAAGCTAGCCTTTTAGCTTCCCACAGATTTAGATGTGGCTTAGTGTTGTAGATTACGGTCTTGCTGAAAGGTGAATTCCTCTCCCAGTGTCTGGTGTAAAGCAGACTGAAGCAGTCTTTCCTCTAGGAAATCCTGTTTCTTTTCATCCTGTAAAACTCCCCAGTCTTTGAAGATGTGGTCCTCTGTAGCTCAGCTGGTAGAGCACGGCGCTTGTAATGCCAAGGTAGTGGGTTCGATCCCCGGGACCACCCATACACAAAAAATTTATGCACGCATGACTGTAAGTCGCTTTGGATAAAAGCGTCTGCTAAATGGCATATTATTATTATTATATTAAGATGTCAAGCATTTCCTTACCATGATGCAGCCATCACCATGCTTGAAAATAAGGAGGCAGTTACTCAGTGATATTATGTTGGATTTGACCCAAATTTAAGGCTTTGCATTTAGGCCCAAAAAGTGTATTCATTTGCCCTGTTAATTTTTTTGCAGTATTACTTTAATACCTTGTTGCAAACAAGATCTGGAATATTTATATTCTCCTTTCACTCTGTCATTATTGTGGATTATTGTGAATAGTCACATGTACAGGGTTGCAGGTGGTCACTGTGGTCTAAGGCACTGCATCGCACTGCACAGCGTCGTCATGGGTAGGGGAGGGAATGGCCGGCAGGGATGTAGCTCAGTTGGTAGAGCATGGCGTTTGCAATGGCAGGGTTGTGGGTTCGATTCCCATGGGGGGCAAGTATGAAAAACTAGTCACATGTACAGGGTTGCAGGTCATTATTGTGAATAGTCACGTGTACAGGGTTGCAGGTGGTCATTATTGGGGATTATTGTGGATAGTCAAATGTACAGGTGTCACGGTTTCGGCCGAGGCTGCTCCTCCTCCTGGTTCGGGCAGGCTGCGGCGTTCGTCGTCCCCGGAATACTAGCTGCCACCGTTGTATGTTTCGTGTATTGATTGCTTTAGTCTGTCTGGTACACCTGTGTCTGTTTGTGTCCTAATTACGTGTCCTATAAGTTCCCTGTTTTGTGTTAGTTAGATTGTGTGTTGTTGTTCGCCTGTCGTTGTGCTGCGTGTTTTGTTTCTTGTTTACTGTTTTAGTGTTTTACGCATGGTGCGTAAATACTCGCCTCTGATTGTTTCGAGGTAGTTTGTTTACCGTTTCCTTGTTGGATTTTTTGAGTAAACTCTGTTGGACTGAGCCTCGGTGTCCTGCGCCTGACTTCCACACCACATACACCTCACCACATGACAACAGGGTTAAAGGTGGTCATTAATGGGGATTATTGTGAACATCTTTGATGTGTCTGGGTGGCTTAATACACCATACACAAAATCATGTTAACCGCTATTAGTTTACAGTCCATATCACTTATTATGTGATTTCTTAACACCAACTTTACTGACTATTTTAGTTATTGTTTTGTATTTGTTTGTACACATTTGTAGAATTTTGTTTTCACTTTCACATTATTTTGTGTAGATGAATTACGAAAAATTATAATCAAACCTATTTCAATCCCACTTTTTAAAGCAACGAAATGTGAAAAACTTTATAGTGGGTGTAGACTTTCCATAGGAACTGTATAGCCTAATAATATTTAGGAAGTTAATTTCCTTGGGAAGATAACTGGCCGTGCTTCTCCATCCATTCATATATAGACTACTCTATTTAATTGAGACCAAACGCTCACCTGATCTGGCATGCCCAACTAGGAGAGGAGAGGCTGCTGAACTAGGACAGGAGAGGAGAGGTATGGCTGCTGAACTAGGACAGGAGAGGTATGGCTGCTGAACTAGGAGAGGAGAGGTATGGCTGCTGAACTAGGAGAGGAGAGGTATGGCTGCTGAACTAGGAGAGGAGAGGTATGGCTGCTGAACTAGGAGAGGAGAGGTATGGCTGCTGAGCTAGGACAGGAGAGGTATGGCTGCTTAACTAGGAGAGGAGAGGAGCGGTATGGCTGCTGAACTTGGAGAGGAGAGGTATGGCTGCTGAACTAGGAGAGGAGAGGTATGGCTGCTGAACTAGGAGAGGAGAGGTATGGCTGCTGAACTAGGACAGGAGAGGAGAGGTATGGCTGCTGAACTAGGAGAGGAGAGGTATGGCTGCTGAACTAGGAGAGGAGAGGTATGGCTGCTGAACTAGGAGAGGAGATGTATGGCTGCTGAACTAGGACAGGAGAGGAGAGGTATGGCTGCTGAACTAGGACAGGAGAGGAGAGGTATGGCTGATGAACTAGGAGAGGAGAGGTAGGGCTGCTGAACTAGGAGAGGAGAGGAGAGGTATGGCTGCTGAACTTGGAGAGGAGAGGTATGGCTGCTGAACTAGGAGAGGAGAGGTATGGCTGCTGAACTAGGAGAGGAGAGGTATGGCTGCTGAACTAGGAGAGGAGAGGAGAGGTATGGCTGCTGAACTAGGACAGGAGAGGAGAGGTATGGCTGCTGAACTAGGACAGGAGAGGAGAGATATGGCTGCTGAACTAGGAGAGGAGAGGTATGGCTGCTGAACTAGGAGAGGAGAGGTATGGCTGCTGAACTTGAAACAGCAAAAAAGATGAGCGGTCCGTTGCACTTTCTCTTGACCTACGCTTTGCACGTAGGATATAGCCTGTCTTTTAGGAGCGGGAATATTTTCAGTCAGACAAATAAATGGATAATTAATATATATTGAGAAGGAGAAGACAACGCTCGATCCCCATGTTGCGCCTTTTGCTTTATATTGATAATCACATTTTGGGATTTCACCTCGACTCACGTTGGTTGAGCGTCCCCAACTTCTTTCTATTAACAGACACTGTAGTAAACTATAGCCTAATTATATTTAAGTGAATTTGCTTGGAAAGATAACTGCCACATGATTTATTCGCCCATTCATAGGTAGCCATGTAGGCTAGTGTTTGAATAATTTGACAGAGGTGCTTTTAGTACAATAGCTAGGCTAACGCATACACAGCAGAAAGACACCGTTTCCAAATAATCTGCGGAACAAGTATATTTATCACAATGTTTTCTGTCTGACCGCCCTCAACATGAAAAATACGGACCGCGCTGCAATGATCTCTGTCAGAGCCCGCAGCTCTCTACCTCCAAACATCTTTGTTGTACCATTTGAAAGTGGAAATAAATATAATACAGTACCAGTCAAAAGTTTGGACACACCTACTCATTCAAGGGTTTTTCTTTATTTTTACGTTGTAGAATAATAGTGAAGACATCAAAACTATGAAATAACACATATGGAATGATGTAGTAACCAAGAAAGTGTTAAACAGATCAAAATATGTGATGTTTGAGATTCTTCAAATAGCCACCCTTTGCCTTGATGACAGCTTTGCACACTCTTGGCATTCTCTCAACCAGCTTCATGAGGTAGTCACCTGGAATATATTCTGAATTGTTTAACACTTTGTTGGTTACAACATGATTCCATATGTGTTATTTCATAGTTTGGATGTTATTACATTTTAGTACATTTGTCAGCCAAAACATGACACCCACCCTTTTTTTCATGTGTTCTATCGCAAA
Source organism: Coregonus lavaretus (assembly GCF_964263955.1). Lineage (NCBI taxonomy): Eukaryota > Metazoa > Chordata > Actinopteri > Salmoniformes > Salmonidae > Coregonus > Coregonus lavaretus. The sequence goes on along the minus strand of NW_028161510.1, from coordinate 4,208,995 downwards.
CTGTCATCAGAATGAAGCTTTCCAACTTAACATCAACTATCCAATCAAAGCCACATTGACAATTTAAATTAGCACATCAATTACAAAAAATTACAATTTAATATATTTCAATCCCACTTTGTAACGTAACAAAATGTGAAAAGGGTTCAAGGGAGTGTAGACATTCTAAATGCAATGTATTATATTAGGTTAACATTTCAAAATAGTCTGATGCATATCCTGTAGATCAGATCAAATAGCCTGTAGATCAGATCAAATAGCCTGTAGATCAGATCAAATAGCCTGTAGATCAGATCAAGGAACGCTGTCTATACTTCCATCCCTTTTGTTATTGGCTGATTCCATCGCCAGCAATGCCCAAAAATATTCTTGGAATTCTCACATAGAAACATAATTGGGGTCTAAAATAAAAATAAGCTAAATCAATTTGCCCTTTTTCCCGATAGGGAATGTCCTATTGGTCTGAAGTGTAAGATATTGGTTTCTCCCGTGGGAGCCCCGGGTTCATATCGTGCGTGTTACATACAGTTACAATATTTGAGCGCTGCAAATCTGTGTAGCAAGCAAACAGACAATTATTTTTAACATGCTGTGAAAGTAGTACTCACTTTTAGGAATGGGTAATCGTTTACAAGTTGCAAGCTATATCATAAACCCATCGTTGAAAACCACATTTTTCATCTTCTGTGGTTTGGTAACTTCCTGTTGTTCAACGGACCGGAATGAAGAAGCAGAGTTTGGAAAAAATGTATTTGGTGTCCATTAAGTCTTAAACAGCAAGGGGGCATTGTTTCCACTCCGTTGTGGCCGTCTCCATTTAAATGCAAGACCTCATCATACCATTGTTGTGTTGTTTTACCCTCAGTGTACTAACTTGAACTCCACTACCCTCTTTTTGGTATTTACAGGAAACACCTATTCCACCCCCCTCCTCCCTCTCCCTCCAACCCTCCTCCCCCTCTTGGGGTCCCCAGGTCGTGCCTCTCCTGGTAACTTACTGCTGGGTCTGAAGAGGGTGTCTGTGCTGCTGGTCGACTGCAGGAAAACACCGGGACGGAGTGGGTTTATGCTCTTACATACATTTATTTTGGGACACTCCCTAGATGTCCTTAATTACCATTAAATACAATCACTAACCTTCTTAAAATGTAGAATCATTAGAAGCACTCCTACCCCATTGGTTACATTGATGATTTTAACCCATCCAAAATGCTCAAATCTGATCACAAGAGTTTGGAAAGCTGGGCCTTGAACTAACTTCGATATGAAGAAGAAACCCTAACTGTCTGTCTTTGTTTCACAGGGGACAGCCCTAACCGTCGCTCTCTCAGTAGAAGGGGCATATCATCTGGGGAGGCTAACCAACATCATGATGCTGACGAGGCAGAGAAGAGTCTCTCCAGATCAGAACACCTCAAGAAACACCAGCAGAGACTTACAGGGAAGAAACCTCACCGCTGCTTTGACTGTGGAAAGAGTTTCACCTCTTCAGCAAATCTTAAAACACACCAGAGAATTCATACTGGAGAGGACTCTGACTGTGGGAAGAGTCTTGCTCAATTAGGGACCCTGAAAAAACACCAGCTGAGACACACAGGAGAGAAACTTTTTAGCTGTGAACAATGTGGGAGGAGATTCACTGTGTCAGGAGCCCTGACAGTTCACCAACGAATACACACAGGAGCAAAACCTTTTCACTGCACTGACTGTGGGATGAGTTTTGCCCACTCAAGTAGTCTGAAAACACACCAGCAGAATCACAAAGGAGAGAAGCCTTACCACTGCTCCCTGTGTGGAGCGAGTTTTACCCAGTTAGGGAAGCTGAAAATGCATGAGAGAATACACACAGGAGAGAAGCCTCATCACTGCTCCCTGTGCGGAACGAGTTTTACCCAGTTATGGAACCTGAAAATGCATGAGAGAAAACACACAGGAGAAAAGCCTTACTACTGCTCCCAGTGCGGAAAGAGTTTTACCAGCTTATGGAACCTGAAAATGCATGCGAGAATACACACAGGAGAAAAGCCTTACCACTGCTTCCTGTGTGAGAAGAGTTTTACCCAGTTAGGGAACCTGAAAATGCATGCGAGAATGCACACAGGAGAGAAGCCTCATCACTACTCTTAAAGCGTAGAATAGTGCTCCCACTTTTTGACTGTGAAATTGTGATTTTGTTCATATCACATGAAATCGAATTGTATAAAGCAGACTCAAAAAAGACATCACCTGAATATGAAGCAGGCTATGTCAGTTTGAATGTATCCGAGTAAAGAACATCATGCTGCTTACTTAGCGATCACTACTTTCTCTCAATTAGACACATACAGTACCAGTCAAATGTTTTACTATTTTCTACATTGTAGAATAATAGTGAAGACATCAAAACTATGAAATAACACATATGGAATTATTTAGTGACCCCAAAAAAATTTAAGCACAGTTCCCGCTCAGCCCAGTCAAAACTGTTCGCTGCCCAATGGTGGAACAAGCTCCCTCACGACGCCAGGAGAGCGGAGTCACTCACCACCTACCGGAGACATTTGAAACCCCACCTCTTTAAGGAATACCTGGGATAGGATAAAGTAATCCTTCTACCCCCCCCCCCAAAAAAAAAAAAATAAATATAACATTGTAAAGTGGTTATCCCACTGGCTATAAGGTGAATGCACCAATTTGTAAGTCGCTCTGGATAAGAGCGTCTGCTAAATGACGTAAATGTTTTGCAAATTTGTGATACTGAATGTTATCAGATCTTCAACCAAAACCTAATATTAGATAAAGGGAACATAAGTGAACAAATAACACAACTATTTCATAAACAAAGTTATGCAACACCCAATTCCCCTGTGTGAAAAAGTAATTGCCCCCTTACACTCAATAACTGGTTGTGCCACCTTTAGCTGCAATGACTCCAACCAAATGCTTCCTGTAGTTGTTGATCAGTCTCTCACGTCGCTGTGGAGGAATTTTGGCCCACTCTTCCATGCGGAACTGCTTTATCTCAGTGACATTTGGGTTTTCAAGCATGAACTGCTCGTTTCAAGTCCTGCCACAACATCTCAATTGGGATTAGGTCTGGACTTTGACTAGGCCATTCCAAAACTTCCAATTTGTTGCTTTTTAGCTATTTTCATGTAGACTTGATTGTGTGTTTTGGATCATTGTCTTGCTGCATGACCCAGCTGCACTTCAGCTTCAGCTCACAGACAGATGGTCTGACATTCTCCTGTAGAATTCTCTGATACAGAGCAGAATTCATGGTTCCTTCTATTAAGGCAAGTCGTCCAGGTCCTGAGGCAGCAAAGCATCCCCAAACCATCACACCACCACCACCATGCTTGACCACGGTATGTAGTCTACCTTACTAGTTATAGATGGTCTCTATGGTAACAAGGGCCCTTATACACCACCATGCTTGACCTTTGGTATGATGTTCTCACTGTGGAATGCAGTGTTTGGTTTTCTCCAGGCATAATGGGACCCATCTCGTCCGAAAAGTTGACTCAGGTTTGCCAAAAAGCACCTGGATGATCATCAAGACTCTTGGAAGAACGTTCTATGGACAGATTCAAAAGTATAACTTTTTGGACGACATGGTTCCAGTAATGCCTGGCGAAAACCAAACTCTGCATTCAAACTCCATTCAACACCACCCATCTATCTCTTAACACCATCCATATAGGATTTCTATTTGCCATATATTTTTCAACTGTACTGTGATGTTTTACAAATGTTCTGAACCTTTCTATTCTCATTGTTTCTACAGATTGTAAATTGAAAATAAACATTTTTGCTAAAAGTATTATTATATTATTGATCGATTGACTATGACTTTTCAGATCACCCAGTAATGCTACAGTGGGGGAAAAAAAGTATTTAGTCAGCCACCAATTGTGCAAGTTCTCCCACTTAAAAAGATGAGAGAGGCCTGTAATTTTCATCATAGGTACACGTCAACTATGACAGACAAATTTAGATTTTTTTTCTCCAGAAAATCACATTGTAGGATTTTTTATGAATTTATTTGCAAATTATGGTGGAAAATAAGTATTTGGTCAGCTACAAACAAGCAAGATTTCTGGCTCTCACAGACCTGTAACTTCTTCTTTAAGAGGCTCCTCTCGTTACCTGTATTAATGGCACCTGTTTGAACTTGTTATCAGTATAAAAGACACCTGTCCACAACCTCAAACAGTCACACTCCAAACTCCACTATGGCCAAGACCAAAGAGCTGTCAAAGGACACCAGAAACAAAATTGTAGACCTGCACCAGGCTGGGAAGACTGAATCTGCAATAGGTAAGCAGCTTGGTTTGAAGAAATCAACTGTGGGAGCAATTATTAGGAAATGGAAGACATACAAGACCACTGATAATCTCCCTCGATCTGGGGCTCCACGCAAGATCTCACCCCGTGGGGTCAAAATGATCACAAGAACGGTGAGCAAAAATCCCAGAACCACACGGGGGGACCTAGTGAATGACCTGCAGAGAGCTGGGACCAAAGTAACAAAGCCTACCATCAGTAACACACTACGCCGCCAGGAGTGCCAGACGTGTCCCCCTGCTTAAGCCAGTACATGTCCAGGCCCGTCTGAAGTTTGCTAGAGTGCATTTGGATGATCCAGAAGAGGATTGGGAGAATGCCATATGGTCAGATGAAACCAAAATATAACTTTTTGGTAAAAACTAAACTCGTCGTGTTTGGAGGACAAAGAATGCTGAGTTGCATCCAAAGAACACCATACCTACTGTGAAGCGTGGGGGTGGAAACATCATGCTTTGGGGCTGTTTTTCTGCAGAGGGACCAGGACGACTGATCCGTGTAAAGGAAAGAATGAATGGGGCCATGTATCGTCAGATTTTGAGTGAAAACCTCCTTCCATCAGCAAGGGCATTGAAGATGAAACGTGGCTGGGTCTTTCAGCATGACAATGATCCCAAACACACCGCCCGGGCAACGAAGGAGTGGCTTCGTAAGAAGCCTAGCCAGTCTCCAGATCTCAACCCCATAGAAAATCTTTGGAGGGAGTTGAAAGTCCGTGTTGCCCAGCGACAGCCCCAAAACATCACACCTCTTTAAGGAATACCTGGGATAGGATAAAGCAATCCTTCTACCCCCCCCCCCCCCCCCCCCCCCCACACACACACAGCGGAGTCGCTCACCACCTTCCGGAGACATTTGAAACCCCACCTCTTTAAGGAATACCTGGGATAGGATAAAGTAATCCTTCTACCCCCCCCCAAAAAAAATTGTAAAGTGGTTATCCCACTGGCTATAGGGTGAATGCATCAATTTGTGAGTCACTCTGGACTAGAGCGTCTGCTAAATGACGTAAATGTGCCCTTGAGCAAGGCACTTAACCCTAATTGCTCCTGTAAGTCGCTCTGGATAAGAGCGTCTGCTAAATGACTAAAATGTAAATGTAATGTAAATGAGATCTGCATGGAGGAATGGGCCAAAATACCAGCAACAGTGTGTGAAAACCTTGTGAAGACTTACAGAAAACGTTTGACCTGTGTCATTGCCAACAAAGGGTATATAACAAAGTATTGAGAAACTTTTGTTATTGACCAAATACTTTTTTTCCACCATAATTTGCAAATAAATTCATTAAAAATCCTACAATGTGATTTTCTGGATTATTTTTTCTCATTTTGTCTGTCATAGTTGACGTGTACCTATGATGAAAATTACAGGCCTCTCTCATCTTTTTAAGTGGGAGAACTTGCACAATTGGTGGCTGACTAAATACTTTTTTCCCCCACTGTATCTGCAAGGTTAGCTCCGGGTAAATATTGCAATCCTTTAGCCATTCCTGAATCCGGTGTCGTTTTGCGTATCACTTCATAAACACTCTGCCATGGGATCGGTACGTCAAAAATCTCTTCCCAACTATTTTGCAATCTATATGTGATGGCTGTCAATCCTTTGGTCCTTAAATGAAACTGGAATACTTTTTTTTTTTTTTTATCACAGTTTTCTTTAACCAATTATGTTCTTTAATGAAAGGCCGACAGACAAGTTCCTTACTTTCTCCCCCTTCCACTTTCCTCTTCCATTTTTTTTGCGTTAAGGCTGCAATTATTTGGTTGTAATTTTGGGTAGAGCAGACATTTCCATATGTTTTTTGTTAGCAACTCCACCAGTCCTACCGATGATATCATTTACGAAGATTATACCTTTTTAAAACATTTTGTCAAAAAAAATTGGTTTATTATCCATACTTGGTTCATTATAACAGGTAACAGTGGAACTATTCATGTGAAAAAAGAACAAACAGAGGATTCCTTTTATTAATAATGTACAGTTGAAGTCGGAAGTTTACATACACCTCAGCCAAATATATTTAAACTCAGTTTTTCACAATTCCTGACATTTAATCCTAGTAAAAATTCCCTGTTTTAGGTCAGTTAGGATCACCACTTTTATTTTAAGAATGTGAAATGTCAGAATAATAGTAGAGAGAATGATTTATTTCAGCTTTTATTTATTTAATCACATTCCCAGTGGGTCAGAAGTTTACATACACTCAATTTAGTATTTGGTAGCATTGCCTTTAAATTGTTTTAACTTGGGTCAAACGTTTCGGGTAGCCTTCCACAAGCTTCCTACAATAAGTTGGGTGAATTTTGGCCCATTCCTCTTGACAGAGTTGGTGTAACTGAGTCAGGTTAGTAGGCCTCCTTGCTCGCACACACTTTTTCAGCTCTGCCCACACATTTTCTATAGGATTGAGGTCAGGGCTTTGTGATGGCCACTCCAATACCTTGACTTTGTTGTCCTTAAGCAAAATCTTGAGATGTTGCTTCATATATCCAAACAATTTTCCGTCCTCATGATGCCATCTATTTTGTGAAGTGCACCAGTCCCTCCTGCAGCAAAGCACCCCCACAGCATGATGCTGCCACCCCCGTGCTTCACGGTTGGGATGGTGTTCTTCGGCTTGCAAGGACCCCCTTTTTCCTCCAAACATAACGATGGTCATTATGGCAAAATAGTTTTTTTTTGTTTCATCAGACCAGAGGACATTTCTCCAAAAAGTAAGATCTTTGTCCCCATATGCAGTTGCAAACCGTAGTCTGGCTTTTTTATGGCTGTTTTGGAGCAGTGGATTCTTCCTTGCTGAGCGGCCTTTCAGGTTATGTCGATATAGGACTTGTTTTACTGTGGGTATAGATACTTTTGTACCTGTTTCCTCCAGCATCTTCACAAGGTCCTTTGCTGTTGTTCTGGGATTGATTTGCACTTTTCGCACCAAAGTACGTTCATCTCTAGGAGACAGAACGCGTCTCCTTCCTGAGCGGTATGACGGCTGCCTGGTCCCATGGTGTTTATACTTGCATACTATTGTTTGTACAGATGAATGTGGTACCTTCAGGCGTTTGGAAATTGCTCCCAAGGATGAACCAGACATGTGGAGGTCTACAAAAAAAAATTCTGAGGTCTTTGCTGATTTCTTTTGATTTTCCCATGATGTCAAGTAAAGAGGCACTGAGTTTGAAGGTAAGCCTTGAAATACATCCACAGGTACACCTCCAATTGACTCATTAACATTTACATTTTAATCACTTAGCAGATGCTTTTATCCAGAGCGACTTACAGTTAGTGAGTGCATACATTTTTCATACTGGCCCCCCGTGGGAAACGAACCCACAACCCTGGCATTGCAAGCGCCATGCTCTACCAACTGAGCTACAGGGGACTATGCTAATGACTCAAATTATGTCAATTAGCCTATCAGAAGCTTCTAAAGCCATGACATCAATTTCTGGAATTTTCCAAGCCGTTTAAAAGCACAGTCAACTTAGTGTATGTAAACTTCTGACCCACTGGAATTGTGATACAGTGAATTATAAGTGAAATAATATGTCTGTAAACAATTGTTGGAAAAATTACTTGTGTCATGCATGTCAAAGTAGATGTCCTAACCAACTTGCCAAAATTATAGTTTGTTAACAAGAAATTTGTGGAGTGGTTGAAAAACGAGTTTGAATGACGCCAACCTAAGTATATGTAAACTTCCGACTTCAACTGTGTCATACCAGGGTTTATTCATAACATGGTTTACTATCAGATCCTCAAAAAATTATACAGCTGCACCATCGAAAGCATCCTGACTGGTTGCATCACGGCCTGGTATGGCAACTGCTTGGCCTCCGACCGCAAGGCACGACAGAGGGTAGTGCGTACGGCCCAGTACATCACTTGGGCCAAGCGTCCTGCCATCCAGGACCTCTATGCCAGGTGGTGTCAGAGGAAGGCCCTCAAATTTGTCAAAGACTCCAGCCACCCAAGTCATAGGCTGTTCTCTCTGCTACCGCATGGCAAGCAGTACCGGAGCGCCAAGTCTAGGTCCAAAAGACTTCTCAACAGCTTCTACCCCCAAGCCATAAGACTCCTGAACAGCTAATCATGGCTACCCGGACTATTTGCACTGCCCCCCCACCCCATCTTTTTACGCTGCTGCTACTCTGTTAATTATTTATGCATAGTCACTTTAACTCTACCACATGTACATATTACTTCAACTACCTCAACTAGCCGGTGCCCCCGCACATTGACTCTGCACCGGTACCCCCCTGTATATATAGCCTCCTTACTGTTATTTTATTTTACTTCTGCTCTTTTTTTTTCTCAACACTTTTTTGTTGTTTTATTTAACTTTTTTATTAAAAATAAATGCACTGTTGGTTAAGGGATGTAAGTAAGTATTTCACTGTAATGTCTGCACCTGTTGTATTTGGCGCATGTGGCCAATCAAATTTGATTTGATTATGACAGGATTTATTTATAATATACATATGGCCTATTCATAACAGGGTTGATTCATAACAGGGTTGATTCATAATGTACAAATCCCTATTCAGCTTCTACATCTGCGTAGAGGAAATTATCATCTGTAAGAAGTAAGAGAACTGGTTATTTACCAATTATTTGTTTACATTGTTTGCCAGAATATAGTTTTTGTTCAACTGTGTTACCCACTCCAGTCAGCAGATGGCGATGTGTGTCTTTCAGGTGATGATTCTTGCGTGACGTATATTCTAGTGGACGGGACGGGATGCTTTTTCAACAACAACAATTCAGCCGCCTTGGTAGCTTGCTAGCCAACATAAAACCAAAATATTGAAGCTCTTTAGACCATTTTTGTGTATATTAACATCAGTGTTTTAAACACACTGTCTGTGTATTTACCAGTTACTCCATTTGATTTCATATTTACATTATTAGCTATCTGGCTAAGTAACACTAGGCTAATGCTAACTAGCTAGATAACATCCCCGACCATGAGCTCACTAAGCTACTCTCCTCCTGCTAAAGAAGATGAGGTCTGCTGGACAGAGAAAGACGTTACAGTGAAAGAAGAGGAGAATGTCACAGTTAAAACAGAAGTAGAGGGTGAAGCTGTTACAGTGAAAGAAGAGGAAGAAGTTACAGTGAAAGAAGAGGAAGAAGCTTTCAGAGTGAAAGAGGAGGATGCAGTTTTTGGAGTGAAGGAGGAGAGGGAGATTACTGTCACATTGGAGGAAGAAGAGGAGACTGGAGAGCTGATTAACAACAGTAAGTAGTATTTTAAAAACAGTGGCACAAACTCTGTAGTTGTTGAACTATTGAACTAATGTGTCGTCTTAAATACTGCGGTCAAGTGAGCCGTCATTCGCAAAACGTGGTCAAGCCACCCTTCTGTTTCCGCCTGAATTTTCTTACCGAATAGATACCACTTAACTGTACCGCGTGTTTTCTGGGAGGGAAACTGAGTCGGATGCTCTCTAATGCTCCGACAGAAACGATAGCTACAAATCATTCCAAGCAAACAGTTTGAGACAAACTTATTCAATCTTTCATAATCAAAATGATACCAAATCGTTAATTTTATTTTCGCACCTTATAAAAATGACTTTGATATCACGGGTAGAGTGAGGCTGCAGAGGTTGCAGTAGCCTAACGTTGGTGCTGTTTAGGAAATGTTAAATTGTCAAAGCAAGATGTGTTTACGGTCATGATACACACACAGGAAGATCTAAATGCGCTTGATATGTTTTTAATAAATCATGAATCCAGTGTGATGACCGTTGCTTACCATACGATCTCCATATTAAAATATGGGTTAATATAATTACTTATTCTATATTACAGTTAACTTTGAAGTAAAATTGGATTGTAAACATTTTGTCATGTCTGCCACTAGTACGTCACTAATCCATTTTCATTAACATTAGACTGTAAACTCTCCTTCCAGACTCACATTAAGCATCTCCAATCCAATGTTAAATCTAGAATCGGTTTCCTATTTCGCAACAAAGCCTCCTTCACTCATGCTGCCAAACATGCCCTGGTAAAACTGACTATCCTACCGATCCTTGACTTTGGCGATGTCATTTACAAAATAGCCTCCAACACTCTACTCAGCAAATTGGATGTAGTCTATCACAGTGCCATCCGTTTTGTCTCCAAAGCCCCATACACTACCCACCACTGTGACCTGTACGCTCTTGTTGGCTGGTCCTCACTACATATTCGTCGCCAAACCCACTGGCTCCAGGCCATCTATAAATCACTGCTAGGCAAATCCCCGCCTTATCTTAGCTCATTGGTCACCATAGCAACACCCACCCGTAGTCTGCGCTCCAGCAGGTATATCTCACTGGTCATCCCCAAAGCCAACACCTCCTTTGGCCGCAATTCCTTCCAGTTCTCTGCTGCCAATGACTGGAACAAATTGCAAAAATCTCTGAAGCTGGAGACTCTTATCTCCCTCACTAACTTTAAGCATCAGTTGTCAGAGCACCTTACCGATCACTGCACCTGTACACAGCCCATCTGAAATTAGCCCACCCAACTACCTCATCCCCATATTGTTATTTATTTTGCTCATTTGCACCCCAGTATCTCTATTTGCACATCATCTCTTGCACATCTATCATTCCAGTGTTAATACTAATTGTAATTATTTTGCACTATGGCCTATTTATTGCCTTATCTCCATAACTTATTACATTTGCACACACTGTATATATATTTTCTGTTGTATTTTTGACTTTATGTTTTGTTTTACCCCATATGTAACTCTGGGTTATTGTTTTTATCGCACTGCTTTGCTTTATCTTGGCCAGGTCGCAGTTGTAAATGAGAACTTGTTCTCAACTGGCTTACCTGGTTAAATAAACGTTAGATAAAATAAAAAAATAAAAATGAATTGTATGTTGGCCGAATCCCAACGTTTCAGTTGAACGGAAGTGAAGGCGGAGCCTGGCTCTTTTCTCTTGTGACTTTACGCTCCTTGCAGAGTAGAACACCAGACAACATGATTGAACAAAGGAGGAATGTTAAAATGATGTCAGACGGTAACTTTTGAAAATGAGCTAAACAGAAGCCTCCTGCTGTATTATTATTTGTATGTTGGCGGAAGTCCCATTTTTCAGTCGAACGGAAGTGAAGGTGGAGTCACATGTTCTCTATTCTCCATTTTGTCTTCTGACTTTAGGCAGAGAGTCAAAATGTTGAAATATAACGTCTCGGTCCTCTACCTCCCTGATCTAAAAGGTCCGTAGACTAGAGATAAACATCTAGTTAACTTCGCCTGAACTCTGCAATCGACCATAAACACACGTTTCTACAATGAATCAGGTGAGTTTAGATTAATTTAATAATTTTTATAACGGGTCTTTGTGGCCTACTTTCTGCTTTTACACTGCGCGTATTTAATGGTCCTTGACTTTTGGAAAATCATTTGTGTAGTTTAGCTGGTTACTCGTAGCCAGGCCCGGCGGCAGGATGAACTCAGCAAGGGGGCATCAGAAATGACTAAGGGGGCACAACTATTTTCGCTTGCTGATAACACAGGATCGATAATAATCGATAGTACATTTACCCACAATGTATTTGCAGCCACGCACGGCTGTCTTGCAGCAAGAATACAGGCTACTGCACCGCTTTACAAACATGGACAATTCATAAATAGCAAGTTATGACAACGCTACACAGCTACATGCACAATACCCAACAATACAAAACAGTTGCTAATTACCGTAATAACACTTCCTCATGCAATACAATGCATTTCCAATCGTGGAAAGCAAACAATAATGCACTACCAATGACTTATCGGTACAATGCAGCTAGTTGGAGCTTACCAGTTGGCTGTAGGCAGGCTACTCCACTAGCATCTTGCCAGTTGGCTGTAGGCTACTCTACTAGCACCTTGCCAGTTGGCTGTAGGCTACTCCACTAGCAGCTTGCCAGTTGGCTGTAGGCTACTCCACTAGCAGCTTGCCAGTTGGCTGTAGGCTACTCCACTAGCAGCTTGCCAGTTGGCTGTAGGCTACTCCACTAGCAGCTTGCCAGTTGGCTGTAGGCTACTCCACTAGCAGCTTGCCAGTTGGCTGTAGGCTACTCCACTAGCAGCTTACCAGTTGGCTGTAGGCAGGCTACTCCACTAGCATCTTGCCAGTTGGCTGTAGGCTACTCTACTAGCACCTTGCCAGTTGGCTGTAGGCTACTCCACTAGCAGCTTGCCAGTTGGCTGTAGGCTACTCCACTAGCAGCTTGCCAGTTGGCTGTAGGCTACTCCACTAGCAGCTTGCCAGTTGGCTGTAGGCTACTCCACTAGCAGCTTGCCAGTTGGCTGTAGGCTACTCCACTAGCAGCTTACCAGTTGGCTGTAGGCTACTCCACTAGCAGCTTGCCAGTTGGCTGTAGGCTACTCCACTAGCAGCTTACCAGTTGGCTGTAGGCTACACCACTAGCAGCTTACCAGTTGGCTGTAGGCTACTCTACTAGCAGCTTGGCAGTTGGCTGTAGGCTACTCCACTAGCAGCTTGCTAAAAACTAAGCAAGCTATCCTTTTCCTTCAAACAAGATCTGAAATATTTATATTCTCCTTTCACTCTGTCATTTAGGTCATTATTATGGATTACTGTGAATAGTCACATGTACAGGGTTGCAGGTGGTCACTGTGGTCTAAGGCACTGCATCGCACTGCACTGCACAGCGTCGTCCAGGGTAGGGGAGGGAATGGCCAGCAGGGATGTAGCTCAGTTGGTAGAGCATGGTGTTTGCAACGGCAGGGTTGTGGGTTCGATTCCCATGGGGGGCCAGTATGAAAAACTAGTTACATGTACAGGGTTGCAGGTCATTATTGTGGATTATTGCGAATAGTCAAATGTACAGGGTTGCAGGTAGTCATTATTGGGGATTATTGTGAATAGTCACATGTACAGGGTTGCAGGTGGTCATTATTGTGGATTATTGTGAACATCTTTGACGTGTCTGGGTGGCTTAATACACCATACACAACATCATTATTAACAGAGGAAAGGTTAGTCATTCATATCACACAATTACTATTTTAGTTATTGTTTTGTATTTGTTTGTACAAATTTGTAGAATTTTGTTTTTACTTTCACATTATTTTGTGTAGATGATTTACGAAAAATTATAATCAAATCTATTTCAATCCCACTTTTTAAAGCAACAAAATGTGAAAAAAGTTATAGTGGGTGTAGACTTTCCATAGGAACTGTATAGCCTAATAATATTTAGGAAGTTCATTTCCTTGGGAAGATAACTGCTCTGCTTTTCCGTCCATTCATATATAGACTACTCTATTTAATTGAGACCAAACGCTCACCTGATCTGGCACGCCCAACTAGGAGAGGAGAGGTATGGCTGCTGAACTAGGAGAGGAGAGGTATGGCTGCTGAACTAGGAGAGGAGAGGTATGGCTGCTGAACTAGGAGAGGAGAGGTATGGCTGCTGAACTAGGAGAGGAGAGGTATGGCTGCTGAACTAGGAGAGGAGAGGTATGGCTGCTGAACTAGGAGAGGAGAGGTATGGCTGCTGAACTAGGAGAGGAGAGGCTGCTGAAATAGGAGAGGAGAGGTATGGCTGCTGAACTAGGAGAGGAGAGGTATGGCTGCTGAACTAGGACAGGACAGGAGAGGTATGGCTGCTGAACTAGGAGAGGAGAGGTATGGCTGCTGAACTAGGACAGGAGAGGTATGGCTGCTGAACTAGGAGAGGAGAGGTATGGCTGCTGAACTAGGAGAGGAGAGGTATGGCTGCTGAACTAGGAGAGGAGAGGTATGGCTGCTGAACTTGAAGCAGCAAGAAAGATGAGCGGTCCGTTGCACTTTCTCTTGACCTACGTTTTGCATGTAGGATATAGCCTGTCTTTTAGGAGCGGGAATATTTTCAGTCAGAGACAAATGGATAATTAATATATATTGAGAAGGAGAAGACTCAACGCTCGATCCCCATGTTGCGCCTTTTGCTTTATATTGATAATCACATTTTGGGATTTCACCTCGACTCACGTTGGTTGAGCGTCCCCAACTTCTTTCTATTAACAGACACTGTAGTAAACTATAGCCTAATTATATTTAAGTGAATTTCCTTGGAAAGATAACTGCCACGTGATTTATTCGCCCATTCATAGGTAGCCTGGTAGGCTAGTGTGTGAATAATATGACAGAGGTGCTTTTAGTACAATAGCTAGGCTAACGCATACACAGCAGAAAGACACCGTTTCCAAATAATCTGCTGGACAAGTATATTTATCACAACGTTTTCTGTCTGACCGCCCTCAACATGAAAAATACGGGCCGCGCTGCAATGATCTCTGTCGGAGCCCGCAGCCCTCTACCTCCAAACATCTTTGTTGTACCATTTGAAAGTGGAAATAAATATATACAGTACCAGTCATATATACAGTGCTCATTCAAGGGTTTTTATTTATTTTTAATATTTTTTACATTGTAGAATAATAGTTAAGACATCTAAACTATGAAATAACATATATTTTATATTTGAGGTTCTTCAAATAGCCACCCTTTGCCTTGATGACAGCTTTGCACACTCTTGGCATTCTCTCAACCATCTTCATGAGGTAGTCACCTGGAATATATTTTGATTAGTTTAACACTTTGTTGGTTACAACATGATTCCATGTGTTATTTCATAGTTTTGATGTCTTCATTATTATTCTACAATGTAGAAAATAGTGAAAATAAAAACCTTGAATGTGAAGGTGTCCAAACTTTTGACTGGTACTGGATGTTATTACATTTTAGTACATTTGTCAGCCAAAACATGACACCCACCCTTTTTTTCATGTGTTCAATCGCAAACTGTCATAAACATAAAGCTTTCCAACGTAGCATCAACTATCCAATCAAAGCCACATCGACAATTTGAAATTAGCACATCAATTACAAAAAAATACAATTTAATAAATGTAAATCACACTTTGTAACGTAACAAAATGTGAAAAAGGTTCAAGGGAGTGCAGACATTCTAAAGGCAATGTATTATATTAGGTTAACATTTCAAAATAGTCTGATGCATATCCTGAAGATCAGATCAAATAGCCTGTAGATCAGATCAAGGAACGCTTTCTATACTTCCATCCCTTTGGTTATTGGCTGATTCCATCGCCAGCAATGGCCAAAAATATTATTGGAATTCTCACATAGAAACGTAATTGGTGTCTAAAATAAAAATAAGCTAAATCAATTTGCCCTTTTTCCCGATAGGGAATGTCCTATTGGTCTGAAGTGTAATATATTGGTTTCTCCCGTGGGAGCCCCGGGTTCATATCGTGCGTGTTACATACAGTTACAATATTTGAGCGCTGCAAATCTGCGTAGCAAGCAAACAGACAATGTGTATTATTTTTAACATGCTGTGAAAGTGGTACTCACTTTTAGGAATGGGTAATCGTTTACAAGTTGCAAGCTATATCATAAACCCATCGTTGAAAACCACATTTTTCATCTTCTGTGGTTTGGTAACTTCCTGTTGTTCAACGGACCGGAATGAAGAAGCAGAGTTTGGGAAAAAATATATTTGGTGTCCATTAAGTCTTAAACAGCAAGGGGGCATTGTTTCCACTCCGTTGTGGCCGTCCCCATTTAAATGCAAGACCTCATCATACCATTGTTGTGTTGTTTTACCCTCAGTGTACTAACTTGAACTCCACTACCCTCTTTTTGGGATTTACAGGAACACCTATCCCACCCCCCTCCTCCCTCTCCCTCCAACCCTCCTCCTCCCTCCCCCTCTTGGGGTCCCCAGGTCGTGCCTCTCCTGGTAACTTACTGCTGGGTCTGAAGAGGGTGTCTGTGCTGCTGGTCGACTGCAGGAAAACACCGGGACAGAGTGGGTTTATGCTCTTAGATACATTTATTAAAATGTAGACTCATTAGAAGCACTCCTACCCCATTGGTTACATTGATGATTTTAACGCATCCAAAATGCTCAAATCTGATCACAAGAGTTGGAAAGCTGGGCCTTGAACTAACTTCGATATGAAGAAGGAACCCTAACTGTCTGTCTTTGTTTCACAGGGGACAGCCCTAACCGTCGCTCTTTCAGTAGAAGGGGCTTATCATCTGGGGAGGCTAACCAACATCATGATGCTGATGAGGCAGAGAAGAGTCTCTCCAGATCAGAACACCTCAAGAAACACCAGCAGAGACTTACAGGGAAGAAACCTCACTGCTGCTTTGACTGTGGAAAGAGTTTTACCTCTTCAACAAATCTTAATACACACAAGAGAATACACAAAGGAGAGAAACCTTATAGCTGTGATCAGTGTGGGAAGAGTTTCACTCAGTCAGGACACCTGGCTTTACACAAGAGAATACACACAGGAGAGAAACCTTCTAGCTGTGATCAATGTGGGAAGAGATTCACTCATTCAGGAAGCCTGGAGTTACACAAGAGAATACACACAGGAGAGAAACCTTACCACTGCTCAGACTGTGGAATGAGCTTAACCACTTCAAACGGACTTCTAGTACACAGGAGAATACACACAGGAGAGAAGCCTTATCACTGCTCACACTGTGGAATGAGTTGTACTACTTCAGGGGATTTAAAAGATCACCAGCGAACACACACTGGAGAGAAGCCTTATAGCTGTGATCAGTGTGGGAAGAGATTCACTCAGTCAGGAAGCCTGGCTGTACACAAGAGAATACACACAGGAGAGAAGCCTTTTGGTTGTGATCAGTGTGGGAAGAGATTCACTCGGTCAGGACACCTGGCTGGACACAAGAGAACACACACAGGAGAGAAGCCTTACCACTGCTCAGACTGTGGAATGAGCTTAGCCACTTCACAAGGACTTCTACTACACATGAGAAAACACACAGGAGAGAAGCCTTTTGGTTGTGATCAGTGTGGGAAGAGATTCACTCAGTCAGGACACCTGGCTGTACACAAGAGAATACACCACACTGTTGGGTAACCTTTCCACTTTTGGTAGCTCAATCCAGTTAATGGTAGACTAGTGTACACACACCGGAGAGAAGCCCTACAGGGTGAGTTTTTCCACTTCAAGCGTTCTTAATGTGACCTTCTTTAGTGTAATTTGATGAACTGTCAACAAGGGGTCCACCCTCTGAAAACGAACTATCCATTATTTCCAGATTTCTATTAATTGCAATGTGAGTGAAATAGTCTGTGTTTGAATGGTGTGGGCGTACGTACCCCAACAACAGAATGGTGTGGGTGTTTCCCAACAACAGGATTGGTCAGCTCAGAGAAAGCAGGGCGGTAGCTCCTCCCCCTCTCTCTGCAAGTCTATCGTTAGGGTTAAGGCAATGGTCCGTTTAACATGTTGACTAGTTGGGATGTGGTCAGAAAAGTCCCTTAAGTCGCTGCCGTCCCACAGTCTGTTGACAGATGCTATGATACCAGGAGTTTACAGAAATGTTGGCAGGTAGATTTCTTTGGTTTGCTTAGCGAGCAAGCTAGAGGGATCTGAAGACTGATAACTATGTCTGAGGACAATTCACCATCCTCATGATCAACCCTGTCTACCAGCCAACTCACCATGATCAACCCTGTCTACCATCCAACTCACCATGATCAACCCTGTCTACCAGCCAACTCACCATGATCAACCCTGTCTACCATCCAACTCACCATGATCAACCCTGTCTACCAGCCAACTCACCATGATCAACCCTGTCTACCATCCAACTCACCATGATCAACCCTGTCTACCATCCAACTCACCATGATCAACCCTGTCTAGTGGTCCTCTGTAGCTCAGCTGGTAGAGCACGGCGCTTGTAACGCCAAGGTAGTGGGTTCGATCCCCGGGACCACCCATACACAAAAAATGTATGCATGCATGACTGTAAGTCGCTTTGGATAAAAGCGTCTGCTAAATGGCATATTATTATTATTATTACCATCCAACTCACCATGATCAACCCTGTCTACCATCCAACTCACCATGATCAACCCTGTCTACCATCCAACTCACCTTATTTTGAAATGACATGATATTGTTTGGCAGAATGAACACAGTATAGTGAATATTTTCCCAAACTGCGTTACCCACTCCAGTCAGCAGATGACAATGTGAGTCTTTCAAGAGCTGTTTCCTCCAGTGGACAGGACGCTTTTTCAACAACAACACGGACTCATCAGCCGCCTCAGTAGCTTGCTAGCAAACAAACAAACAAACCACAAAGTTTGCTGCTTCAGTGTTTTTAGATATTTTTCTCAGATGTTACTATAGTATACTGAAGTATAATTACAAGCATTCCATAAGTGTCAAAGGCTTTTATTGACAATTACATTAAGTTTATGCAATGAGTTAATATTTGCAGCGTTGACCCTTCTATTTCAAGACCTCTGCAATGGCATGCTGTCAATTAACTTCTGGGCCACATCCTGACTGATGGCAGCCCATTCTTGCCCAATGCTTGTAGTTTGTCAGAATTGGTGGGTTTTTGTTTGTCCACCCGCCTCTTGAGGATTGACCACAAGTTCTCAATGGGATTAAGGTCTGGGGAGTTTCCTGGCCCATGGACCCAACATTTCGATGTTTTGTTCCCCGAGCCACTTAGTTATCACTTTTGCCTTATGGCAAGGTGCTCCATCATGCTGGAAAAGGCATTGTTCGTCACCAAACTGTTATTGGATGGTTGGGAGAAGTTGCTCTCTGAGGATGTGTTGGTACCATTCTTTATTCATGGCTGTGTTCTTAGGCAAATTTGTGAGTGAGCCCACTCCCTTGGCTGAGAAGCAACCCCACACATGAATGGTCTCAGGATGCTTTACTGTTGGCATGACACAGGACTGATGGTAGCGCTCACCTTGTCTTCCTTGCAGGTAACCATGGTTAACAGAGGAAGAACAATGATTTCAAGCACCACCCTCCTTTTTAAAACTTCCAGTCTGTTATTCTAACTCAATCAGCATGACAGGGTGATCTCCAGCCTTGTCCTCGTCAACACTCTCACCTGTGTTAACAAGAGAATCACTGACATGATGTCAGCTGGTCCTTTTGTGGCAGGGCTGAAATGCAGTGGAAATGTTTTTGGGGGATTAAGTTCATTTTCATGGCAAAATGCAATTAATTGCAATTCATCTGATCACTCTTCATAACTGTCTGGAGTATAAGCAAATTGCCATCATAAAAACTGAGGCAGCAGACTTTGTGAAAATTAATATTTGGGTCATTCTCAACTTTTGACCAAGACTGTATATTAACAGCAGGATTTTAAACACAGTCTGTGTGCTTACTAGTTATTACATGTCATATACAGTGGGGGGAAAAAGTATTTAGTCAGCCACCAATTGTGCAAGTTCTCCCACTTAAAAAGATGAGAGAGGCCTGTAATTTTCATCATAGGTACACGTCAACTATGACAGACAAATGGAGAATTGTTTTCTCCAGAAAATCACATTGTAGGATTTTTTATGAATTTATTTGCTAATTATGGTGGAAAATAAGTATTTGGTCACCTACAAACAAGCAATATTTCTGGCTCACACAGACCTGCAAGTTCTTCTTTAAGAGGCTCCTCTGTCCTCCACTCATTACCTGTATTAATGGCACCTGTTTGAACTTATCAGTATAAAAGACACCTGTCCACAACCTCAAACAGTCACACTCCAAACTCCACTATGGCCAAGACCAAAGAGCTGTCAAAGGACACCAGAAACAAAATTGTAGACCTGCACCAGGCTGGGAAGACTGAATCTGCAATAGGTAAGCAGCTTGGTTTGAATAAATCAACTGTGGGAGCAATTATTAGGAAATGGAAGACATACAAGACCACTGATAATCTCCCTCGATCTGGGGCTCCACGCAAGATCTCACCCCGTGGGGTCAAAATGATCACAAGAACGGTGAGCAAAAATCCCAGAACCACACGGGGGGACCTAGTGAATGACCTGCAGAGAGCTGGGACCAAAGTAACAAAGCCTACCATCAGTAACACACTACGCCTCCAGGGACTCAAATCCTGCAGTGCCAGATGTGTCCCCCTGCTTAAGCCAGTACATGTCCAGGCCCATCTGAAGTTTGCTAGAGTGCATTCGGATGATCCAGAAGAGGATTGGGAGAATGTCATATGGTCAGATGAAACCAAAATATAACTTTTTGGCTTTGGGGCTGTTTTTCTGCAAAGGGACCAGGACGACTGATCTGTGGAAAGGAAAGAATGAATGGGGCCATGTATCGTGAGATTTTGAGTGAAAACCTCCTTCCATCAGCAAGGGAATTAAAGATGAAACGTGGCTGGGTCTTTCAGCATGACAATGATCCCAAACACACCGCCCGGGCAACGAAGGAGTGGCTTCGTAAGAAGCATTTCAAGGTCCTGGAGTGGCCTAGCCAGTCTCCAGATCTCAACCCCATAGAAAATCTTTGGAGCGAGTTGAAAGTCCGTGTTGCCCAGCGACAGCCCCAAAACATCACTGCTCTAGAGGAGATCTGCATGGAGGAATGGGCCAAAATACCAGCAACAGTGTGTGAAAACCTTGTGAAGACTTACATAAATCGTTTGACCTGTGTCATTGCCAACAAAGGGTATATAACAAAGTATTGAGAAACTTTTGTTACTTACCAAATACTTATTTTCCACCATCATTTGCAAATAAATTCATAAAAAATCCTACAATGTGAAATTTTGGATTTTTTTCTCATTTTGTCTGTCATAGTTGACGTGTTCCTATGATGAAAATTACAGGCCTCTCATCTTTTTAAGTGGTGGCTGACTAAATACTTTTTTTCCCCACTGTACATTTGAAGTCGGAAGTTTACATACACTTAGGCTGGAGTCATTAAAACTCGTTTTTCAACCACTCCACAAATGTCTTGTTAACAAACTATAGTTTTGGCAAGTCGGTTAGGACATCTACTTTCTGCATGACAACAATTCTTTACAAACATAATATTTCATTTATAATTCACTATATCACAATTCCAGTGGGTCAGAAGTTACATACACTTAGTTGACTGTGCCTTTAAACAGCTTGGAAAATTCCAGAAAATGATGTCATGGCTTTAGATGCTTCTGATAGGCTAATTGACATCATTTGAGTCAATTGGAGGTGTACCTGTGGATGTATTTCCAGGCCTACCTTCAAACTCGGTGCCTCTTTGCTTGGAAAAAGGGGGTATGGGGTGGGTGGGGGGGGGGGTCGCTTGCAAGCCGATGAACACCATCCCAACTGTGAAGCAAGGGGGTTGGCAGCATCATGCTGTGGGTGTGATTTGCTGAAGGAGGGACTGGTGCACTTCACAAAATAGATGGCATCATGCGGAAAGAAAATTATCTGAATATATTAAAGCAACATCTCAAGACATCAGTCAGGAAGTTAAAGCTTGGTCGCAAATAGGTCTTCCAAATGGACAATGACCACAAGCATACTTCCAAAGTTGTGGCAAAATGGCTTAAGGACAACAATGTCAAGGAATTTGAGTGGCCATCACAAAGCCCTGACCTCAATCCTATAGAACATTTGTGGGCAGAACTGAAAAAGCAT
Organism: Coregonus lavaretus; assembly: GCF_964263955.1. NCBI lineage: Eukaryota > Metazoa > Chordata > Actinopteri > Salmoniformes > Salmonidae > Coregonus > Coregonus lavaretus. Next base: position 4,187,197 of record NW_028161510.1, on the reverse strand, counting down.
TTTGTGTATATTATAATAATAATAATATGCCATTTAGCAGATGCTTTTATCCAAAGCGACTTAGTCATGTGCGCATACATTTTTACGTATGGGTGGTCCCGGGGATCGAACCTACTACCCTGGCGTTACAAGCACCATGCTCTACCAATTGAGCTACAGAGGACCACTATTAACAGCAGGGTTATAAATCAAATCAAATCAAATTTTATTGGTCACATGCGCCGAATACAACAGGTGCAGACATTACAGTGAAATGCTTACTTACAGCCCTTAACCAACAGTGCATTTATTTTAAACAAAAAAGTAAGAATAAAACAACAACAAAAAAGTGTTGAGAAAAAAAGAGCAGAAGTAAAATAAAGTGACAGTAGGGAGGCTATATATACAATAAAATAAAGTGACAGTAGGGAGGCTATATATACAGGGGGGTACCGTTGCATAGTCAATGTGCGGGGGCACCGGCTAGTTGAGGTAGTTGAGGTAATATGTGGGTAGAGTTAAAGTGACTATGCATAAATACTTAACAGAGTAGCAGCAGCGTAAAAAGGATGGGGTGGGGGGGGCAGTGCAAATAGTCCGGGTAGCCATGATTAGCTGTTCAGGAGTCTTATGGCTTGGGGGTAGAAGCTGTTGAGAAGTCTTTTGGACCTAGACTTGGCACTCCGGTACCGCTTGCCGTGCGGTAGCAGAGAGAACAGTCTATGACTAGGGTGACTGGAGTCTTTGACAATTTTGAGGGCCTTCCTCTGACACCGCCTGGTATAGAGGTCCTGGATGGCAGGGAGCTTTGCCCCAGTGATGTACTGGGCCGTACGCACTACCCTCTGTAGTGCCTTGCGGTCAGAGGCCAAGCAGTTGCCATACCAGGCGGTGATGCAACCAGTCAGGATGCTCTCGATGGTGCAGCTGTAGAATTTTTTGAGGATCTGAGGACCCATGCCAAATCTTTTTAGTCTCCTGAGGGGGAATAGGCTTTGTCGTGCCCTCTTCACGACTGTCTTGGTGTGTTTGGACCATGATAGTTCGTTGGTGATGTGGACACCAAGGAACTTGAAGCTCTCAACCTGTTCCACTACAGCCCCGTCGATGAGAATGGGGGCGCACTTACTAGTGAGAACAGTCTGTGTGCTTACTAGTCATATATATATGTTGTTATTCAGCTAGCTTGTTAAGATAGCCTAGCACTACGCTAATGCTAATTAACTAGCTAGCCAACTAACGTCCACAACCATGAGCTCAATAAGCTACTCGCCCCGTACAAAAGAAGATGTGTGATGGTTGGAGAAAGAAGCTCTGGGGCAGAACATTGTCGTGAAAGAGGAAGAGGAGGATATCACAGTGAAAGGGGAGGAGGGGGAGATGACTGTCACAGTGAAAGGGGAGGAGGGGGAGATGACTGTCACAGTGAAAGGGGAGGAGGGGGAGATGACTGTCACAGTGAAAGGGGGGGAGGGGGAGATGACTGTCACAGTGAAAGGGGAGGAGGGGGAGATGACTGTCACAGTGAAAGGGGAGGAGGGGGAGATGACTGTCACAGTGAAAGGAGAGGAGGGGGAGATGACTGTCACAGTGAAAGGGGAGGAGGGGGGGAGATGACTGTCACAGTGAAAGGGGAGGAGGGGGAGATGACTGTCACAGTGAAAGGGGAGGAGGGGGGGATGACTGTCACAGTGAAAGAGGAGAAGGAGGAGGAGATGACTGTCAAAGTGATATGATTGAAATCTCTATGGTGTTATTGAATTTAAACAACGAGGCACTCAACCCCGTGGATTATTGTAAACAACTAATAGCTGTTCTCTAACATGACGTGAAGAGGAGTGAATAACACACAATTAATAGCTGTTCTCTAACATGATGAATAACACACAACTAAGTTAATAACACAACTAAGAGCTGTTCTCTAACATGACGTGAAGAGGAGTAAATAACACAACTAAGAGCTGTTCGTATTGGAGATCTTTAGTTAACAGCGAAATAGCCGATAAATACTGTATATACAGTTCCTTCAGAAAGTATTTATACCCCTTCCACTTTTTCACATTTTGTTGTTACAACCCTGAATTTAAAATGGATTAAATTGAGATTAATTTTGTCACTGGAATACTCACAATACCCCAAAATGTCAAAGTGGAATCATGTTTTTCGAACAAATTAATTAAAAATAAAAAGCTGAATTGTCTTGAGTTAATAAGAATTCAACCTATTTGTTATGACAAGCCTAAGAAAGTTCAGGAGTAAAAATCTTCTCAACAAGTCACATAATAAGTTGCATGGACTCACTCTGTGTGCAATAATAGTGTTTAACATGATTTTTGAATGACTACCTCATCTCCGTACCCCAGACATACTGTACAATTATCTGTACGGTCCCTCAGTCGAGCAGTGAATTTCAAACACAGATTCAACCACAAAGACCAGGGAAGTTTTCCAATGCCTCGGAAAGAAGGGCACCTATGGGTAGACGACATTGAATATTCCTTCATTCATTACACTTTGGATGGTGTATCAATATACCCAGCTTCTACAAAGATAGAGACATCCTTCTTAACTCAGTTGCCAGTGAGGAAGGAAACCGCTCAGGGATTTCACCATGAGGCGAATGCAGACTTTTAAACAGTTACAGAGTTTAATGGCTGTGATAGGAGAAAACTGAGAATGGATCAACAACATTGTAGTTACTCCACAATACTAACCTAAATGACAGAGTGAAAAGAAGGAAGCCTGTACATAATAAAAATATTCCAAAACATGCATCCTGTTTGCAACAAGGAACTAAAGTAATAATGCAAAAAAAATGTGGCAAAGCAATTAACTTTTTGCAATAAAATGCAAATTAATTACTTAAAAATCATACAATGTGATTTTCTGGATTTTTGTTTTAAATTCCGTCTCTCACAGTTGAAGTGTACCTATGATAAAAATTACAGACCTCTACATGCTTTGTAAGTAGGAAAACCTGCAAAATCGGCAGTGTATCAAATACTTGTTCTCCCCACTGTATATAATAATGTATGCACTCACTAACTGTAAGTCGCTCTGGATAAGAGAGTCTGCTAAATGACTAAAATGTAAATGTCCTCCCTCATCATAAATGGCACTTACGGCCACTGTTGTCTAGCAATGATCAACAACCAATTTGACGGAGCGTGAAGAAGTTGTAAAATAATAATGGGGAAATGTTGCACAATCCAGGTTTAGAAAGCTCTTAGAGACTTACCCAGAAAGACTCAGCTGGAACCGCTGCTAAAAGGTGCTTCTATAAAGTATTGACTCAGGTGTGAATACTTACACTACCGGTCAAAGGTTTTAGAACACCTACTCATTCAAGGGTTTTTCTTTATTTGGACTATTTTCTACATTGTAGACTAATAGTGAAGACATCCAAACTATGAAATAACACATATGGAATCATGTAGTAACCAAAAAAGTGTTAAACAATTCAAAACATGTTTTATATTTGAGATTCTTCAAATAGCCACCCTTTGCCTTGATGACAGCTTTGCACACTCTTGCCATTCTCTCTACCAGCTTCACCTGGAATACTTTTCTAACAGTCTTGAAGGAGTTCCCACATATGCTGAGCACTTGTTGGCTGCTTTTCCTTCACTCTGCGGTCCGACTCATCCGAAACCATCTCAATTTAGTTTAGGTCAGGGGATTGTGGAGGCCAGGTCATCTGATGCAGCACTACATCACTCTCCTTCTTGGTAACATAGCCCTTACATAGCCTGGAGGTGTGTTGGGTCATTGTCCTGTTGAAAAACAAATGATAGTCCAACTAAGCCCAATCAAGACGGAATGGCGTATCGCTGCAGAATGCTGTGGTAGCCATGCTGGTTAAGTGTGCCTTGAATTCTAAATAAATCACAGACAGTGTCACCAGCAAAGCACCATAACACCTCCTCCTCCATGCTTTACGGTGTGAAATACACATGCGATCATCCGTTCACTCACACCGCGTCTCACAAAGACACTGCGGCTGGAACCAAAAATCTCCAATTTGGACTCCAGACCAAAGGACAAATTTCCACCGGTCTAATGTCCATTGCTTGTGTTTCCTGGCCCAAGCAAGTGTCTTCTTCTTATTGGTGTCCTTTAGTAGTTTTTTCTTTGCAGCAGTTCGACCATGAAGGACTGATTCACACAGTCCCCTCTGAACAGTTGATGTTGAGGTGTGTATGTGATTTAACTCTGAAGCATTTATTTGGGCTGCAATTTCTGAGGCTGGTAACTCTAATGAACTTATCCTCTGCAGCAGAGATAACTGGGTCTTCCATTCCTGTGGCGGTCCTCATGAGAGCCAGTTTCATCATAGAGCTTGATGGTTTTTGCGACTGCACTTTAAGAAACGTTCGAAGTTCTTGAAATGAGTGACTGATCTTCATGTCTTAAAGTAATGATGGACTGTCGTTTCTCTTTGCTTATGTGAGCTGTTCTTGCCATAATATGGACTTGGTCTTTTACCAAATATGGCTATCTTCTGTATACCCCCCCTTACCTTGTCACAACAAAACTGATTGAATCAAATGCATTAAGAAGGAAAGAAATTCCACAAATTAACTTTTAAGAAGGCACACCTGTTTATTGAAATGCATTCCAGGTGACTACCTCATGAAGCTGGTTGAGAGAATGTCAAGAGTGTGCAAAGCTGTCATCAAGGCAAAGGGTGGCTATTTGAAGAATCTCAAATATTGTTTGGACCCAAGTAAGAGTAGCTGCTGCCTTGGGAGCAGCTAATGGGGATCCCTAATGAATACAAATACTTTTTTGGTTACTACATGATTCCATATGTGTTATTTCATAGTTTTGATGTCTTCACTATTATTCTACAATGTAGAGCATAGTAAAAATTAAGAAAAACCCTTGAATGAGTAGGTGTTCTAAAACGTGGACTATATCTATCTACAGTGGAACTTGGGGTACCATCATGTATTGTAGTGGACTATATCTATCTACAGTGGAACTTGGGGTACCATCATGTATAGTAGTGGACTATATCTATCTACAGTGGAACTTGGGGTATCATCATGTATTGTAGTGGACTATATCTATCTACAGTGGAACTTGGGGTACCATCATGTATTGTAGTGGACTATATATCTACAGTGGAACTTGGGGTACCATCATGTATTGTAGTGGACTATATATCTACAGTGGAACTTGGGGTAACATCATGTATTGTAGTGGACTATATATCTGCAGTGGAACTTGGGGTACCATCATGTATTGTAGTGGACTATCTACTGTGGAACTTGGGGTACCATCATGTATTGTAGTGGACCATCTATCTACAGTGGAACTTGGGGTACCATCATGTATTGTAGTGGACTATATATCTACAGTGGAACTTGGGGTACCATCATGTTTTGTAGTGGACTATATATCTACAGTGGAACTTGGTGTACCATCATGTATTGTAGTGGACTATATATCTACAGTGGAACTTGGGGTACCATCATGTATTGTAGTGGACTATATATCTACAGTGGAACTTGGGGTACCATCATGTATTGTAGTGGACCATCTATCTACAGTGGAACTTGGGGTACCATCATGTATTGTAGTGGACAATATATCTACAGTGGAACTTGGGGTACCATCATGTTTTGTAGTGGACTATATATCTACAGTGGAACTTGGTGTACCATCATGTATTGTAGTGGACTATATATCTACAGTGGAACTTGGGGTACCATCATGTATTGTAGTGGACTATATATCTACAGTGGAACTTGGGGTACCATCGTGTATTGTAGTGGACTATATATCTACAGTGGAACTTGGGGTACCATCATGTATTGTAGTGGACCATCTATCTACAGTGGAACTTGGGGTACCATCATGTATTGTAGTGGACCATCTATCTACAATAGCAGAACTTGGGGTTTCTGCTATTGAAATCTGAAATCAGAACAGAAATAACTTCTACAAATCAAGAGATACGGCTGTTTTACTAACCCCATCAGCTACATTCATTAAGCTGCACTGTCAAATTAACTGTCATAGAACTTCAGGAATTTCAAACTAACTTCCCACTGTCATAGAACTTCAGGAATTTCAAATTATAGCACAAGAACTCAAGTAGTGGACTATATATCTACAGTGGAACTTGGGGTACCATCGTATTGTAGTGGACTATATCTACAGTGGGGAGAACAAGTATTTGATACACTGCTGATTTTGCAGGTTTTCCTACTTACAAAGCATGTAGAGGTCTGTCATTTTTATCATATGTACACTTCAACTGTGAGAGACGGAATCTAAAACAAAAATCCAGAAAATCACATTGTATGATTTTTAAGTAATTAATTTGCATTTTATTGCTTGACATAAGTATTTGATCACCTACCAACCAGTAAGAATTCCGGCTCTCACATACCTGTTAGTTTTTCTTTAAGAAGCCCTCCTGTTCTCCACTCATTACCTGTATTAACTGCACCTGTTTGAACTCGTTACCTGTATAAAAGACACCTGTTCACACACTCAATCAAACAGACTCCAACCTCTCCACAATGGCCAAGACCAGAGAGCTGTGTAAGGACATCAGGGTTAAATTGTAGACCTGCACAAGGCTGGGATGGGCTACAGGACAATAGGCAAGCAGCTTGGTGCGAAGGCAACAACTGTTGGCGCAATTATTAGAAAATGGAAGAAGTTCAAGATGACGGTCAATCACCCTCGGTCTGGGGCTCCATGCAAGATCTCACCTCGTGGGGCATCAATGATCATGAAGAAGGTGAGGGATCAGCCCATAACTACACGGCAGGACCTGGTCAATGACCTGAAGAGAGCTGGAACCACAGTCTCAAAGAAAACCATTAGTAACACATTACGCCGTCATGGATTAAAATCCTGCAGCGCACGCAAGGTCCCCCTGCTCAAGCCAGCGCATATCCAGGCCCATCTGAAGTTTGCCAATGACCATCTGGATGATCCAGAGGAGGAATGGGAGAAGGTCATGTGGTCTGATGAGACAAAAATAGAGCTTTTTGGTCTAAACTCCACTCACCGTGTTTGGAGGAAGAAGAAGGATGAGTACAACCTCAAGAACACCATCCCAACCGTGAAGCATGGAGGTGGAAACATTATTCTTTGGGAATGCTTTTCTGGAAAGGGGACAGGACGACTGCACCGTATTGAGGGGAGGATGGATGGGGCCATGTATCGCGAGATCTTGGCCAACAACCTCCTTCCCTCAGTAAGAGCATTGAAGACGGGTCCTGGCTGGGTCTTCCAGCATGACAACGACCTGAAACACACAGCCAGGGCAACTAAGGAGTGGCTCTGTAAGAAGCATCTCAAGGTCCTGGAGTGGGCTAGCCAGTCTCCAGACCTGAACCCAATAGAAAATCTTCGGAGGGAGCTGAAAGTCTGTATTGCCCAGCGACAGCCCTGAAACCTGAAGGATCTGGAGAAGGTCTGTATGGAGGAGTGGGTCAAAATCCCTGCTGCAGTGTGTGCAAACCTGATCAAGACCTACAGGAAACGTATGATCTCTGTAATTGCAAACAAAGGTTTCTGTACCAAATATTAAGTTCTGCTTTTCTGATGTATCAAATACTTATGTCATGCAATAAAATGCAAATTAATTACTTAAAAATCATACAATGTGTTTTTCTGGATTTTTGTTTTAGATTCCGTCTCTCACAGTTGAAGTGTACCTATGATAAAAAATTACAGACCTCTACATGCTTTGTAAGTAGGAAAACCTGCAAAATCGGCAGTGTATCAAATACTTGTTCTCCCCACTGTATCTACAGTGGAACTTGGGGTACCATCATGTATTGTAGTGGACTATATATCTACAGTGGAACTTGGGGTACCATCATGTATTGTAGTGGACTATATATCTACAGTGGAACTTGGGGTACCATCATGTATTGTAGTGGACCATCTATATACAGTGGAACTTGGGGTACCATCATGTATTGTAGTGGACCATCTATCTACAGTGGACTTGGGGTACCATCATGTATTGTAGTGGACCATCTATCTACAGTGGAACTTGGGGTACCATCATGTATTTTAGTGGACTATATCTTTCTACAGTGGAACTTGGGGTACCATCATGTATTGTAGTGGACTATATATCTACAGTGGAACTTGGGGTACCATCATGTATTGTAGTGGACTATCTACAGTGGAACTTGGGGTACCATCATGTATTGTATTGGACTATATATCTACAGTGGAACTTGGGGTACCATCATGTATTGTAGTGGACTATATATCTACAGTGGAACTTGGGGTACCATCATGTATTGTAGTGGACTATATCTATCTACAGTGGAACTTGGGGTACAATCATGTATTGTAGTGGACTATATATCTACAATGGAACTTGGGGTACCATCATGTATTGTAGTGGACTATATATCTACAGTGGAACTTGGGGTACCATCATGTATTTTAGTGGACTATATATCTACAGTGGAACTTGGTGTACCATCATATATTGTAGTGGACTATATATCTACAGTGGAACTTGGGGTACCATCATGCATTGTAGTGGACTATATATCTACAGTGGAACTTGGGGTACCATCATGTATTGTAGTGGACTATATATCTACAGTGGAACTTGGTGTACCATCATGTATTGTAGTGGACTATATATCTACAGTGGAACTTGGGGTACCATCATGCATTGTAGTGGACTATATATCTACAGTGGAACTTGGGGTACCATCATGTATTGTAGTGGACTATATATATGTATTCACTAACTGTAGGTCGCTCTGGATAGGTGCGTCTGCTGGGTGACTAGAATGTAAATGTATTATAATTGATTCAGTAATGATAGGAGGGATGTAGTGAGAGCTATAGAGGGTGTAGTGCACCCTAAGACAGGAATAGAGGGGTTCAGGAAGGATTTGGAGAGTCTAGCAGCAAGCTTTAAGCTAAACACAGGGGAAATTGAGAGGGCAGTCAGAACCCTAGTTGGGGAAGATTGGGCAGCTGTTCGGGGGCAGTGGGTTTCAGGGGATGCCAATGGAGCAGTCCTACCATGGGCAAATTATGGGCAATATGTTGGGAAAATAACTGAGTTGTGTAATAATTTAAGGGGACCTTACCATCGACATGCTGACTTCTCCAAAGTACATGAATGTAAACAGGAAGACAGTGAGACCATCAGCCAAGTGAAATACCTGAGCCTCCCCAGGGACAGGGAAATGATACTCCGTACCATCAGCAGCTAAAAAATAGCATTCCTTAGTGGAATGAGACCAGAAATAAGCTGGAATATTAAGAGGACTTTAGTGGGATGGGGAACTACTTCGATAGCTGAGGTCAAGAGATATGCAATCCATCATGAGCGGAATAGTAGACAGGATAGAGTAAGAAAAAGAACATACAGGAGCTGAGTATTTAATGGCCACTAGGGGAGATGGCTGGTAGAGGTAGAACTCCAGAATAGAAGGGGAAAGAGATTTTCTTAGGGGATGGATCAAATAATTGATAATGGATAATTTGAAATGAGATCACATGTAGCAGATTTAGAGTAATCAATTAAATAATCATTGTATACTCGAGGAATTGTGAGGGATTTTATGGATTAGTTATAAAAAATTAGATGAAGAATTATGGCTTTTTGGTAAGGATATGACATTGGTCGTGATTTAAAGATGATGGGTTTTTTTTGGTGGGCTATTAGAGATAACTAGGTTCATCACGAACATAGAGGTTTTTATTCTTTGTTGCTAGGCAGAACACTTGGTGACCTAAATATGGACTTGTCATGTCCAACAATCAGTCTTCAGGTCAAGCCCGGGAGAGCCGGGGTAGAACAGAGGTTGAACTCAACATAAGTGTTTTTACAAGATAAGAGATTGTTTGATTGGATTACTAATTGATTCTGAACTGAATGAAAGTCGAATTTAGCCGCCATAAAGACAAAGGAAGTGGGAGGAGCAATAAAGAAGCAAAAGACAATCTCAAAAATGAAAGGCATGGCAATTGGTTGATAAATAACCTAAGGGAATGTTTAGGAAGGTGGTAGAAAATTGACACATAAGCAGAACTATGTGTCAAGAGGGGGGAAGAGGCTAATTGTAGGATTAAATAATATACGAAGGAGAGGACAAAATACTTTTAAAAAAAACTACATTTTTTTAGATACAGTCTAAAAAGAGAATGCAGTCAGAAATTGTTAGATTAATCTGAACATGTGTGTAGATAGTTTATTAACCACACCCGTATGTCAGAGGTTTTGTGCCCCACAGGTGAACTAAAGGAGAAGGTGACCCACTATCTAACCAGGTGACTGGTGAGCATCCAGTCACTAGAAGGAAAACTGGAAGCAGGCCTGTTGGGAAGGGCCCTATCAGGTTATGTTGGTCACCGCCTTGGCCATTAGAATAGCAGAGAGAGGAACCTGGGTCCATGTTACCCACTGCAAGAAGGTAAGACCACATACAAGCACCACTTAGCACACGCAGAGTTGGCGAGCAGAACTGGGCCACAGGGTCCGGGGGTCACCTCTGTCAACGAAGATCTCCTACCCCGACCTATCATCACTGTAGTGTGTTCTTAGGGTGTGAGTATGGGGTGGTACCAAGCAGAAGGACTAAAGGCAGGAGAGGGTTGGCGGTTTTTGGGAATATGGGTGACCCTGAGCTGCATCATAGTCTCGGCAATAGTCGGTGTATGTCAAGATCCACCACCACCTCGCACCAATTACGCTATGGCCTTACCATTATTAAGAAATAAAAGGGAAGCGACCCGACATACTGACCGTCAAGGGCGAGTGATCTACAAAATAGGAGTCAGAGAAGGGTGGGGAGTAAGATTCAAAATTAGGATTAAGGATCTTATCAGAGCGGATAAGCAAGCAACATGGGATTATAAGATCCCGTTGTATTTATGTTCAGCTCCCTCGGCGGATTGTTCCTGGGCTCAGGTATTTAGACATACTGGGGGACGGAGATATGAGACGGGGGGGGGGGGGGGGGCTGGATGTCCAGATGGAGGATAAGAAGGTATAACGATATCCCCACAGAGATGGTAGTAACGATAGTAAAGGTCACTAAAGAGGACATGAAAATAACTTACTGGGCTTGCGCGGACGTATACGGACGGGATACTTGTCTAAGATTACATTTGATGGAGTCAAAAGATATAGAGGGAGCAGATACTGTCATTAATCCATTAATGGCAATAGACCGAGTAAATCAGTCAAGGGATGACGGAGTCAATTCGACTAACCCGTCCACTATGAAAGATTTTCTCCTCCAGGAATGGAACAATGGGGAAGTGGAGGGGGTCCCTGATGAGAATCTCTGGTTAAAGTGGATGAAATACACCGCTAGGGCCTTGGGGGAGACCAATTGTTATGCATGCTCCATTGGGCGACCGACAATGTTGACCGCCCCAATGCCAAAGGCAATGTTTCCCTGTGTATTAGACCTGGGGTCCAATCAAAAAGAGCAAAATTGCACAGGGATTGGGCTGGCAAAATTGACATACTGGGCCAGTCCACTTAGATTCACTTTAACTCCTGGCGAATACCAGTGTTACATACATAGAAATGGCACCTGTAACTTGGGTGATTTTGATGGCTGTAAGGAGATAATTAATGTGACTTATTTAGATAAGGAAGGGAGGGAAAAAATTAGGAGCCTAACCATCCCTCTGACTGATGTGTGGTGGGCATGCACTAACAAAGGGAGCATTCGGCAGACATTACCAGAGGGATGGGTGGGTACTTGTGCACCAGTATTGTTGGTCCAACCTGTAAGAATTAGTCATCAAAGACCAGTGACAGGAAGAATAAACAGGAGAAAAATAAATATAGGTCAGGAAGGAAATAGCCCAATTTGGATAGATGGTATCGGCATCCCCAGGGGTGTTCCAGACGAATACAAAGCTATGAATCAAATATGGGAGGGTTTTACCACAACATTTTTCTGGTAGGTGACAATAAACCAAAATGTGGATTGGATTAATTATATATATTACAACCAACAACGATTTATTAACCAGACTAGAGATGCAGTAAAGGGGATCTCCGAACAATTATCCGCCACCTCACTCATGACTTGGGAAAATCGGTTGGCTCTGGATATGTTGCTGGCAGAAAGGGGTGGAGTCTGTAAAATGGTGGGGGGCCATTGTTGCACATTTATCCCTAACAACACCGCACCGGAGGGGACGGTCACCAGAGCTCTTGCAGGATTAACTGCGCTAAGTGAAGAATGGGCTGAAAACTCAGGAGTTAGTACATCTTGGACAGAATGGTTTGATACCATGTTTGGTAAATGGAAAACCATAGCAATAACCATCTTAGGAGCGGTCAGTGTTTGTATGGGTATTCTTGTATTATGTGGTTGTTGTCTTGTTCCCTGTGTCCGAGGATTGGTGAGTCAGGCGTTGGTGAAATGCAGTATCTAAACAATGATGAGAGATGGACTGACTCCGGACTCTGACCAGGGGAATGTGAAAAACGATCCTCCAGGCTTGGTGGATGACGAGGATTTGGACCCTGAAAGACTGCAATTGGATGAAATGTTTATTAGTTCTGATGTGATCTCTGAGATTAATCATGCTTGTAAAATACATTTATCCTGAATGTGGGAATATTTAGTCAAAGGGGTGGATTGTTAGATTAATTTGGATTTTAAGAATAATGACTAAAGGATTTCACCCCAAATACAGTATAAATGTTAGAATTATCATGTAGTGTCAACCCACTAACAGAGGGGGCGGTACTAAACATTCAAGGGTGAAGGGGAAGGCGGAAACTGTTTAAGAAAGTCACCTAAAGGTGGGAGGAGCATAGTGCCTTTGTTTGTCAAGAGGTATAAAAACAGTATGTATGTGTTTTTGGCGCCAGAGCTCTCTCCATGAATAAATATACAGATAAATAATTGTGCGTTGTGGACCTTGAATCATTGATGATTAAAACCAGAGTCTTACAACCTCTGGTAATGATTCAAGCTTAGGTTAGAGATAGGTTAGATTAGAGATAGAAATTCACATGACAAACCCTTATCAGGACACGTAGTAACCCTAACCCTTATCAGGACACGTAGTGACCCTAACCCTAACCCTTATCAGGACACGTAGTGACCCTAACCCTAACCCTTATCAGGACACGTAGTGACCCTAACCCTAATCAGGACACGTAGTGACCCTAACCCTAACCCTTATCAGGAGACGTAGTGACCCTAACCCTAACCCTTATCAGGACACGTAGTGACCCTAACCCTTATCAGGACACGTAGTGACCCTAAACCTTATCAGGACACGTAGTGACCCTAACCCTTATCAGGACACGTAGTGACCCTAACCCTTATCAGGACACGTAGTGACCCTAACCCTAAACCTTATCAGGACACGTATTGACCCTAACCCTTATCAGGACACGTAGTTGCCTTAACCCTAACCCTTATCAGGACATGTAGTGACCCTAACCCTTATCAGGACACGTAGTGACCCTAAACCTTTTCAGGATTGTTTCAATGAATGTGAATTTGCATTAATCAAATCATTGTTCCCTATATGTAGGCTTCGTATATGTATTATCACGATTATACTGTATATTGTAATGTTATAAAATGTTATTCTTGAAATAAAAGAAAAACAGTAATTGAAAGTGATTTCACTTTTTTGGGTCTGAAATTAAAATAAACATTACCCACTCCAGTCAGCAGATGGCGATGTGGATCTTTCATTTGGTGCTGCCAGTGTGACGTATAATGTAGTGGACGGGACGCTTCTTCAACAGCAACACGGCTGATTCTATGGATTTAACCACCTCGGTAGCTTGCTAGACTAAATAAAACCCAAATATTGAAGCTCTTTACACCGTTTTTCGGTTTATATTAGTCACTGTTTGTTTTATTAACACACTTCTGTTGTCTAGCTATTTATCCCATTACATTTCATATTTACTTTGTTGTTATTGGTCAGCTAGCTGGCTGGTTAAGTTAGCACTAGCCTAGCTAGCTAACACCCCCGACCATGAGCTCACTAAGCTACTCTCCTCCTGCTAAAGAAGAGGAGGTCTGCTGGACGGAGAAAGAAGCTCTAGTGAAGGAGGAGGAGGAGGAAGAGGAGGATGTTACAATACAAAAACAAGTAGAGGGTGAAGCTTGTACCGTGAAAGAAGAAGAGAAAGACGTTACAGTGAAAGAAGAGGAAGACGCGTTCGGAGTGAAAGAGGAGGAGGATGTTACAGTGAAAGAAGAGGAAGACGCGTTCAGAGTGAAAGAGGAGGATGATGAGGATGCAGTTTTTAGAGTCAAGGAGGAGGAGAAAACTGTCACATTGAAAGAGGAGGAAGAACAAGAAGAGGATGAGAGAGATCTTATTAACACCAGTAAGTACTGAGTGATTCCTCATGAAAAAAGACCAAAAAAAAGACCATGATTTGCACGAAATCCTACCCATTGAATGGTATTTTTGAGCAGTGGCGATTTTAGCATGTCAATCTTGGTGGGCAAACTTTTAAAATGTTTTTTAGATGCATACCAGCAAAAACCACTACACAACACTAAACAATACATTAATTGCAGGGGCCTAAAGTACTTCAGTAGAAATACTTTAAAGTACTACTTAAGTAGTTTTGGGGGGTATTTGTAATTTACTTTACTATTTATATGTTTGACTACATTTACTTCACTAGATTCCTAAAGAAAATAATGTTCTTTTTACTCCCTACATTTTCTTTGATACCCAAAAGTACTCGTTACATTTAGAATGCTTAGCAGGACAGGAAAATGGTCAAATTCATGCACTTATCAAGAGAACACGTGGTCATCCCTACTGCCTCTGATCTGGCTGACTCACTAAACACAAATACATCGTTTGTAAATTATGTCTGAGTGTTGGAGTGTGCCCCTGGCTATCTGTACATTTTAAAAACAAGAAAATGGTGCCTTCTGCTTTGCTTAATATAAGGAATTTTAATTTGAAAATATTTATACTTATACTTTTGATACTTAAGTATATTTTGAACCAAATACTTTGACTTTCACTCAAGTAGTATTTTACTCAGTAACTTTCCATTTTACTTGAGTAACTTTCTATTAAGGTATCTATACTTTTACTCAAGTATGACAATTGGGTACTTTTTCCACCACTGATTAATTGCACTATAACGGTGACAAACGGTGGTGACAAACTGTTAGGGCCTCCATAAAGCTGTCCCAAACTGTTAGGGCCTCCATAAAGCTGTCCCAACAGCAGAGTCCCAACACCTTACCACCGCTACACCTGGCTATCAGCGGAGCCTTGTCTGGCAGCGAAACACTTCATTCAGCCTCATTTACTGCCTTTAAAAAGAAACATAGCCGATATGGCTGACTTGCTTAAACAAATGTGGTTTCTACTGACAATTGAGACAATGTACAAACTATGGCATAAAGGGGACGACGAGCGGATAAGAGGCAATCCGTAATTTCGATTAAGACATTAATGAGCGAGCTAGGACGGACGTAGTCAATATAACTATTTGTTCAGCACTTTTGAAATGTACAGCGACAGAATTCAGAACATGGGCCGTTCTTACAGTGTTCTCCCTGTACACCAAGTCAGAACAATATTCAATGACAATTCTCTAAAACAGGCTATAGGCTAAATGTGCACAACCAAGTCAGAACAGTAGGCTAAGTTATGAGGGGGAAATAGACCAAATAATTAAGGTGAGGCACTCATTGTTGAATCTTGTAATATTGATTATTGATCTTATTTCCAGTGGTTTTCTCTCTGTTGTAAAGCTGATAATGAAATAATAACCATAATAATATTGGTGACCTAAAGTTCTCTGGAACACTGCCTAAGGTTTCAGCAACTGGAATAACTTATTGTAAGACTAAAATCATAGACATTACTACTATGTGAAAAATGAAGACAACATATGACTATTGTTGCTCACTTGACTGTCTTATTAATTGTAGAAGACAATTGTCAAAGTTTGTGAAAGCATTTAAACATTCACTACGTTGACTGTCTGACTTTGTCGTTCACACAGGAGAGAGACATGACTATCTTGGATCCTCTGGGGAGCCTCAACAACATCATGATGCTGACGAGGCAGAGAAGCGTCTCTCCACATCAGAACACCAGATGGTACTTACCTAACATGACAACTGTCTGGTCTAGTTGCTACAGCTTGGTCTGGTCTAGTTGCTACAGCTTGGTCTGGTCTAGTTGCTACAGCTTGGTCTGGTCTAGTTGCTACAGCTTGGTCTGGTCTAGTTGCTACAGCTTGGTCTGATCTAGTTGATACAGCTTGGTCTGGTCTAGTTGATACAGCTTGGTCTGGTCTAGTTGCTACAGCTTGGTCTAGTTGCTACAGCTTGGTCTGGTCTAGTTGCTACAGCTTGGTCTAGTTGCTACAGCTTGGTCTGGTCTAGTTGCTACAGCTTGGTCTGGTCTAGTTGCTACAGCTTGGTCTGGTCTAGTTGCTACAGCTTGGTCTAGTTGCTACAGCTTGGTCTAGTTGCTACAGCTTGGTCTGGTCTAGTTGATACAGCTTGGTCTGGTCTAGTTGCTACAGCTTGGTCTGGTCTAGTTGATACAGCTTGGTCTGGTCTAGTTGCTACAGCTTGGTCTGGTCTAGTTGCTACAGCTTGGTCTGGTCTAGTTGCTACAGCTTGGACTGGTCTAGTTGCTACGGCTTGGTCTGGTCTAGTTGATACAGCTTGGTCTTGTCTAGTTGATACAGCTTGGTCTTGTCTAGTTGCTACAGCTTGGTCTAGTTGCTACAGCTTGGTCTGGTCTAGTTGCTACAGCTTGGTCTGGTCTAGTTGCTACAGCTTGGTCTGGTCTAGTTGATACAGCTTGGTATGGTCTAGTTGATACAGCTTGGTCTGGTCTAGTTGCTACTGCTTGGTCTGGTCTAGTTGCTACAGCTTGGACTGGTCTAGTGATTACAGCTTGGTCTGGTCTAGTTGCTACAGCTTGGTCTGGTCTAGTTACTACAGCTTGGTCTGGCCTAGTTGCTACAGCTTGGTCTGGTCTAGTTGCTACAGCTTGGTCTGGTCTAGTTGCTACAGCTTGGTCTGGTCTAGTTGCTACAGCTTGGTCTGGTCTAGTTGCTACAGCTTGGTCTGGGCTAGTTGCTACAGCTTGGTCTGGTCTAGTTGCTACAGCTTGGTATGGTCTAGTTGCTACAGCTTGGTCTAGTTGCTACAGCTTGGTCTGGTCTAGTTGCTACAGCTTGGTCTGGTCTAGTTGCTACAGCTTGGTATGGTCTAGTTGCTACAGCTTGGTCTGGTCTAGTTGATACAGCTTGGTCTGGTCTAGTTGATACAGCTTGGTCTGGTCTAGTTGCTACAGCTTGGTCTGGTCTAGTTGCGACAGCTTGGTCTGGTCTAGTTGCTACAGCTTGGTTTGGTCTAGTTGCTACAGCTTAGACTGGTTTAGTTGATACATCTTGCTCTGGTCTAGTTGATACAGCTTGGTCTGGTCTAGTTGCTACAGCTTGGTCTGGTCTAGTTGCTACAGCTTGGTATGGTCTAGTTGCTACAGCTTGGTTTGGTCTAGTTGCTACAGCTTGGTCTGGTCTAATTGCTACTGCTTGGTCTGGTCTAGTTGATACATCTTGGTCTGGTCTAGTTACTACAGCTTGGTATGGTATAGTTGCTACAGCTTGGTCTAGTTGCTACAGCTTGGTCTGGTCTAGTTGCTACAGCTTGGTCTGGTCTAGTTGCTACAGCTTAGACTGGTTTAGTTGATACATCTTGCTCTGGTCTAGTTGATACAGCTTGGTCTGGTCTAGTTGCTACAGCTTGGTCTGGTCTAGTTGCTACAGCTTGGTCTGGTCTAGTTGCTACAGCTTGTACTGGTCTAGTTGCTACTGCTTGGTCTGGTCTAGTTGCTACAGCTTGGTCTGGTCTAGTTCCTACTGCTTGGTCTGGTCTAGTTGCTACAGCTTGGTCTGGTCTAGTTGATACATCTTGGTCTGGTCTAGTTTCTACTGCTTGGTCTGGTCTAGTTTCTACTGCTTGGTCTGGCCTAGTTGCTACAGCTTGGTCTGGTCTAGTTGATACAGCTACTTCTGGTCTAGTTGCTACAGCTTGGTCTGGTCTAGTTGCGAAAGCTTGGTCTAGTTGCTACAGCTTGGTATAGTTGCTACAGCTTTGTCTTGTCTAGTTGCTACAGCTTGGTCTGGTCTAGTTGATACAGCTTGGTCTGGTCTAGTTGATACAGCTTGGTCTGGTCTAGTTGCTACAGCTTGGTCTGGTCTAGTTGCTACAGCTTGGTCTAGTTGCTACAGCTTGGTCTGGTCTAGTTGCTACAGCTTGGTCTGGTCTAGTTGCTACAGCTTGGTCTGGTCTAGTTGCTACAGCTTGGTCTAGTTGCTACAGCTTGGTCTAGTTGCTACAGCTTGGTCTGGTCTAGTTGATACAGCTTGGTCTGGTCTAGTTGCTACAGCTTGGTCTGGTCTAGTTGATACAGCTTGGTCTGGTCTAGTTGCTACAGCTTGGTCTGGTCTAGTTGCTACAGCTTGGTCTGGTCTAGTTGCTACAGCTTGGACTGGTCTAGTTGCTACGGCTTGGTCTGGTCTAGTTGATACAGCTTGGTCTTGTCTAGTTGATACAGCTTGGTCTTGTCTAGTTGCTACAGCTTGGTCTAGTTGCTACAGCTTGGTCTGGTCTAGTTGCTACAGCTTGGTCTGGTCTAGTTGCTACAGCTTGGTCTGGTCTAGTTGATACAGCTTGGTATGGTCTAGTTGATACAGCTTGGTCTGGTCTAGTTGCTACTGCTTGGTCTGGTCTAGTTGCTACAGCTTGGACTGGTCTAGTGATTACAGCTTGGTCTGGTCTAGTTGCTACAGCTTGGTCTGGTCTAGTTACTACAGCTTGGTCTGGCCTAGTTGCTACAGCTTGGTCTGGTCTAGTTGCTACAGCTTGGTCTGGTCTAGTTGCTACAGCTTGGTCTGGTCTAGTTGCTACAGCTTGGTCTGGTCTAGTTGCTACAGCTTGGTCTGGGCTAGTTGCTACAGCTTGGTCTGGTCTAGTTGCTACAGCTTGGTATGGTCTAGTTGCTACAGCTTGGTCTAGTTGCTACAGCTTGGTCTGGTCTAGTTGCTACAGCTTGGTCTGGTCTAGTTGCTACAGCTTGGTATGGTCTAGTTGCTACAGCTTGGTCTGGTCTAGTTGATACAGCTTGGTCTGGTCTAGTTGCTACAGCTTGGTCTGGTCTAGTTGCGACAGCTTGGTCTGGTCTAGTTGCTACAGCTTGGTTTGGTCTAGTTGCTACAGCTTAGACTGGTTTAGTTGATACATCTTGCTCTGGTCTAGTTGATACAGCTTGGTCTGGTCTAGTTGCTACAGCTTGGTCTGGTCTAGTTGCTACAGCTTGGTATGGTCTAGTTGCTACAGCTTGGTTTGGTCTAGTTGCTACAGCTTGGTCTGGTCTAATTGCTACTGCTTGGTCTGGTCTAGTTGATACATCTTGGTCTGGTCTAGTTACTACAGCTTGGTATGGTATAGTTGCTACAGCTTGGTCTAGTTGCTACAGCTTGGTCTGGTCTAGTTGCTACAGCTTGGTCTGGTCTAGTTGCTACAGCTTAGACTGGTTTAGTTGATACATCTTGCTCTGGTCTAGTTGATACAGCTTGGTCTGGTCTAGTTGCTACAGCTTGGTCTGGTCTAGTTGCTACAGCTTGGTCTGGTCTAGTTGCTACAGCTTGTACTGGTCTAGTTGCTACTGCTTGGTCTGGTCTAGTTGCTACAGCTTGGTCTGGTCTAGTTCCTACTGCTTGGTCTGGTCTAGTTGCTACAGCTTGGTCTGGTCTAGTTGATACATCTTGGTCTGGTCTAGTTTCTACTGCTTGGTCTGGTCTAGTTTCTACTGCTTGGTCTGGCCTAGTTGCTACAGCTTGGTCTGGTCTAGTTGATACAGCTACTTCTGGTCTAGTTGCTACAGCTTGGTCTGGTCTAGTTGCGAAAGCTTGGTCTAGTTGCTACAGCTTGGTATAGTTGCTACAGCTTTGTCTTGTCTAGTTGCTACAGCTTGGTCTGGTCTAGTTGATACAGCTTGGTCTGGTCTAGTTGATACAGCTTGGTCTGGTCTAGTTGCTACAGCTTGGTCTGGTCTAGTTGCTACAGCTTGGTCTGGTCTAGTTGCTACAGCTTGGTCTGGTCTAGTTGCTACAGCTTGGTCTGGTCTAGTTGCTACAGCTTGGTCTGGTCTAGTTGCTACAGCTTGGTTTGGTCTAGTTGCTACAGCTTGGTATGGTCTAGTTGCTACAGCTTGGACTGGTCTAGTTGCTACATCTTGGTCTAGTTGCTACAGCTTGGTCGGGTCTAGTTGCTACAGCTTTGTCTGGTCTAGATGCTACAGCTTGTTATGGTCTAGTTGCTACAGCTTGGTATGGTCTAGTTGCTACAGCTTGGCCTGGTCTAGTTGCTACAGCTTGGACTGGTCTAGTTGCTACAGCTTGGTCTGGTCTAGTTGCTACAGCTTGGTATGGTCTAGTTTCTACAGCTTGGAATGGTCTAGTTGCTACAGCTTGGTCTGGTCTAGATGCTACAGCTTGTTATGGTCTAGATGCTACAGCTTGGTCTGGTCTAGTTGCTACAGCTTGGTCTGGTCTAGTTGCGACAGCTTGGTCTGGTCTAGTTGCTACAGCTTGGCCTAGTTGCTACATTATGGTCTGGTCTAGTTGCTACAGCTTGGTCTGGTCTAGTTGCTACAGCTTTGCCTAGTTGCTACAGCTTGGTCTGGCCTAGTTGCTACAGCTTGGTCTGGCCTAGTTGCTACAGCTTGGTCTGGTCTAGTTGCTACAGCTTGGTCTGGTCTAGTTGCTACATTTTGGTCTGGTCTAGTTGCTACAGCTTGGTCTAGTTGCTACAGCTTGGTCGGGTCTAGTTGATACAGCTTGGTCTGGTCTAGTTGATACAGCTACTTCTGGTCTAGTTGCTACAGCTTGGTCTGGTCTAGTTGCTACAGCTTGGTATGGTCTAGTTGCTACAGCTTGGTCTGGTCTAGTTGCTACAGCTTGGTCTGGTCTAGTTGCTACAGCTTGGTCTGGTCTAGTTGCTACAGCTTGGTCTGGTCTAGTTGCTACAGCTTGGTCTGGTCTAGTTGCTACAGCTTGGTCTGGTCTAGTTGCTACAGCTTGGTCTAGTTGCTACAGCTTGGTCTGGTCTAGTTGCTACAGCTTGGTCTGGTCTAGCATACAGCTTGCTCTATCAGGGTCTAGCTAGGCCAGGTTTCTTTGAAGTGCTTCATGAAATCATTGAATGACAGAATCCATAGTGAATTTGTCTGTGTCCCCTCTTTATTATTACCAGGACAACGCTAGCCTGCCCCCCTCCACCCTCCCAGAGTCCCCCGGTCGTACCTCTCCCAGTAGCACCTTACTGCTTGGTCTGAAGAGGGTGTCTGTGAGGCTGGTGGACTGCAGGAAAACACTGAGGCTGAGTGGACCTACAAGAGGAGGAGAAGAGGAGGAAGAGGGAGATTTGACACATCAAAGTCAGTTCTGAACAAATACAATAGATCTGTTCCCAGGACAACCTGCAGATAGACTGGTATATTTCCACCACAGTAGATAGTTCTGTTAGTTGACATGAATATAGACTGGTATATTTCCTCCCAGGTAGACCAAGTTCTGTTAGTTGTCATGATGATAGACTGGTATATTTCCTCCCAGGTAGACAGAGTTCTGTTAGTTGACATGAAGATAGACTGGTATATTTCTACCACAGTAGACAGTTCTGTTAGTTGTCATGATGATAGACTGGTATATTTCCTCCCAGGTAGACAGAGTTCTGTTAGTTGACATGAAGATAGACTGGTATATTTCCACCACAGTAGACAGTTCTGTTAGTTGACATGAAGATAGACTGGTATATTTCCACCACAGTAGACAGTTCTGTTAGTTGACATGAAGATAGACTGGTATATTTCCACCACAGTAGACAGTTCTGTTAGTTGACATGAAGATAGACTGGTATATTTCCACCACAGTAGACAGTTATGTTAGTTGACATGGAGATAGACTGGTATATTTCCACCACAGTAGACAGTTCTGTTAGTTGACATGAAGATAGACTGGTATATTTCCACCACAGTAGACAGTTCTGTTAGTTGACATGAAGATAGACTGGTATATTTCCACCACAGTAGACAGTTATGTTAGTTGACATGGAGATAGACTGGTATATTTCCACCACAGTAGACAGTTTTGTTAGTTGACATGAAGATAGACTGGTATATTTCCACCACAGTAGACAGTTCTGTTAGTTGACATGAAGATAGACTGGTATATTTCCACCACAGTATACAGAGTTCTGTTAGTTGACATGAATATAGACTGGTATATTTCCACCACAGTAGACAGTTCTGTTAGTTGACATGAAGATAGACTGGTATATTTCCACCACAGTATACAGAGTTCTGTTAGTTGACATGAAGATATACTGTTATTTCCTCCAAGGTAGACAGATAAGTACATCTAACTCAGTCTACCATTCTCCATACACGTACAGTGGGGAGAACAAGTATTTGATACACTGCCGATTTTGCAGGTTTTCCTACTTACAAAGCATGTATAGGTCTGTAATTTTTATCATAGGTACACTTCAACTGTGAGAGCTGGACAAAAATCCAGAAAATCACATTGTATGATTTTTAAGTAATTCATTTGCATTTGATTCCATTTTTGAAAAAAACTAATGTAACAAAATGTGGAAAAAGTCAATAGGTCTGAATACTTTCTGAATGCACTGTATAGTATTAATTTAAAAGTCAAAAAAAAAAATGTACCAATCCTGGATTGCCCCTTTTAATTATTAGATGTTTTTATTAATCCATATTTACAGTGATTTTCTCTCTGTTGTAAAGCTGATAATGAAATAATAACCATAATAATATTGGTGACCTAAAGTTCTCTGGAACACTGCCTAAGGTTTCAGCAACTGGAATAACTTATTGTAAGACTAAAATCATAGACATTACTACTATGTAATGTGAAAAATAAGACAAAATATGACTATTGTTGCTCACTTGACTGTCTTATTAATTGTAGAAGACAATTGTCAAAGTTTGTAAAACCATTTAAACATTCACTACATTGACTGTCTGACTTTGTCGTTCACACAGGAGAGAGACGTGACTACCTTGGATCCTCTGGGGAGCCGCAACAACGTCATGACGCTGACGAGGCAGAGAAGAGTCTCTCCGGATCAGAGCACCTCAAGAAACGCCAGCGGAGACCCATAGGGAAGAAACCTCACTGCTGCTCCGACCGTGGGAAGAGTTTTTCAACATCGCAGTCACTACAATATCACCAAGGAATTCACACTGGAGAAAGAACCAATGGCTGTGATGCATGTGGAATGAGCTTTACTACCTCAAGTGAACTGATTTTACACCAGAGAACACATTCCACGCATTCCAGAGAACACATTCCACGCATTCCAGAGAACACGGTCCACGCATTCCAGAGAACACATTCCACGCATTCCAGAGAACCATTCCACTGCTCTGACTGTGGGAAGAGCTTTGCTTCACCAAGCAACCTAAAACAACACCAGAAAGAATGCACAGGAGAGAAGCCTTATAACTGTGATGTATGTGGGAATTATTGCTTTACATCAGCATCTCTGGCTGTGCACCAGCGAACCCAGACTGGAGAAAGACCTTTCCTCTGCTCTGACTGTGGGAAGTGTTTTGTTAGGTCACAACATTTAAAATCACACCAGAGAACACACACAAGAGTTCACTCAAATCGGTACTCTGGCTTCACACCAGAGAACTCACACAGGAGAGAAACCTTACAGTTGTGATCAGTGTGATAAGAGATTCACCCAGTCAGGAAGCCTGACTGTACACAAGCTGACACACACTCAAGAGAGGCCTCACCACTGCTCTGACTGCGGGAAGAGTTTCACTTTTATTGGGACTTTAATACGTCACAAGCGAATCCACACAGGAGAGAAACCTTACGGCTGTGCTGTATGTGGGAAGAGTTTTACTACATCAGGCAACCTGATATCACACCAGAGAACACACACAGGAAAGAAACCTTATAGCTGTGATCAGTGTGACAAGAGATACTCTGATTCAAGATACCTGATTAAACATCAGAAAATACATGCAGGAGATCCACAGAGAGTGGAACGATCTCCAACACCAGACCTGGGTAGTAGAACACTGAGTGTTGAATTATCTCCAACACCAGACCTGGGTAGTAGAACACAGAGTGTGGAATGATCTCCAACACCAGACCTGGGTAGTAGAACACAGAGTGTGGAATGATCTCCAACACCAGACCTGGGTAGTAGAACACAGTGTGGACTGATCTCTATGTGATAACTTTTGATGTGGCTGGGTGGATGGTTCAACTTGTTTCACCCTTCAGCTCTAATGTCACATGATCAAATTCGTCATTTGTATGTATAAAATGAGCATCCAGACAATAAATATGTCTTTCCATTTAGTTGGAGATCCTAGAAGCTGTCACATTTAGTTGGAGATCCTAGAAGCTGTCACATTTAGTTGGAGATCCTAGAAGCTGTCACATTTAGTTGGAGATCCTAGAAGCTGTCACATTTAGTTGGAGATCCTAGAAGCTGTCACATTTAGTTGGAGATCCTAGAAGCTGTCACATTTAGTTGGAGATCCTAGAAGCTGTCACATTTAGTTGGAGATCCTAGAAGCTGTCACATTTAGTTGGAGATCCTAGAAGCTGTTACATTCAGTTGGAGATCCTAGAAGCTTTTACATTTATATGGAGATCCTAGAAGCTGTCACCTTTCACCACGGACAGTTACCGCGAATCGCAAAGAAAACAGGAGCTGCCTCCACTATTCCAGCACCATTTCAATTTCAACATTTCAACATCATCAAAATCACCTCTGCTTAGTCTACTACAGTGACAACTAAAAGATACCAAAAACAATTTAGTCCAATCAACATAAGCTAAATATGATGTGTCTGTCCATGGTTCTGATTTCTCGTGTGTGTGTTCGTGCAAGTAGAAAAGCATGTTGACTCACCCTACTTGTAGAGAAACACCAATGCCAATCCTCCTCTCTTTCATGTTGATGAAACGGTCTATCACTCTGTCATACAGTACACGCTTTTAGTTTTTGTTGTCCTAGGCTACCTGGCTAAAATGCTAGCTAGCTAGCCTAACTTCCATTCATGGGCAACGTTAGCTAGTTAACGTTAGCCTTCTACATCTAGCTACATATTGAACTTCCATCCTCTCAGTCCAGGGGCACAGCAATGAATGAATTTAATGGGTGGATCAGAATCGCCATTATAACCATTGGCCAGTATGGAGAATTAAGTCCAAATCCCTATCTCCATCCATGGCTAATTTAGGAAAGGGACCATTTAAGCTAGCTAGCTAGCTAGCCACCAGAGGACAACAAGGCAACAATTCAAGTTGTTTCTGTTAATGACATCTGCTCTCAACGCCATTTGATAGGAGTGAGGCCAAATCCAACCTGGCTTCCCTTTACACTTTTTTTCTTTTCGCCAGGACCAGTCACAGTTGAGCTCAACGCTGATTAGCATTTATTTATTTTGTGTGCCTTTTTTGTCAAGGGAGGGCGAATGCTCGCTGACTTCCAATGCATTCAATGCTACGGGCAGAAACAATGTCATACTCGTTTGGACCAGACAGCATCAGATCGATGGCCTACACGTAGAGAGACAGAGGGGCGCTGTTTCGCTCGCTCGGATGTTTTCTCCTGTGAGATACAGTCAGCATCTTGCGAATTATGAAACGCAGAGAGACGAAAGATAAATTGCTTGATGTTATTTAATTATTTTCTGGGTAATTTTTTTGGGGGGGAAGCCTGGCTTCCCATGGCGTCCATGAATACACGCCACAACACAAAAAGGTTTATCTGGTAATATGGGCCATATTATTATTATTATTATTTTACAATATAGGCTAGAGACAAGCCGTTTTCTTTGCTGTAAAGCTGCAGCCATGGCAGTCGCTCCATTCTCCTGGCTGACACTCAGAGGCGGCATGATAGTGAACTTGCAAAGTCTACTCAAGACTGGTCTGTGATCTTGGTTTATAACAGACGACGAAATGATACAATGTATCAATATTGCTCGCTGCTCCAATGTAATAAATGTACAAATCTTTAACGGAAGACTCATCTGGGTCTGCATCCCCGCTCGCCATCACTGCTAAGCTCTACCAGCTGTAGCTCAGCTGGTAGAGCACGGCGCTTGTAACGCCAAGGTAGTGGGTTCGATCCCCGGGACCACCCATACACATATCTTATAAGCCTGTGGTCCTCTGTAGCTCAGCTGGTAGAGCACGGCGCTTGTAACGCCAAGGTAGTGGGTTCGATCCCCGGGACCACACATACAACAACAACAACAAAAGAGTCGGTAGTATCACATGAAAGGTATTCTAAAATGTTGGTACCATTATGTTCGGGTACCATGATATTACCGTGGTACCAGTATACCATGTGACACTAGATCCTAGAAGCTGTCAGATTTAGATGGAGATCCTAGAAGGGGGTGGTTGTCACGATCAACCCCATTATAATATATCTAGTGGTGGAGGGGGGTGGTTGTCACGATCAACCCTATTATAATACATCTAGTGGTGGAGGGGGGTGGTTGTCACGATCAACCCTATTATAATACATCTAGTGGTGGAGGGGGGTGGTTGTCACGATCAACCCTATTATAATACATCTAGTGGTGGAGGGGGGTGGTTGTCACGATCAACCCTATTATAATACATCTAGTGGTGGAGGGGGGTGGTTGTCACGATCAACCCTATTATAATAAATCTAGTGGTGGAGGGGGGTGGTTGTCACGATCAACCCCATTATAATAAAATCTAGTGGTGGAGGGGGGTGGTTGTCACGATCAACCCTATTATAATAAATCTAGTGGTGGAGGGGGGTGGTTGTCACGATCAACCCTATTATAATAAATCTAGTGGTGGAGGGGGGTGGTTGTCACGATCAACCCTATTATAATAAATCTAGTGGTGGAGGGGAGTGGTTGTCACTATCAACCCCATTATAAAACATCTAGTGGTGGAGGGGGGTGGTTGTCACTATCAACCCCATTATAATACATCTAGTGGTGGAGGGGGGTGGTTGTCACTATCAACCCCATTATAATACATCTACTGGTGGAGGGGGGTGGTTGTCACTATCAACCCCATTATAATACATCTAGTGGTAGAGGGGGGTGGTTGTCACTATCAACCCCATTATAATACATCTACTGGTGGAGGGGGGTGGTTGTCACTATCAACCCCATTATAATACATCTACTGGTGGAGGGGGGTGGTTGTCACTATCAACCCCATTATAATACATCTAGTGGTGGAGGGGGGTGGTTGTCACGATCAACCCCATTATAATAAAATCTAGTGGTGGAGGGGGGTGGTTGTCACGATCAACCCCATTATAATACATCTAGTGGTGGAGGGGGGTGGTTGTCACGATCAACCCTATTATAATAAATCTAGTGGTGGAGGGGGGTGGTTGTCACGATCAACCCTATTATAATAAATCTAGTGGTGGAGGGGAGTGGTTGTCACTATCAACCCCATTATAAAACATCTAGTGGTGGAGGGGGGTGGTTGTCACTATCAACCCCATTATAATACATCTAGTGGTGGAGGGGGGTGGTTGTCACTATCAACCCCATTATAATACATCTACTGGTGGAGGGGGGTGGTTGTCACTATCAACCCCATTATAATACATCTAGTGGTAGAGGGGGGTGGTTGTCACTATCAACCCCATTATAATACATCTACTGGTGGAGGGGGGTGGTTGTCACTATCAACCCCATTATAATACATCTACTGGTGGAGGGGGGTGGTTGTCACTATCAACCCCATTATAATACATCTAGTGGTGGAGGGGGGTGGTTGTCACGATCAACCCCATTATAATAAAATCTAGTGGTGGAGGGGGGTGGTTGTCACGATCAACCCCATTATAATACATCTAGTGGTGGAGGGGGGTGGTTGTCACTATCAACCCCATTATAATACATCTAGTGGTGGAGGGGGGTGGTTGTCACGATCAACCCCATTATAATACATCTACTGGTGGATGGGGGTGGTTGTCACTATCAACCCCATTATAATACATATACTGGTGGAGGGGGGTGGTTGTCACTATCAACCCCATTATAATACATCTAGTGGTGGAGGGGGGTGGTTGTCACGATCAACCCCATTATAATACATCTAGTGGTGGAGGGGGGTGGTTGTCACTATCAACCCCATTATAATACATCTAGTGGTGGAGGGGGGTGGTTGTCACGATCAACCCCATTATAATACATCTACTGGTGGATGGGGGTGGTTGTCACTATCAACCCCATTATAATACATATACTGGTGGAGGGGGGTGGTTGTCACTATCAACCCCATTATAATACATCTAGTGGTGGAGGGGGGTGGTTGTCACGATCAACCCCATTATAATACATCTAGTGGTGGAGGGGGGTGGTTGTCACTATCAACCCCATTATAATACATCTAGTGGTGGAGGGGGGTGGTTGTCACGATCAACCCCATTATAATACACCTAGTGGTGGAGGGGGGTGGTTGTCACTATCAACCCCATTATAATACATCTAGTGGTGGAGGGGGGTGGTTGTCACTATCAACCCCATTATAATACATCTACTGGTGGAGGGGGGTGGTTGTCACTATCATTTACATTTACATTTTAGTCATTTAGCAGACGCTCTTATCCAGAGCGACTTACAGTTAGTGCATACATTATTTTATCGAACCCACAACCCTGGCGTTGCAAACGCCATGCTCTACCAACTGAGCTACATCCCCTGCCGGCCAAATCCCTCCCCTACCCTGGACGACGCTGGGCCAATTGTGCGCGCCGCACCACGGGTCTCCCGGTCGCGGCCGGCTACGACAGAGCCTGGATACGAACCAGGATCTCTGGTGGCACTATCAACCCCATTATAATACATCTAGTGGTGGAGGGGGGTGGTTGTCACGATCAACCCCATTATAATACATCTAGTGGTGGAGGGGGGTGGTTGTCACGATCAACCCCATTATTATAAAATCTAGTGGTGGAGGGGGGTGGTTGTCACTATCAACCCCATTATAATACATCACCTGGTGGAAGGTAAAATGCAAGACTACACAGTTTACCCACTGTTTGATTTCCCAACAGTTTACCCACTGTTTGATTTCCCAACAGTTTACCCACTGTTTGATTTCCCAACAGTTTACCCACTGTTTGATTTCCCAACAGTTTACCCACTGTTTGATTTCCCAACAGTTTACCCACTGTTTGATTTCCCAACAGTTTACCCACTGTTTGATTTCCCAACAGTTTACCCACTGTTTGATTTCCCAACAGTTTACCCACTGTTTGATTTCCCAACAGTTTACCCACTGTTTGATTTCCCAACAGTTTACCCACTGTTTGATTTCCCAAGAGTTTACCCACTGTTTGATTTCCCAACAGTTTACCCACTGTTTGATTTCCCAACAGTTTACCCACTGTTTGATTTCCCAACAGTTTACCCACTGTTTGATTTCCCAACAGTTTACCCACTGTTTGATTTCCCAACAGTTTACCCACTGTTTGATTTCCCAACAGTTTACCCACTGTTTGATTTCCCAACAGTTTACCCACTGTTTGATTTCCCAACAGTTTACCCACTGTTTGATTTCCCAACAGTTTACCCACTGTTTGATTTCCCAACAGTTTACCCACTGTTTGATTTCCCAACAGTTTACCCACTGTTTGATTTCCCAACAGTTTACCCACTGTTTGTCACCAATCTTTTGCAGATAATTGCATTGAAAGTTTGAGAGTGAGAAAGTTAGAGGGTCAAATATCAAACCCCTAAGACATGCTAACCTCTCACCATTACAATAACAGGGGAGGAAGACATGCTAACCTCTCACCATTACAATAACAGGGGAGGTTAGCATTTTATATCATACCTCCAAGACATGCTAACCTCTCACCATTACAATAACAGGGGAGGTTAGCATTTTATATCATACCTCCAAGACATGCTAACCTCTCACCATTACAATAACAGGGGAGGTTAGCATTTTATATCATACCCCTAAGACATGCTAACCTCTCACCATTACAATAACAGGGGAGGTTAGCATTTTATATCATACCCCTAAGACATGCTAACCTCTCACCATTACAATAACAGGGGAGGTTAGCATTTTATATCATACCTCCAAGACATGCTAACCTCTCACCATTACAATAACAGGGGAGGTTAGCATTTTATATCATACCCCTAAGACATGCTAACCTCTCACCATTACAATAACAGGGGAGGTTAGCATTTTATATCATACCTCCAAGACATGCTAACCTCTCACCATTACAATAACAGGGGAGGTTAGCATTTTATATCATACCTCCAAGACATGCTAACCTCTCACCATTACAATAACAGGGGAGGTTAGCATTTTATATCATACCCCTAAGACATGCTAACCTCTCACCATTACAATAACAGGGGAGGTTAGCATTTTATATCATACCCCTAAGACATGCTAACCTCTCACCATTACAATAACAGGGGAGGTTAGCATTTTATATCATACCTCCAAGACATGCTAACCTCTCACCATTACAATAACAGGGGAGGTTAGCATTTTATATCATACCTCCAAGACATGCTAACCTCTCACCATTACAATAACAGGGGAGGTTAGCATTTTATATCATACCTCCAAGACATGCTAACCTCTCACCATTACAATAACAGGGGAGGTTAGCATTTTATATCATACCCCTAAGACATGCTAACCTCTCACCATTACAATAACAGGGGAGGTTAGCATTTTATATCATACCCCTAAGACATGCTAACCTCTCACCATTACAATAACAGGGGAGGTTAGCATTTTATATCAAACCCCTAAGACATGCTAACCTCTCACCATTACAATAACAGGGGAGGAAGACATGCTAACCTCTCACCATTACAATAACAGGGGAGGTTAGCATTTTATATCATACCTCCAAGACATGCTAACCTCTCACCATTACAATAACAGGGGAGGTTAGCATTTTATATCATACCTCCAAGACATGCTAACCTCTCACCATTACAATAACAGGGGAGGTTAGCATTTTATATCATACCTCCAAGACATGCTAACCTCTCACCATTACAATAACAGGGGAGGTTAGCATTTTATATCATACCTCCAAGACATGCTATCCTCTCACCATTACAATAACAGGGGAGGTTAGCATTTTATATCATACCCCTAAGACATGCTAACCTCTCACCATTACAATAACAGGGGAGGTTAGCATTTTATATCAAACCCCTAAGACATGCTAACCTCTCACCATTACAATAACATGGGAGGTTAGCATTTTATATCATACCCCTAAGACATGCTAACCTCTCACCATTACAATAACAGGGGAGGTTAGCATTTTATATCATACCTCCAAGACATGCTAACCTCTCACCATTACAATAACAGGGGAGGTTAGCATTTTATATCATACCCCTAAGACATGCTAACCCCTCACCATTACAATAACAGGGGAGGTTAGCATTTTATATCATACCCCTAAGACATGCTAACCTCTCACCATTACAATAACAGGGGAGGTTAGCATTTTATATCATACCCCTAAGACATGCTAACCTCTCACCATTACAATAACAGGGGAGGTTAGCATTTTATATCAAACCCCTAAGACATGCTAACCTCTCACCATTACAATAACAGGGGAGGTTAGCGTTTTATATCAAACCCCTAAGACATGCTAACCTCTCACCATTACAATAACAGGGGAGGTTAGCATTTTATATCATACCTCCAAGACATGCTAACCTCTCACTATTACAATAACAGGGGAGGTTAGCATTTTATATCAAACCCCTAAGACATGCTAACCTCTCACCATTACAATAACAGGGGAGGTTAGCATTTTATATCAAACCCCTAAGACATGCTAACCTCTCACCATTACAATAACAGGGGAGGTTAGCGTCACAATTAATTCAGGATTATCTGTAATCATGGTAGCATCCACATTAATGTGGAAGTGTTTATAAACATATTATATTCTGGGTCAGGGAGAGAGAAAGAGGGTCAGAGAGAGAGAGAGCAAGAAAGAGGGTCAGAGAGAGAGAGGGAGAGAGAGAGATAGGGTCAGAGAGAGAGGGTCAGAGAGAGAGGGAGAGAGAGAGAGAAAAAGGGTCAAAGAGAGAGAGGGAGAGAGAGAAAGAGGGTCAGGGAGAGAGGGAGAGAGAGAGAGGAAGGGTCAGGGAGAGAGAAAGAGGGTCAGAGGGAGAGAGAGATAGGGTCAGAGAGAGAGAAAGAGGGTCGGAGAGGGAGAGGGTCAGGGAGAAAGAAAGAGGGTCAGGGAGGGAGAAAGAGGGTCAGAGAGAGAGGGAGGATGATATTAAGCAGATTCAGATTGAATCCCAACCTACATTTTTCAAATGATGACTTTGAAATTTGAGATTCCCTCTATATACATTTCATATACTGTTATTTAATATTATATTTGAAATAAAATTCAAACAATCGTTGAAAGTTATTAACTTTTTGTCTGAAAATAATATTACAAATGTCAACTGTTTTACACACTCCAGTCTGCAGATGGCGATGTGGGTCTTTCAGGCAAGTCTGCCAGAGTATGACGTATAATTTAGTGGACGGGACGCTTCTTTCAACAACAACAACAGCTAGTCGGTCGGCACTAGTTATCACAGTCACAAATATGTCTAAACCCTGCCTTTTCTACAACTTATCTTCTTAAAATCTGATTTTAAACCTAATTACACTGCTAACGCTATGCCTAACCCTGTCCTTAAATTAAGACTAAAAAGTAAATGTTTGTTTTCATGAATTTTGGCGACAGCCAATGCTGACTTTGTGGCTGTGGTAAGTAGTGACAACCCAGCTCTTTGATAGTTCAATGAAACTGGTCAGCCACCTCGGTAGCTTGCTAGCCGAAGCATTGAAGCTCTTTAGACGCTTTCTGGTATATTAGCCACTGTGTTTTGAATTAACTTCTGTCTTCTAGTTAGTTATCCCATTTAATTTCATATTTACGGTGTTGTTGTTATTGGTCAGCTAGCTGGCTGGTTAAGTTAGCACTAGCCTAACTAGCTAACATCCCCGACCATGAGCTCACTAAGCTACTCTCCTCCTGCTAAAGAAGAGGAGGTCTGCTGGACGGAGAAAGAAGCTCTGGAGGAAGAGGAGGATGTTACAATACAAAAACAAGTAGAGGGTGAAGCTGTTACCGTGAAAGAAGAAGATAAAGATGTTACAGTGAAAGAAGAGGAAGACGCGTTCAGAGTGAAAGAGGAGGAGGATGTTACAGTGAAAGAAGAGGAAGACGCGTTCAGAGTGAAAGAGGAGGATGATGAGGATGCAGTTTTTAGAGTCAAGGAGGAGGAGAAAACTGTCACATCGAAAGAGGAGGAAGAACAAGAAGAGGAGGAGAGAGATCTGATTAACACCAGTAAGTACTGAGTGATTCCTCATGAAACCAGGACAAAAAAATACCATGATTTGCACGAAATTCTACCCATTGAACGGTATTTTTGAGCAGTGGCGATTTCAGCATGTCAATCTTGGTGGGCAAACTTTTAAAATGTTTTTTAGATGCATGCCAGCAAAAACCACTACACAACACTAAACAATACATTAATTGCAGTGGCCTAAAGTACTTAAGTAGAAATACTTTAAAGTACTACTTAAGTAGTTTTGGGGGGTATTTGTAATTTACTTTACTATTTATATTTTTGACTACTTTTACTTCCCTAGATTCCTAAAGAAAATAGTGTACTTTTTACTCCCTACATTTTCTTTGATACCCAAAAGTACTCCTTACATTTATAATGCTTTGCAGGACAGGAAAATGGTCCAATTTACTCACTTATCAAGAGAACATCCCTGGTCATCCCTACTGCCTCTGATCTGGCGGACTAACTAAACACAAATAAATCGTTTGTAAATTATGTCTGAGTGTTGGAGTGTGCCCCTGGCTATCTGTACATTTTAAAAACAAGAAAATGGTGCCGTCTGCTTTGCTTAATATCAGGAATTTGAATTTGAAAATATTTATACTTTAACTTTTGATACTTAAGTATATTTTGAACCAAATACTTTAACTTTCACTCAAGTAGTATTTTACTCAGTAAACTTTCCATTTTACTTGAGTAACTTTCTATTAAGGTATCTATACTTTTACTCAAGTATGACAATTGGGTACTTTTTCCACCACTGATTAATTGCACTATAACGGTGACAAACGGTGGTGACAAACTGTTAGGGCCTCCATAAAGCTGTCCCAAACTGTTAGGGCCTCCATAAAGCTGTCCCAAACTGTTAGGGCCTCCATAAAGCTGTCCCAACAGCAGAGTCCCAACACCTTACCACCGCTACACCTGGCTATCAGCGGAGCCTTGTCTGGCAGCGAAACACTTCATTCAGCCTCATTTACTGCCTTTAAAAAGAAACATAGCCGATATGGCTGACTTGCTTAAACAAATGTGGTTTCTACTGACAATTGAGACAATGTACAAACTATGGCATAAAGGGGACGACGAGCGGATAAGAGGCAATCCGTAATTTCGATTAAGACATTAATGAGCGAGCTAGGCTGGACGTAGTCAATATAACTATTTGTTCAGCACTTTTAAAATGTACAGCGACAGAATTCAGAACATGGGCCGTTCTTACAGTGTTCTCCCTGTACACCAAGTCAGAACAATATTCAATGACAATTCTCTAAAACAGGCTATAGGCTAAATGTGCACAACCAAGTCAGAACAGTAGGCTAAGTTATGAGGGGGAAATAGACCAAATAATTAAGGTGAGGCACTCATTGTTGAATCTTGTAATATTGATTATTGATCTTATTTCCAGTGGTTTTCTCTCTGTTGTAAAGCTGATAATGAAATAATAACCATAATAATATTGGTGACCTAAAGTTCTCTGGAACACTGCCTAAGGTTTCAGCAACTGGAATAACTTATTGGAAGACTAAAATCATAGACATACTACTATGTGAAAAATGAAGACAACATATGACTATTGTTGCTCACTTGACTGTCTTATTAATTGTAGAAGACAATTGTCAAAGTTTGTGAAAGCATTTAAACATTCACTACGTTGACTGTCTGACTTTGTCGTTCACACAGGAGAGAGACATGACTATCTTGGATCCTCTGGGGAGCCTCAACAACATCATGATGCTGACGAGGCAGAGAAGAGTCTCTCCAGATCAGATCACCAGATGGTACTTACCTAACATGACAACTGTCTGGTCTAGTTGCTACAGCTTGGTCTGGTCTAGTTGCTACAGCTTGGTCTGGTCTAGTTGCTACAGCTTGGTCTGGTCTAGTTGCTACAGCTTGGTCTGGTCTAGTTGCTACAGCTTGGTCTAGTTGCTACAGCTTGGTCTGGTCTAGTTGCTACAGCTTGGTCTGGTCTAGTTGCTACAGCTTGGTCTGGTCTAGTTGATACAGCTTGGTCTGGTCTAGTTGATACAGCTTGGTCTAGTTGCTACAGCTTGGTCTGGTCTAGTTGATACAGCTTGGTCTAGTTGCTACAGCTTGGTCTGGTCTAGTTGCTACAGCTTGGTCTGGTCTAGTTGCTACAGCTTGGTCTGGTCTAGTTGCTACAACTTGGTCTGGTCTAGTTGATACAGCTTGGTCTGGTCTAGTTGATACAGCTTGGTCTGGTCTAGTTGATACAGCTTGGTTGGTCTAGTTGATACAGCTTGGTCTAGTTGCTACAGCTTGGTATGGTCTAGTTGATACAGCTTGGTCTGGCCTAGTTGCTACAGCTTGGTCTGGTCTAGTTGCTAATGCTTGGTCTGGTCTAGTTGATACAGCTTGGTCTGGCCTAGTTGCTACAGCTTGGTCTGGTCTAGTTGCTAATGCTTGGTCTGGTCTAGTTGATACAGCTTGGTCTGGTCTAGTTGCTACAGCTTGGTCTGGTCTAGTTGCTACAGCTTGGTCTGGTCTAGTTGCTACAGCTTGGTCTGGTCTAGTTGCTACAGCTTGGTCTGGTCTAGTTGCTACAGCTTGGTCTGGTCTAGTTGCTACAGCTTGGTATGGTCTAGTTGCTACAGCTTGGTCTAGTTGCTACAGCTTGGTCTGGTCTAGTTGCTACAGCTTGGTCTAGTTGCTACAGCTTGTTCTGGTCTAGTTGCTACAGCTTGGTCTAGTTGCTACAGCTTGGTAGGGTCTAGTTGCTACAGCTTGGTCTGGTCTAGTTGCTACAGCTTGGTCTGGTCTAGTTGCTAATGCTTGGTCTGGTCTAGTTGCTACAGCTTGGTCTGGTCTAGTTGCTACAGCTTAGACTGGTCTAGTTGATACAGCTACTTCTGGTCTAGTTGCTACAGCTTGGTCTGGTCTAGTTCCTACAGCTTGGTCTGGTCTAGTTCCTACAGCTTAGTATGGTATAGTTGCTACAGCTTGGTCTAGTTGCTACAGCTTGGTCTGGTCTAGTTGCTACAGCTTGGTCTGGTCTAGTTAATACAGCTTAGACTGGTTTAGTTGATACATCTTGCTCTGGTCTAGTTGCTACAGCTTGGTATAGTTGCTACAGCTTGGTCTAGTTGCAACAGCTTGGTCTAGTTGCTACAGCTTGGCATAGTTGCTACAGCTTGGTCTGGTCTAGTTGCTACAGCTTGGTCTTGTCTAGTTGCTACAGCTTGGTCTGGTCTAGTTGCTACAGCTTGGTCTGGTCTAGTTGCTACAGCTTGGTCTGGTCTAGTTGCTACAGCTTGGTCTAGTTGCAACAGCTTGGTCTAGTTGCTACAGCTTGGTCTAGTTGCTACAGCTTGGTAGGGTCTAGTTGCTACAGCTTGGTCTGGTCTAGTTCTACAGCTTGGTCTGGTCTAGTTGCTACAGCTTGGTCTGGTCTAGTTGCTACAGCTTGGTCTGGTCTAGTTGCTACAGCTTGGTCTGGTCTAGTTGCTACAGCTTGGTCTGGTCTAATTGATACAGCTTGGTCTGGTCTAGTTGATACAGCTTGTTCTGGTCTAGTTGCTACAGCTTGGTCTGGTCTAGTTGCTACAGCTTGGTCTGGTCTAGTTGCTACAGCTTGGCCTAGTTGCTACAGCTTGGTCTGGTCTAGTTGATACAGCTTGGTCTGGTCTAGTTGCTACAGCTTGGTCTGGTCTAGTTGCTACAGCTTGGTAGGGTCTAGTTGCTACAGCTTGGTATGGTCTAATTGATACAGCTTGGTCTGGTCTAGTTGCTACAGCTTGGTCTGGTCTAGTTGCTACAGCTTGGTCTGGTCTAGTTGATACAGCTTGGTCTGGTCTAGTTGCTACAGCTTAGACTGGTCTAGTTGATACAGCTACTTCTGGTCTAGTTGCTACAGCTTGGTCTGGTCTAGTTGCTACAGCTTAGTATGGTATAGTTGCTACAGCTTGGTCTAGTTGCTACAGCTTTGTCTGGTCTAGTTGCTACAGCTTGGTCTGGTCTAGTTGCTACAGCTTATACTGGTTTAGTTGATACATCTTACTCTGGTCTAGTTGATACAGCTTGGTCTGGTCTAGTTGCTACAGCTTGGTCTGGTCTAGTTGCTACAGCTTGGTCTAGTTGCTAGAGCTTGGCCTAGTTGCTACAGCTTGGTCTGGTCTAGTTGCTACAGCTTGGTATAGTTGCTACAGCTTGGCCGTGGTTGCTACAGCTTGGTATTGTCTAGTTGCTACAGCTTGGTCTGATCTAGTTCCTACAGCTTGGTCTGGTCTAGTTGCTACAACTTGGTCTGGTCTAGTTGCTACAGCTTGGTCTGGTCTAGTTGCGACAGCTTGGTCCGGTCTAGTTGCTACAGCTAGGTCTGGTCTAGTTGCTACAGCTTGGTCTGGTCTATTTGCTACAGCTTAGACTGGTCTAGTTGATACAGCTACTTCTGGTCTAGTTGCTACAGCTTGGTCTGGTCTAGTTCCTACAGCTTAGTATGGTATAGTTGCTACAGCTTGGTCTAGTTGCTACAGCTTGGTCTGGTCTAGTTGCTACAGCTTGGTCTGGTCTAGTTGCTACAGCTTGGACTGGTTTAGTTGATACATCTTGCTCTGGTCTAGTTGATACAGCTTGGTCTGGTCTAGTTGCTACAGCTTGGTCTGGTCTAGTTGCAACAGCTTGGTCTAGTTGCTACAGCTTGGCATAGTTGCTACAGCTTGGTCTGGTCTAGTTGCTACAGCTTGGTCTAGTTGCTACAGCTTGGTAGGGTCTAGTTGCTACAGCTTGGTCTGGTCTAGTTGATACATCTTGCTCTGGTCTAGTTGCTACAGCTTAGACTGGTTTAGTTGATACATCTTACTCTGGTCTAGTTGATACAGCTTGGTCTGGTCTAGTTGCTACAGCTTGGTATGGTCTAGTTGCTACAGCTTGGTCTAGTTGCTACAGCTTGGCCTAGTTGCTACAGCTTGGTCTGGTCTAGTTGCTACAGCTTGGTGTAGTTGCTACAGCTTGGCCGTGGTTGCTACAGCTTGGTATTGTCTAGTTGCTACAGCTTGGTCTGATCTAGTTGCGACAGCTTGGTCTGGTCTAGTTGCTACAGCTAGGTCTGGTCTAGTTGCTACAGCTTGGTCTGGTCTAGTTGCTACAGCTTAGTATGGTATAGTTGCTACAGCTTGGTCTAGTTGCTACAGCTTGGTCTGGTCTAGTTGCTACAGCTTGGTCTGGTCTAGTTGCTACAGCTTAGACTGGTTTAGTTGATACATCTTACTCTGGTCTAGTTGATACAGCTTGGTATGGTCTAGTTGCTACAGCTTGGTCTGGTCTAGTTGCTACAGCTTGGTCTAGTTGCTACAGCTTGGTCTGGTCTAGTGGCTACAGCTTGGTATAGTTGCTACAGCTTGGCCGTGGTTGCTACAGCTTGGTATTGTCTAGTTGCTACAGCTTGGTCTGATCTAGTTGCTACAGCTTGGTCTGGTCTAGTTGCTACAACTTGGTCTGGTCTAGTTGCTACAGCTTGATCTGGTCTAGTTGATACACCTTGGCCTGGTCTAGTTGCTACAGCTTGGAATAGTTGCTACAGCTTGGTCTGGTCTAGTTGCTACAGCTTGGTATAGTTGCTACAGCTTGGTCTAGTTGCTACAGCTTGGTCTGGTCTAGTTGCTACAGTTTGGTATGGTCTAGTTGCTACAGCTTGGCATAGTTGCTACAGCTTGGTCTGGTCTAGTTGCTACAGCTTGGTCTGGTCTAGTTGCTACAGCTTGGTCTGGTCTAGGTAATACAGCTTGGTCTGGTCTAGTTGCTACAGCTTGGCCTAGTTGCTACAGCATTCTCTGGTCTAGTTGCTACAGCTTGGTCTGGTCTAGTTGATACAGCTTGGTCTGGTCTAGTTGCTACAGCTTGGTCTGGTCTAGTTGCTACAGCTTGGTCTGGTCTAGGTAATACAGCTTGGTCTTGTCTAGTTGCTACAGCTTGGCCTAGTTTCTACAGCTTGGTCTGGTCTAGTTGCTACAGCTTTGTCGGGTCTAGTTGCTACAGCTTGGTCTGGTCTAGTTTCTACAGCTTGGTCTAGTTTCTACAGCTTGGTCTAGTTGCTACAGCTTGGTCTGGTCTAGTTGCTACAGCTTGGTCTGGTCTAGTTGCTACAGCCTGGTCTGGTCTAGTTGCTACAGCTTGGTATGGTCTAGTTGCTACAGCTTGGTCTGGTCTAGTTTCTACAGCTTGGTCTGGTCTAGTTGCTACAGCTTGGTCTAGTTGCTACAGCTTGGTCTGGTCTAGTTGCTACAGCTTGGTCTGGTCTAGCATACAGCTTGCTCTATCAGGGTCTAGCTAGGCCAGGTTTCTTTGA
Source organism: Coregonus lavaretus (assembly GCF_964263955.1). NCBI lineage: Eukaryota > Metazoa > Chordata > Actinopteri > Salmoniformes > Salmonidae > Coregonus > Coregonus lavaretus. The sequence goes on along the minus strand of NW_028161510.1, from coordinate 4,147,458 downwards.
AGTGCTTCATGAAATCAGTGAATGACAGAATCCATAGTGAATGTGTCTGTGTCCTCTCTTTATTATTACCAGGACAACGCTAGCCTGCCCCCCTCCACCCTCCCAGAGTCCCCCGGTCGTACCTCTCCCAGTATCACCTTACTGCTGGGTCTGAAGAGGGTGTCTTTGAGGCTGGTGGACTGCAGGAAAACACTGAGGCTGAGTGGACCTACAAGAGGAGGAGAAGAGGAGGAAGAGGGAGATTTGACACATCAAAGTCAGTTCTGAACAAATACAATAGATCTGTTCCCAGGACAACCTGCAGATAGACTGGTATATTTCCACCACAGTAGACAGTCCTGTTAGTTGACATGAAGATAGATTGGTATATTTCCACCAGTCTATTACAGGAGACAATTCTGTTAGTTGACATGAAGATAGACTGGTATTTTTCCACCATAGTAGACAGAGTTATGTTAGTTGACTTGAAAATAGACTGGTGGTATATTTCCACCACAGTAGACAGAGGTCTGTTAGTTGACATGAAGATAGACTGGTATATTTCCACCACAGTAGACAGACTTCTGTTAGTTGACATGAAGATAGACTGGTATATTTCCACCACAGTAGACAGAGTTATGTTAGTTGACATGAAGATAGACTGGTATATTTCCACCAGTCTCTCACAGGAGACAATTCTGTTAGTTGACATGAAGATAGACTGGTATTTTTCCACCAGAGTAAACAGAGTTATGTTAGTTGACATGAAGATAGACTAGTATAGTTCCACCACAGTAGACAGTTCTGTTAGTTGACATGAAGATAGACTGGTATATTTCCACAAAGGTAGACAGAGTTATGTTAGTTGACATGAAGATAGACTGGTATATTTACACCACAGTAGACAGTTATGTTAGTGGACATGAAGATAGACTGGTATATTTCCACAAAGGTAGACAGAGTTATGTTAGTTGACATGAAGATAGACTGGTATATTTCCACCACAGTAGACAGCTCTGTTAGTTGAGATGAAGGTAGACTGGTATATTTCCACCACAGTAGACAGCTCTGTTAGTTGAAATGAAGATAGACTGGTATATTTCCACCACAGTAGATAGTTATCTTAGTTGACATGAAGATATACTGGTATATTTCCACCACAGTAGACAGTTATGTTAGTTGACATGAAGATACACTGGTATATTTCCACCACAGTAGACAGTTCTGTTAGTTGACATGAAGATAGACTGGTATATTGCCACCAGTCTACCACAGGAGACAATTATGTTAGTTGACATGAAGATAGACTGGTATTTTTCCACCAGAGTAGACAGTTATGTTAGTTGACATGAAGATAGACTGTTATATTTCCACCACAGTAGACAGTTCTGTTAGTTGACATGAAGATAGACTGGTATATTTCCACCACAGTAGACAGTTCTGTTAGTTGACATGAAGATGGACTGGTACATTTCCACCACAGTAGACAGAGTTATGTTAGTTGACATAAAGATAGACTGGTATATTTCCACCACAGTAGACAGAGTTCTGTTAGTTGACGTGAAGATAGACTGGTATATTTCCACCACAGGAGACAATTATGTTAGTTGACATGAAGATAGACTGGTATTTTTCCACCAGAGTAGACAGAGTTCTGTTAGTTGACATGAAGATAGACTGGTATATTTCCACCAGTCTATCACAGGAGACAATTCTGTTAGTTGACATGAAGATAGACTGGTATATTTCCACCACAGTAGACAGCTCTGTTAATTGACATGAAGATAGACTGGTATATTTCCACCACAGTAGACAGTTCTGTTAATTGACATGAAGATAGACTGGTATATTTCCACCACAGTAGACAGTTCTGTTAAATGACATGAAGATATACTGGTATATTTCCACCAAGGTAGACAGAGTTCTGTTAGTTGACATGAAGATTGACTGGTATATTTCCACCACAGTAGACAGAGTTCTGTTAGTTGACATGAAGATGTACTGGTATATTTCCACCACAGTAGACAGAATTATGTTAGTTGACATGAAGATAGACAGGTATATTCCCACCAGTCTATCACAGGAGACAATTATGTTAGTTGCCATGAAGATAGACTGGTATTTTTCCACCAGAGTAGACAGAGTTCTGTTAGTTGACATGAAGATAGACTGGTATATTTCCACCACAGTAGACAGTTCTGTTAATTGACATGAATATAGACTGGTATATTTCCACCACAGTAGACAGAGTTCTATTAGTTGACATGAAGATAGACTGGTATATTTCCACCAAGGTAGACAGAGTTATGTTAGTTGACATGAAGATAGACTGATATATTTCCACCACAGTAGACAGAGTTCTATTAGTTGACATGAAGATAGACTGGTATATTTCCACCAAGGTAGACATAGTTCTGTTAGTTGACATGAAGATAGACTGATATATTTCCACCAGAGTAGACAGTTCTGTTAGTTGACATGAAGATGGACTGGTATATTTCCTCCAAGGTAGACAGAGTTCTGTTAGTTGACATGAAGTTAGGCTGGTATATTTCCACCACAGTAGACAGTTATGTTAGTTGACATGAAGATAGACTGGTATATTTCCACCACAGTAGACAGTTATATTAGTTGACATGAAGATAGACTGGTATATTTCCTCCAAGGTAGACAGTTCTGTTAGTTGACATGAAGATAGACTGGTATATATCCACCACAGTAGACAGTTCTGTTAGTTGAGATGAAGATAGACTGGTATATTTCCACCACAGTAGACAGCTCTGTTAGTTGACATGAAGATAGACTGGTATATTTCCACCACAGTAGACAGTTCTGTTAGTTGACATGAAGATAGGCTGGTATATTTCCACCACAGTAGACAGTTCTGTTAGTTGACATGAAGATGGACTGGTATATTTCCTCCAAGGTAGACAGTTCTGTTAGTTGACATGAAGATAGACTGGTATATTTCCACCAGTCTACCACATGAGACAATTATGTTAGTTGACATGAAGATAGACTGGTATATTTCCACCAGAGTAGACAGAGTTCTGTTAGTTGACGTGAAGATAGACTGGTATATTTCCACCACAGGAGACAATTATGTTAGTTGACATGAAGATGGACTGGTATATTTCCTACAAGGTAGACAGTTCTGTTAGTTGACATGAAGATAGACTGGTATATTTCCACCACAGTAGACAGTTCTGTTAGTTGACGTGAAGATAGGCTGGTATATTTCCACCACAGTAGACAGTTCTGTTAGTTGACATGAAGATGGACTGGTATATTTCCTACAAGGTAGACAGTTCTGTTAGTTGAGATGAAGATAGACTGGTATATTTCCACCACAGTAGACAGTTCTGTTAGTTGACATGAAGATGGACTGGTATATTTCCACCACAGTAGACAGTTCTGTTAGTTGAGATGAAGATAGACTGGTATATTTCCACCACAGTAGACAGTTCTGTTAGTTGAGATGAAGATAGACTGGTATATTTCCACCACAGTAGACAGTTCTGTTAGTTGACATGAAGATGGACTGGTATATTTCCACCACAGTAGACAGTTCTGTTAGTTGACATGAAGATAGACTGGTATATATCCACCACAGTAGACAGTTCTGTTAGTTGAGCTGAAGATAGACTGGTATATTTCCACCACAGTAGACAGCTCTGTTAGTTGACATGAAGATAGACTGGTATATTTCCACCACAGTAGACAGTTCTGTTAGTTTACATGAAGATAGGCTGGTATATTTCCACCACAGTAGACAGTTCTGTTAGTTGACATGAAGATGGACTGGTATATTTCCTCCAAGGTAGACAGTTCTGTTAGTTGACATGAAGATAGACTGGTATATTTCCACCAGTCTACCACAGGAGACAATTATGTTAGTTGACATGAAGATAGACTGGTATATTTCCACCACAGTAGACAGAGTTCTGTTACTTGACATGAAGATAGACTGGTATATTTCCACCACAGTAGACAGTTCTGTTAGTTGACATGAAGATAGGCTGGTATATTTCCACCACAGTAGACAGTTCTGTTAGTTGACATGAAGATGGACTGGTATATTTCCTACAAGGTAGACAGTTCTGTTAGTTGACATCAAGATAGACTGGTATATTTCCACCACAGTATACAGTTCTGTTAGTTGACATGAAGATAGACTGGTATATTTCCACCACAGTAGACTGTTCTGTTAGTTGAGATGAAGATAGACTGGTATATTTCCACCACAGTAGACAGTTCTGTTAGTTGAGATGAAGATAGACTGGTATATTTCCACCACAGTAGACAGTTATGTTAGTTGACATGAAGATGGACTGGTATATTTCCTCCAAGGTAGACAGAGTTCTGTTAGTTGACATGAAGATAGACTGGTATATTTCCACCACAGTAGACAGCTCTGTTAGTTGACATGAAGATAGACTGGTATATTTCCACCACAGTAGACAGTTCTGTTAGTTTACATGAAGATAGGCTGGTATATTTCCACCACAGTAGACAGTTCTGTTAGTTGACATGAAGATGGACTGGTATATTTCCTCCAAGGTAGACAGTTCTGTTAGTTGACATGAAGATAGACTGGTATATTTCCACCAGTCTACCACAGGAGACAATTATGTTAGTTGACATGAAGATAGACTGGTATATTTCCACCACAGTAGACAGCTCTGTTAGTTGACATGAAGATAGACTGGTATATTTCCACCACAGTAGACAGTTCTGTTAGTTTACATGAAGATAGGCTGGTATATTTCCACCACAGTAGACAGTTCTGTTAGTTGACATGAAGATAGACTGGTATATTTCCACCAGTCTACCACAGGAGACAATTTTGTTAGTTGACATGAAGATAGACTGGTATATTTCCACCACAGTAGACAGAGTTCTGTTACTTGACATGAAGATAGACTGGTATATTTCCACCACAGTAGACAGTTCTGTTAGTTGACATGAAGATAGGCTGGTATATTTCCACCACAGTAGACAGTTCTGTTAGTTGACATGAAGATGGACTGGTATATTTCCTACAAGGTAGACAGTTCTGTTAGTTGACATCAAGATAGACTGGTATATTTCCACCACAGTAGACAGTTCTGTTAGTTGACATGAAGATAGACTGGTATATTTCCACCACAGTAGACAGTTCTGTTAGTTGAGATGAAGATAGACTGGTATATTTCCACCACAGTAGACAGTTCTGTTAGTTGAGATGAAGATAGACTGGTATATTTCCACCACAGTAGACAGTTATGTTAGTTGACATGAAGATGGACTGGTATATTTCCTCCAAGGTAGACAGTTCTGTTAGTTGACATGAAGATAGACTGGTATATTTCCACCAGTCTACCACAGGAGACAATTATGTTAGTTGACATGAAGATAGACTGGTATATTTCCACCAGAGTAGACAGAGTTCTGTTAGTTGACGTGAAGATAGACTGGTATATTTCCACCACAGGAGACAATTATGTTAGTTGACATGAAGATAGACTGGTATTTGTCCACCAGAGTAGACAGAGTTCTCTTAGTTGACATGAAGATAGACTGGTATATTTCCACCACAGTAGACAGTTCTGTTAGTTGACGTGAAGATAGGCTGGTATATTTCCACCACAGTAGACAGTTCTGTTAGTTGACATGAAGATGGACTGGTATATTTCCTACAAGGTAGACAGTTCTGTTAGTTGACATGAAGATAGACTGGTATATTTCCACCACAGTAGACAGTTCTGTTAGTTGACATGAAGATAGACTGGTATATTTCCACCACATTAGACAGTTCTGTTAGTTGAGATGAAGATAGACTGGTATATTTCCACCACAGTAGACAGTTCTGTTAGTTGAGATGAAGATAGACTGGTATATTTCCACCACAGTAGACAGTTCTGTTAGTTGACATGAAGATGGACTGGTATATTTCCACCACAGTAGACAGTTCTGTTAGTTGACATGAAGATAGACTGGTATATATCCACCACAGTAGACAGTTCTGTTAGTTGAGCTGAAGATAGACTGGTATATTTCCACCACAGTAGACAGCTCTGTTAGTTGACATGAAGATAGACTGGTATATTTCCACCACAGTAGACAGTTCTGTTAGTTTACATGAAGTTAGGCTGGTATATTTCCACCACAGTAGACAGTTCTGTTAGTTGACATGAAGATGGACTGGTATATTTCCTCCAAGGTAGACAGTTCTGTTAGTTGACATGAAGATATACTGGTATATTTCCACCAGTCTACCACAGGAGACAATTATGTTAGTTGACATGAAGATAGACTGGTATATTTCCACCACAGTAGACAGATTTCTGTTACTTGACATGAAGATAGACTGGTATATTTTCACCACAGTAGACAGTTCTGTTAGTTGACATGAAGATAGGCTGGTATATTTCCACCACAGTAGACAGTTCTGTTAGTTGACATGAAGATGGACTGGTATATTTCCTACAAGGTAGACAGTTCTGTTAGTTGACATCAAGATAGACTGGTATATTTCCACCACAGTAGACAGTTCTGTTAGTTGACATGAAGATAGACTGGTATATTTCCACCACAGTAGACAGTTCTGTTAGTTGAGATGAAGATAGACTGGTATATTTCCACCACAGTAGACAGTTCTGTTAGTTGAGATGAAGATAGACTGGTATATTTCCACCACAGTAGACAGTTCTGTTAGTTGACATGAAGATGGACTAGTATATTTCCACCACAGTAGACAGTTCTGTTAGTTGACATGAAGATAGACTGGTATATATCCACCACAGTAGACAGTTCTGTTAGTTGAGCTGAAGATAGACTGGTATATTTCCACCACAGTAGACAGCTCTTTTAGTTGACATGAAGATAGACTGGTATATTTCCACCACAGTAGACAGTTCTGTTAGTTTACATGAAGATAGGCTGGTATATTTCCACCACAGTAGACAGTTCTGTTAGTTGACATGAAGATGGACTGGTATATTTCCTCCAAGGTAGACAGTTCTGTTAGTTGACATGAAGATAGACTGGTATATTTCCACCAGTCTACCACAGGAGACAATTATGTTAGTTGACATGAAGATGGACTGGTATATTTCATCCAAGATAGACAGAGTTCTGTTAGTTGACATGAAGATAGACTGGTATATTTCCACCACAGTAGACAGTTTTGTTAGTTGACATGAAGATAGACTGGTATATTTCCACCACAGTAGACAGTTATATTAGTTGACATGAAGATAGACTGGTATATTTCCTCCAAGGTAGACAGTTCTGTTAGTTGACATGAAGATAGGCTGGTATATTTCCACCAGAGTAGACAGAGTTCTGTTAGTTGACGTGAAGATAGACTGGTATATTTCCACCACAGGAGACAATTATGTTAGTTGACATGAAGATAGACTGGTATTTGTCCACCAGAGTAGACAGAGTTCTCTTAGTTGACATGAAGATAGACTGGTATATTTCCACCACAGTAGACAGTTCTGTTAGTTGACGTGAAGATAGGCTGGTATATTTCCACCACAGTAGACAGTTCTGTTAGTTGACATGAAGATGGACTGGTATATTTCCTACAAGGTAGACAGTTCTGTTAGTTGACATGAAGATAGACTGGTATATTTCCACCACAGTAGACAGTTCTGTTAGTTGACATGAAGATAGACTGGTATATTTCCACCACATTAGACAGTTCTGTTAGTTGAGATGAAGATAGACTGGTATATTTCCACCACAGTAGACAGTTCTGTTAGTTGAGATGAAGATAGACTGGTATATTTCCACCACAGTAGACAGTTCTGTTAGTTGACATGAAGATGGACTGGTATATTTCCACCACAGTAGACAGTTCTGTTACTTGACATGAAGATAGACTGGTATATTTCCACCACAGTAGACAGTTCTGTTAGTTGACATGAAGATAGGCTGGTATATTTCCACCACAGTAGACAGTTCTGTTAGTTGACATGAAGATGGACTGGTATATTTCCTACAAGGTAGACAGTTCTGTTAGTTGACATCAAGATAGACTGGTATATTTCCACCACAGTAGACAGTTCTGTTAGTTGACATGAAGATAGACTGGTATATTTCCACCACAGTAGACAGTTCTGTTAGTTGAGATGAAGATAGACTGGTATATTTCCACCACAGTAGACAGTTCTGTTAGTTGAGATGAAGATAGACTGGTATATTTCCACCACAGTAGACAGTTATGTTAGTTGACATGAAGATGGACTGGTATATTTCCTCCAAGGTAGACAGTTCTGTTAGTTGACATGAAGATAGACTGGTATATTTCCACCAGTCTACCACAGGAGACAATTATGTTAGTTGACATGAAGATAGACTGGTATATTTCCACCAGAGTAGACAGAGTTCTGTTAGTTGACGTGAAGATAGACTGGTATATTTCCACCACAGGAGACAATTATGTTAGTTGACATGAAGATAGACTGGTATTTGTCCACCAGAGTAGACAGTTCTGTTAGTTGACATGAAGATGGACTGGTATATTTCCTACAAGGTAGACAGTTCTGTTAGTTGACATGAAGATAGACTGGTATATTTCCACCACAGTAGACAGTTCTGTTAGTTGACATGAAGATAGACTGGTATATTTCCACCACAGTAGACAGTTCTGTTAGTTGACATGAAGATGGACTGGTATATTTCCACCACAGTAGACAGTTCTGTTAGTTGACATGAAGATAGACTGGTATATATCCACCACAGTAGACAGTTCTGTTAGTTGAGCTGAAGATAGACTGGTATATTTCCACCACAGTAGACAGCTCTGTTAGTTGACATGAAGATAGACTGGTATATTTCCACCACAGTAGACAGTTATGTTAGTTTACATGAAGTTAGGCTGGTATATTTCCACCACAGTAGACAGTTCTGTTAGTTGACATGAAGATGGACTGGTATATTTCCTCCAAGGTAGACAGTTCTGTTAGTTGACATGAAGATAGACTGGTATATTTCCACCAGTCTACCACAGGAGACAATTATGTTAGTTGACATGAAGATAGACTGGTATATTTCCACCACAGTAGACAGATTTCTGTTACTTGACATGAAGATAGACTGGTATATTTTCACCACAGTAGACAGTTCTGTTAGTTGACATGAAGATAGGCTGGTATATTTCCACCACAGTAGACAGTTCTGTTAGTTGACATGAAGATGGACTGGTATATTTCCTACAAGGTAGACAGTTCTGTTAGTTGACATCAAGATAGACTGGTATATTTCCACCACAGTAGACAGTTCTGTTAGTTGACATGAAGATAGACTGGTATATTTCCACCACAGTAGACAGTTCTGTTAGTTGAGATGAAGATAGACTGGTATATTTCCACCACAGTAGACAGTTCTGTTAGTTGAGATGAAGATAGACTGGTATATTTCCACCACAGTAGACAGTTCTGTTAGTTGAGCTGAAGATAGACTGGTATATTTCCACCACAGTAGACAGCTCTTTTAGTTGACATGAAGATAGACTGGTATATTTCCACCACAGTAGACAGTTCTGTTAGTTTACATGAAGATAGGCTGGTATATTTCCACCACAGTAGACAGTTCTGTTAGTTGACATGAAGATGGACTGGTATATTTCCTCCAAGGTAGACAGTTCTGTTAGTTGACATGAAGATAGACTGGTATATTTCCACCAGTCTACCACAGGAGACAATTATGTTAGTTGACATGAAGATGGACTGGTATATTTCCTCCAAGATAGACAGAGTTCTGTTAGTTGACATGAAGATAGACTGGTATATTTCCACCACAGTAGACAGTTTTGTTAGTTGACATGAAGATAGACTGGTATATTTCCACCACAGTAGACAGTTATATTAGTTGACATGAAGATAGACTGGTATATTTCCTCCAAGGTAGACAGTTCTGTTAGTTGACATGAAGATAGGCTGGTATATTTCCACCAGAGTAGACAGAGTTCTGTTAGTTGACGTGAAGATAGACTGGTATATTTCCACCACAGGAGACAATTATGTTAGTTGACATGAAGATAGACTGGTATTTGTCCACCAGAGTAGACAGAGTTCTCTTAGTTGACATGAAGATAGACTGGTATATTTCCACCACAGTAGACAGTTCTGTTAGTTGACGTGAAGATAGGCTGGTATATTTCCACCACAGTAGACAGTTCTGTTAGTTGACATGAAGATGGACTGGTATATTTCCTACAAGGTAGACAGTTCTGTTAGTTGACATGAAGATAGACTGGTATATTTCCACCACAGTAGACAGTTCTGTTAGTTGACATGAAGATAGACTGGTATATTTCCACCACATTAGACAGTTCTGTTAGTTGAGATGAAGATAGACTGGTATATTTCCACCACAGTAGACAGTTCTGTTAGTTGAGATGAAGATAGACTGGTATATTTCCACCACAGTAGACAGTTCTGTTAGTTGACATGAAGATGGACTGGTATATTTCCACCACAGTAGACAGTTCTGTTAGTTGACATGAAGATAGACTGGTATATATCCACCACAGTAGACAGTTCTGTTAGTTGAGCTGAAGATAGACTGGTATATTTCCACCACAGTAGACAGCTCTGTTAGTTGACATGAAGATAGACTGGTATATTTCCACCACAGTAGACAGTTCTGTTAGTTTACATGAAGTTAGGCTGGTATATTTCCACCACAGTAGACAGTTCTGTTAGTTGACATGAAGATGGACTGGTATATTTCCTCCAAGGTAGACAGTTCTGTTAGTTGACATGAAGATAGACTGGTATATTTCCACCAGTCTACCACAGGAGACAATTATGTTAGTTGACATGAAGATAGACTGGTATATTTCCACCACAGTAGACAGATTTCTGTTACTTGACATGAAGATAGACTGGTATATTTCCACCACAGTAGACAGTTCTGTTAGTTGACATGAAGATAGGCTGGTATATTTCCACCACAGTAGACAGTTCTGTTAGTTGACATGAAGATGGACTGGTATATTTCCTACAAGGTAGACAGTTCTGTTAGTTGACATCAAGATAGACTGGTATATTTCCACCACAGTAGACAGTTCTGTTAGTTGACATGAAGATAGACTGGTATATTTCCACCACAGTAGACAGTTCTGTTAGTTGAGATGAAGATAGACTGGTATATTTCCACCACAGTAGACAGTTCTGTTAGTTGAGATGAAGATAGACTGGTATATTTCCACCACAGTAGACAGTTCTGTTAGTTGACATGAAGATGGACTAGTATATTTCCACCACAGTAGACAGTTCTGTTAGTTGACATGAAGATAGACTGGTATATATCCACCACAGTAGACAGTTCTGTTAGTTGAGCTGAAGATAGACTGGTATATTTCCACCACAGTAGACAGCTCTTTTAGTTGACATGAAGATAGACTGGTATATTTCCACCACAGTAGACAGTTCTGTTAGTTTACATGAAGATAGGCTGGTATATTTCCACCACAGTAGACAGTTCTGTTAGTTGACATGAAGATGGACTGGTATATTTCCTCCAAGGTAGACAGTTCTGTTAGTTGACATGAAGATAGACTGGTATATTTCCACCAGTCTACCACAGGAGACAATTATGTTAGTTGACATGAAGATGGACTGGTATATTTCCTCCAAGATAGACAGAGTTCTGTTAGTTGACATGAAGATAGACTGGTATATTTCCACCACAGTAGACAGTTTTGTTAGTTGACATGAAGATAGACTGGTATATTTCCACCACAGTAGACAGTTATATTAGTTGACATGAAGATAGACTGGTATATTTCCTCCAAGGTAGACAGTTCTGTTAGTTGACATGAAGATAGGCTGGTATATTTCCACCACAGTAGACAGTTCTGTTAGTTGACATAAAGATAGACTGGTATATTTCCACCACAGTAGACAGTTCTGTTAGTTGAGATGAAGATAGACTGGTATATTTCCACCACAGTAGACAGCTCTGTTAGTTGACATGAAGATAGACTGGTACATTTCCACCACATTAGACAGTTCTGTTAGTTGACATGAAGATGGACTGGTATATTTCCACCACAGTAGACAGTTCTGTTAGTTGACATGAAGATAGACTGGTATATATCCACCATAGTAGACAGTTCTGTTAGTTGAGATGAAGATAGACTGGTATATTTCCACCACAGTAGACAGCTCTGTTAGTTGACATGAAGATAGGCTGGTATATTTCCACCACAGTAGACAGTTCTGTTAGTTGACATGAAGATGGACTGGTATATTTCCTCCAAGGTAGACAGTTCTGTTAGTTGACATGAAGATAGACTGGTATATTTCCACCAGTCTACCACAGGAGACAATTATGTTAGTTGACATGAAGATAGACTGGTATATTTCCACCAGAGTAGACAGAGTTCTGTTAGTTGACGTGAAGATAGACTGGTATATTTCCACCACAGGAGACAATTATGTTAGTTGACATGAAGATGGACTGGTATATTTCCTACAAGGTAGACAGTTCTGTTAGTTGACATGAAGATAGACTGGTATATTTCCACCACAGTAGACAGTTCTGTTAGTTGACGTGAAGATAGGCTGGTATATTTCCACCACAGTAGACAGTTCTGTTAGTTGACATGAAGATGGACTGGTATATTTCCTACAAGGTAGACAGTTCTGTTAGTTGAGATGAAGATAGACTGGTATATTTCCACCACAGTAGACAGTTCTGTTAGTTGACATGAAGATGGACTGGTATATTTCCACCACAGTAGACAGTTCTGTTAGTTGAGATGAAGATAGACTGGTATATTTCCACCACAGTAGACAGTTCTGTTAGTTGAGATGAAGATAGACTGGTATATTTCCACCACAGTAGACAGCTCTGTTAGTTGACATGAAGATAGACTGGTACATTTCCACCACATTAGACAGTTCTGTTAGTTGACATGAAGATGGACTGGTATATTTCCACCACAGTAGACAGTTCTGTTAGTTGACATGAAGATAGACTGGTATATATCCACCACAGTAGACAGTTCTGTTAGTTGAGATGAAGATAGACTGGTATATTTCCACCACAGTAGACAGCTCTGTTAGTTGACATGAAGATAGACTGGTATATTTCCACCACAGTAGACAGTTCTGTTAGTTGACATGAAGATAGGCTGGTATATTTCCACCACAGTAGACAGTTCTGTTAGTTGACATGAAGATGGACTGGTATATTTCCTCCAAGGTAGACAGTTCTGTTAGTTGACATGAAGATAGACTGGTATATTTCCACCAGTCTACCACAGGAGACAATTATGTTAGTTGACATGAAGATAGACTGGTATATTTCCACCAGAGTAGACAGAGTTCTGTTAGTTGACGTGAAGATAGACTGGTATATTTCCACCACAGGAGACAATTATGTTAGTTGACATGAAGATGGACTGGTATATTTCCTACAAGGTAGACAGTTCTGTTAGTTGACATGAAGATAGACTGGTATATTTCCACCACAGTAGACAGTTCTGTTAGTTGACGTGAAGATAGGCTGGTATATTTCCACCACAGTAGACAGTTCTGTTAGTTGACATGAAGATGGACTGGTATATTTCCTACAAGGTAGACAATTCTGTTAGTTGAGATGAAGATAGACTGGTATATTTCCACCACAGTAGACAGTTCTGTTAGTTGACATGAAGATGGACTGGTATATTTCCACCACAGTAGACAGTTCTGTTAGTTGAGATGAAGATAGACTGGTATATTTCCACCACAGTAGACAGTTCTGTTAGTTGAGATGAAGATAGACTGGTATATTTCCACCACAGTAGACAGTTCTGTTAGTTGACATGAAGATGGACTGGTATATTTCCACCACAGTAGACAGTTCTGTTAGTTGACATGAAGATAGACTGGTATATATCCACCACAGTAGACAGTTCTGTTAGTTGAGCTGAAGATAGACTGGTATATTTCCACCACAGTAGACAGTTTTGTTAGTTGACATGAAGATAGACTGGTATATTTCCACCACAGTAGACAGTTTTGTTAGTTGACATGAAGATAGACTGGTATATTTCCACCACAGTAGACAGTTATATTAGTTGACATTCAGATAGACTGGTATATTTCCTCCAAGGTAGACAGTTCTGTTAGTTGACATGAAGATAGGCTGGTATATTTCCACCACAGTAGACAGTTCTGTTAGTTGACATAAAGATAGACTGGTATATTTCCACCACAGTAGACAGTTCTGTTAGTTGACATAAAGATAGACTGGTATATTTCCACCACAGTAGACAGTTCTGTTAGTTCAGATGAAGATAGACTGGTATATTTCCACCACAGTAGACAGTTCTGTTAGTTGACATGAAGATAGACTGGTATATTTCCACCACAGTAGACAGTTCTGTTAGTTGACGTGAAGATAGGCTGGTATATTTCCACCACAGTAGACAGTTCTGTTAGTTGACATGAAGATGGACTGGTATATTTCCTACAAGGTAGACAGTTCTGTTAGTTGAGATGAAGATAGACTGGTATATTTCCACCACAGTAGACAGTTCTGTTAGTTGACATGAAGATGGACTGGTATATTTCCACCACAGTAGACAGTTCTGTTAGTTGAGATGAAGATAGACTGGTATATTTCCACCACAGTAGACAGTTCTGTTAGTTGAGATGAAGATAGACTGGTATATTTCCACCACAGTAGACAGTTCTGTTAGTTGACATGAAGATGGACTGGTATATTTCCACCACAGTAGACAGTTCTGTTAGTTGACATGAAGATAGACTGGTATATATCCACCACAGTAGACAGTTCTGTTAGTTGAGCTGAAGATAGACTGGTATATTTCCACCACAGTAGACAGTTTTGTTAGTTGACATGAAGATAGACTGGTATATTTCCACCACAGTAGACAGTTTTGTTAGTTGACATGAAGATAGACTGGTATATTTCCACCACAGTAGACAGTTATATTAGTTGACATGAAGATAGACTGGTATATTTCCTCCAAGGTAGACAGTTCTGTTAGTTGACATGAAGATAGGCTGGTATATTTCCACCACAGTAGACAGTTCTGTTAGTTGACATAAAGATAGACTGGTATATTTCCACCACAGTAGACAGTTCTGTTAGTTGAGATGAAGATAGACTGGTATATTTCCACCACAGTAGACAGCTCTGTTAGTTGACATGAAGATAGACTGGTACATTTCCACCACATTAGACAGTTCTGTTAGTTGACATGAAGATGGACTGGTATATTTCCACCACAGTAGACAGTTCTGTTAGTTGACATGAAGATAGACTGGTATATATCCACCACAGTAGACAGTTCTGTTAGTTGAGATGAAGATAGACTGGTATATTTCCACCACAGTAGACAGCTCTGTTAGTTGACATGAAGATAGACTGGTATATTTCCACCACAGTAGACAGTTCTGTTAGTTGACATGAAGATAGGCTGGTATATTTCCACCACAGTAGACAGTTCTGTTAGTTGACATGAAGATGGACTGGTATATTTCCTCCAAGGTAGACAGTTCTGTTAGTTGACATGAAGATAGACTGGTATATTTCCACCAGTCTACCACAGGAGACAATTATGTTAGTTGACATGAAGATAGACTGGTATATTTCCACCAGAGTAGACAGAGTTCTGTTAGTTGACGTGAAGATAGACTGGTATATTTCCACCACAGGAGACAATTATGTTAGTTGACATGAAGATGGACTGGTATATTTCCTACAAGGTAGACAGTTCTGTTAGTTGACATGAAGATAGACTGGTATATTTCCACCACAGTAGACAGTTCTGTTAGTTGACGTGAAGATAGGCTGGTATATTTCCACCACAGTAGACAGTTCTGTTAGTTGACATGAAGATGGACTGGTATATTTCCTACAAGGTAGACAGTTCTGTTAGTTGAGATGAAGATAGACTGGTATATTTCCACCACAGTAGACAGCTCTGTTAGTTGACATGAAGATGGACTGGTATATTTCCTCCAAGGTAGACAGTTCTGTTAGTTGACATGAAGATAGACTGGTATATTTCCACCACAGTAGACAGAGTTATGTTAGTAGACATGAATATAGACTGGTATATTTCCACCACAGGAGACAGTTCTGTTAGTTGACATGAAGATAGACTGGTATATTTCCACCAGTCTACCACAGGAGACAATTATGTTAGTTGACATGAAGATAGACTGGTATATTTCCACCACAGTAGACAGTTCTGTTAATTGACATGAAGATGGACTGGTATATTTCCTACAAGGTAGACAGTTCTGTTAGTTGAGATGAAGATATACTGGTATATTTCCACCACAGTAGACAGTTATGTTAGTTGACATGAAGATGGACTGGTATATTTCCACCACAGTAGACAGTTCTGTTAGTTGAGATGAAGATAGACTGGTATATTTCCACCACAGTAGACAGTTCTGTTAGTTGACATGAAGATGGACTGGTATATTTCCACCACAGTAGACAGTTCTGTTAGTTGACATGAAGATAGACTGGTATATATCCACCACAGTAGACAGTTCTGTTAGTTGAGCTGAAGATAGACTGGTATATTTCCACCACAGTAGACAGCTCTGTTAGTTTACATGAAGATATGCTGGTATATTTCCACCACAGTAGACAGTTCTGTTAGTTGACATGAAGATGGACTGGTATATTTCCTCCAAGGTAGACAGTTCTGTTAGTTGACATGAAGATAGACTGGTATATTTCCACCAGTCTACCACAGGAGACAATTATGTTAGTTGACATGAAGATAGACTGGTATATTTCCACCACAGTAGACAGAGTTCTGTTACTTGACATGAAGATAGACTGGTATATTTGCACCACAGTAGACAGTTCTGTTAGTTGACATGAAGATAGGCTGGTATATTTCCACCACAGTAGACAGTTCTGTTAGTTGACATGAAGATGGACTGGTATATTTCCTACAAGGTAGACAGTTCTGTTAGTTGACATGAAGATAGACTGGTATATTTCCACCACAGTAGACAGTTCTGTTAGTTGACATGAAGATAGACTGGTATATTTCCACCACAGTAGACAGTTCTGTTAGTTGAGATGAAGATAGACTGGTATATTTCCACCACAGTAGACAGTTCTGTTAGTTGAGATGAAGATAGACTGGTATATTTCCATCACAGTAGACAGTTCTGTTAGTTGACATGAAGATGGACTGGTATATTTCCACCACAGTAGACAGTTCTGTTAGTTGACATGAAGATAGACTGGTATATATCCACCACAGTAGACAGTTCTGTTAGTTGAGCTGAAGATAGACTGGTATATTTCCACCACAGTAGACAGCTCTTTTAGTTGACATGAAGATATACTGGTATATTTCCACCACAGTAGACTGTTCTGTTAGTTTACATGAAGATAGGCTGGTATATTTCCACCACAGTAGACAGTTCTGTTAGTTGACATGAAGATGGACTGGTATATTTCCACCACAGTAGACAGTTCTGTTAATTGACATGAAGATAGACTGGTATATTTCCACCAGTCTTTCACAGGAGACAATTATGTTAGTTGACATGAAGATAGACTGTTATATTTCCTCCAAGGTAGACAGATTTCTGTTAGTTGACATGAAGATATACTGGTATATTTCCACCACAGTAGACAGAGTTCTGTTACTTGACATGAAGATATACTGGTATATTTCCACCACAGTAGACAGTTCTGTTAATTGACATGAAGATAGACTGGTATATTTCCACCAGTCTTTCACAGGAGACAATTATGTTAGTTGACATGAAGATAGACTGGTATATTTCCACCACAGTAGACAGTTCTGTTAATTGACATGAAGATAGACTGGTATTTTTCCACCAGAGTAGACAGAGTTCTGTTACTTGACATGAAGATATACTGGTATATTTCCACCACAGTAGACAGTTCTGTTAGTTGACATGAAGATAGACTGGTATATTTCCACCACATTAGACGGTTCTGTTAATTGACATGAAGATAGACTGGTATTTTTCCACCAGAGTAGACAGAGTTCTGTTAGTTGACATGAAGATAGACTGGTATATATCCACCACAGTAGACAGTTCTGTTAATTGACATGAAGATAGACTGGTATATTTCCACCACAGTAGACAGTTATGTTAGTTGACATGAAGATATACTGGTATATTTCCACCAAGGTAGACAGAGTTCTGTTAGTTGACATGAAGATAGACTGGTATTTTTCCACCAGAGTAGACAGAGTTATGTTAGTTGACATGAAGATAGACTGGTATATTTCCACCAGAGTAGACAGTTCTGTTAGTTGACATGAAGATAGACTGGTATATTTCCACCACACTAGATAGTTCTGTTAGTTGACATGAAGATAGACTGGTATATTTCCACCACAGTAGACAGAGTTCTGTTAGTTGACATGAAGATAGACTAGTATATTTCCACCACAGTAGACAGTTCTGTTAATTGACATGAAGATAGACTGGTATATTTCCACCAGTCTATCACAGGAGACAATTCTGTTAGTTGACATGAAGATAGACTGGTATATTTCCACCACAGTAGACAGTTCTGTTAATTGACATGAAGATAGACTGGTATTATTCCACCACAGTAGACAGTTCTGTTAAATGACATGAAGATAGACTGGTATATTTCCACCACAGTAGACAGTTATGTTAGTTGACATTAAGATAGACTGGTATATTTCCACCACAGTAGATAGTTATGTTAGTTGACATGAAGATATACGGGTATATTTCCACCAAGGTAGACAGAGTTCTGTTAGTTGACATGAAGATAGACTGGTATATTTCCACCACAGGAGACAGTTCTGTTAGTTGACATGAAGATAGACTGGTATATTTCCACCACAGTAGACAGAGTTCTGTTAGTTGACATGAAGATAGACTGGTATATTTCCAACACAGTAGACAGAGTTCTGTTAGTTGACATGAAGATAGACTGGTATATTTCCACCACATTAGATAGTTATGTTAGTTGACATGAAGATAGACTGGTATATTTCCACCACAGTAGACAGTTCTGTTAGTTGAGATGAAGATAGACTGGTATATTTCCACCACAGTAGACAGCTCTGTTAGTTGACATGAAGATAGACTGGTATATTTCCACCACAGTAGACAGTTATGTTAGTTGACATGAAGATGGACTGGTATATTTCCTCCAAGGTAGACAGAGTTCTGTTAGTTGACATGAAGATAGACTGGTATATTTCCACCACAGTAGACAGCTCTGTTAGTTGACATGAAGATAGACTGGTATATTTCCACCACAGTAGACAGTTCTGTTAGTTGACATGAAGATGGACTGGTATATTTCCACCACAGTAGACAGTTCTGTTAGTTGACATGAAGATAGACTGGTATATATCCACCACAGTAGACAGTTCTGTTAGTTGAGATGAAGATAGACTGGTATATTTCCACCACAGTAGACAGCTCTGTTAGTTGACATGAAGATGGACTGGTATATTTCCTCCAAGGTAGACAGTTCTGTTAGTTGACATGAAGATAGACTGGTATATTTCCACCACAGTAGACAGAGTTATGTTAGTAGACATGAATATAGACTGGTATATTTCCACCACAGTAGACAGTTCTGTTAGTTGACATGAAGATAGACTGGTATATTTCCACCAGTCTACCACAGGAGACAATTATGTTAGTTGACATGAAGATAGACTGGTATATTTCCACCACAGTAGACAGTTCTGTTAATTGACATGAATATGGACTGGTATATTTCCACCACAGTAGACAGTTCTGTTAGTTGACATGAATATATACTGGTATATTTCCACCAAGGTAGACAGTTCTGTTAATTGACATGAAGATGGACTGGTATATTTCCACCACAGTAGACAGTTATTTTAGTTGACATGAAGATAGACTGTTATATTTCCTCCAAGGTAGACAGATTTCTGTTAGTTGATATGAAGATATACTGGTATATTTCCACCACAGTAGACAGTTCTGTTAGTTGACATGAAGATAGACTGGTATATTGCCGAAAGTCTACCACAGGAGACAATTATGTTAGTTGACATGAAGATGGACTGGTATATTTCCACCACAGTAGACAGAGTTCTGTTAGTTGACATAAAGATAGACTGGTATATTTCCACCAAGGTAGACAGAGTTCTGTTAGTTGACATGAAGATAGACTGGTATATTTCCACCACAGTAGACAGTTCTGTTAATTGACATGAAGATAGACTGGTATTTTTCCACCAGAGTAGACAGAGTTCTGTTACTTGACATGAAGATATACTGGTATATTTCCACCACAGTAGACAGTTCTGTTACTTGACATGAAGATAGACTGGTATATTTCCACCACACTAGACAGAGTTCTGTTACTTGACATGAAGATAGACTGGTATATTTCCACCACAGTAGACAGTTCTGTTAGTTGACATGAAGATAGACTGGTATATTTCCACCACATTAGACAGTTCTGTTAATTGACATGAAGATAGACTGGTATATTTCCACCACAGTAGACAGTTCTGTTACTTGACATGAAGATAGACTGGTATATTTCCACCACACTAGACAGAGTTCTGTTACTTGACATGAAGATAGACTGGTATTTTTCCACCAGAGTAGACAGAGTTCTGTTAGTTGACATGAAGATAGACTGGTATATTTCCACCACAGTAGACAGTTCTGTTAATTGACATGAAGATAGACTGGTATATTTCCACCACAGTAGACAGTTCTGTTAAATGACATGAAGATATACTGGTATATTTCCACCAAGGTAGACAGAGTTCTGTTAGTTGACATGAAGATAGACTGGTATTTTTCCACCAGAGTAGACAGAGTTATGTTAGTTGACATGAAGATAGACTGGTATATTTCCACCAGAGTAGACAGTTCTGTTAGTTGACATGAAGATAGACTGGTATATTTCCACCACACTAGATAGTTCTGTTAGTTGACATGAAGATAGACTGGTATATTTCCACCACAGTAGACAGTTCTGTTAGTTGACATGAAGATAGACTGGTATATTGCCACCAGTCTACCACAAGAGACAATTATGTTAGTTGACATGAAGATGGACTGGTATATTTCCACCACAGTAGACAGAGTTCTGTTAGTTGACATAAAGATAGACTGGTATTTTTCCACCAGAGTAGACAGAGTTCTGTTAGTTGACATGAAGATAGACTAGTATATTTCCACCACAGTAGACAGTTCTGTTAATTGACATGAAGATAGACTGGTATATTTCCACCAGTCTATCACAGGAGACAATTCTGTTAGTTGACATGAAGATAGACTGGTATATTTCCACCACAGTAGACAGTTCTGTTAATTGACATGAAGATAGACTGGTATATTTCCACCACAGTAGACAGTTCTGTTAAATGACATGAATATAGACTGGTATATTTCCACCACAGTAGACAGTTATGTTAGTTGACATTAAGATAGACTGGTATATTTCCACCACAGTAGATAGTTATGTTAGTTGACATGAAGATATACGGGTATATTTCCACCAAGGTAGACAGAGTTCTGTTAGTTGACATGAAGATATACTGGTATATTTCCACCAAGGTAGACAGAGTTATGTTAGTTGACATGAAGATAGACTGGTATATTTCCACCAGAGTAGACAGTTCTGTTAGTTGACATGAAGATAGACTGGTATATTTCCACCACACTAGATAGTTCTGTTAGTTGACATGAAGATAGACTGGTATATTTCCACCACAGGAGACAGTTCTGTTAGTTGACATGAAGATAGACTGGTATATTTCCACCACAGTAGACAGAGTTCTGTTAGTTGACATGAAGATAGACTGGTATATTTCCACCAAGGTAGACAGAGTTCTGTTAGTTGACATGAAGATAGACTGGTATATTTCCACCACATTAGATAGTTATGTTAGTTGACATGAAGATAGACTGGTATATTTCCACCACAGTAGACAGTTCTGTTAGTTGAGATGAAGATAGACTGTTATATTTCCACCACAGTAGACAGCTCTGTTAGTTGACATGAAGATAGACTGGTATATTTCCACCACAGTAGACAGTTATGTTAGTTGACATGAAGATGGACTGGTATATTTCCTCCAAGGTAGACAGAGTTCTGTTAGTTGACATGAAGATAGACTGGTATATTTCCACCACAGTAGACAGCTCTGTTAGTTGACATGAAGATAGACTGGTATATTTCCACCACAGTAGACAGTTCTGTTAGTTGACATGAAGATGGACTGGTATATTTCCACCACAGTAGACAGTTATGTTAGTTGACATGAAGATAGACTGGTATATATCCACCACAGTAGACAGTTCTGTTAGTTGAGATGAAGATAGACTGGTATATTTCCACCACAGTAGACAGCTCTGTTAGTTGACATGAAGATGGACTGGTATATTTCCTCCAAGGTAGACAGTTCTGTTAGTTGACATGAAGATAGACTGGTATATTTCCACCACAGTAGACAGAGTTATGTTAGTAGACATGAATATAGACTGGTATATTTCCACCACAGTAGACAGTTCTGTTAGTTGACATGAAGATAGACTGGTATATTTCCACCAGTCTACCACAGGAGACAATTATGTTAGTTGACATGAAGATAGACTGGTATATTTCCACCACAGTAGACAGTTCTGTTAATTGACATGAATATGGACTGGTATATTTCCACCAAAGTAGACAGTTCTGTTAGTTGACATGAATATATACTGGTATATTTCCACCAAGGTAGACAGTTCTGTTAATTGACATGAAGATGGACTGGTATATTTCCACCACAGTAGACAGTTCTTTTAGTTGACATGAAGATAGACTGTTATATTTCCTCCAAGGTAGACAGATTTCTGTTAGTTGATATGAAGATATACTGGTATATTTCCACCACAGTAGACAGTTCTGTTAGTTGACATGAAGATAGACTGGTATATTGCCGAAAGTCTACCACAGGAGACAATTATGTTAGTTGACATGAAGATGGACTGGTATATTTCCACCACAGTAGACAGAGTTCTGTTAGTTGACATAAAGATAGACTGGTATATTTCCACCAAGGTAGACAGAGTTCTGTTAGTTGACATGAAGATAGACTGGTATATTTCCACCAGAGTAGACAGAGTTCTGTTAGTTGACGTGAAAATAGACTGGTATATTTCCACCACAGGAGACAATTATGTTAGTTGACATGAAGATAGACTGGTATTTTTCCACCAGATTAGACAGAGTTCTGTTAGTTGACATGAAGATAGACTAGTATATTTCCACCACAGTAGACAGTTCTGTTAATTGACATGAAGATAGACTGGTATATTTCCACCAGTCTATCACAGGAGACAATTATTTTAGTTGACATGAAGATAGACTGGTATATTTCCACCACAGTAGACAGTTCTGTTAATTGACATGAAGATAGACTGGTATATTTCCACCACAGTAGACAGTTCTGTTAAATGACATGAATATAGACTGGTATATTTCCACCACAGTAGACAGTTATGTTAGTTGACATTAAGATAGACTGGTATATTTCCACCACAGTAGATAGTTATGTTAGTTGACATGAAGATATACTGGTATATTTCCACCAAGGTAGACAGAGTTCTGTTAATTGACATGAAGATAGACTGGTATATTTCCACCACAGTAGACAGTTCTCTTAAATGACATGAAGATAGACTGGTATATTTCCACCACAGTAGACAGTTATGTTAGTTGACATTAAGATAGGCTGGTATTTTTCCACCAGAGTAGACAGTTATGTTAATTGACATGAAAATAGACTGGTATATTTCCACCACAGTAGACAGAGTTCTATTAGTTGACATGAAGATAGACTGGTATATTTCCACCAAGGTAGACAGAGTTATGTTAGTTGACATGAAGATACACTGGTATATTTCCACCACAGTAGACAGTTCTGTTAGTTGACATTAAGATAGACTGGTATATTGCCACCAGTCTACCACAGGAGACAATTATGTTAGTTGACATGAAGATGGACTGGTATATTTCCACCACAGTAGACAGAGTTCTGTTAGTTGACATAAAGATAGACTTGTATTTTTCCACCAGAGTAGACAGAGTTCTGTTAGTTGACATGAAGATAGACTAGTATATTTCCACCACAGTAGACAGTTCTGTTAATTGACATGAAGATAGACTGGTATATTTCCACCAGTCTATCACAGGAGACAATTCTGTTAGTTGACATGAAGATAGACTGGTATATTTCCACCACAGTAGACAGTTCTGTTAATTGACATGAAGATAGACTGGTATATTTCCACCACAGTAGACAGTTCTGTTAAATGACATGAAGATAGACTGGTATATTTCCACCACAGTAGACAGTTATGTTAGTTGACATTAAGATAGACTGGTATATTTCCACCACAGTAGATAGTTATGTTAGTTGACATGAAGATACACGGGTATATTTCCACCAAGGTAGACAGAGTTCTGTTAGTTGACATGAAGATAGACTGGTATTTTTCCACCAGAGTAGACAGTTATGTTAATTGACATGAAGATATACTGGTATATTTCCACCAAGGTAGACAGAGTTATGTTAGTTGACATGAAGATAGACTGGTATATTTCCACCAGAGTAGACAGTTCTGTTAGTTGACATGAAGATAGACTGGTATATTTCCACCACAGGAGACAGTTCTGTTAGTTGACATGAAGATGGACTGGTATATTTCCTCCAAGATAGACAGAGTTCTGTTAGTTGACATGAAGATAGACTGGTATATTTCCAACACAGTAGACAGAGTTCTGTTAGTTGACATGAAGATAGACTGGTATATTTCCACCAAGATAGACAGAGTTCTGTTAGTTGACATGAAGATAGACTGGTATATTTCCACCACATTAGATAGTTATGTTAGTTGACATGAAGATAGACTGGTATATTTCCACCACAGTAGACAGTTCTGTTAGTTGAGATGAAGATAGACTGGTATATTTCCACCACAGTAGACAGCTCTGTTAGTTGACATGAAGATAGACTGGTATATTTCCACCACAGTAGACAGTTATGTTAGTTGACATGAAGATGGACTGGTATATTTCCTCCAAGGTAGACAGAGTTCTGTTAGTTGACATGAAGATAGACTGGTATATTTCCACCACAGTAGACAGCTCTGTTAGTTGACATGAAGATAGACTGGTATATTTCCACCACAGTAGACAGTTCTGTTAATTGACATGAAGATGGACTGGTATATGTCCACCACAGTAGACAGTTCTGTTAGTTGACATGAAGATATACTGGTATATTTCCACCAAGGTAGACAGTTCTGTTAATTGACATGAAGATGGACTGGTATATTTCCACCACAGTAGACAGTTCTATTAGTTGACATGAAGATAGACTGTTATATTTCCTCCAAGGTAGACAGATTTCTGTTAGTTGGCATGAAGATAGACTGGTATATTTCCACCAAGGTAGACAGTTCTGTTAAATGACATGAAGATAGACTGGTATATTTCCACCACCGTAGACAGAGTTCTGTTAGTTGACATGAAGATAGACTGGTATATTTCCACCACATTAGATAGTTATGTTAGTTGACATGAAGATAGACTGGTATATTTCCACCACAGTAGACAGTTCTGTTAGTTGACATGAAGATAGACTGGTATATTTCCACCACAGTAGACAGAGTTCTATTAGTTGACATGAAGATAGACTGGTATATTTCCACCAAGGTAGGCAGAGTTATGTTAGTTGACATGAAGATAGACTGGTATATTTCCACCAGAGTAGACAGTTCTGTTAGTTGACATGAAGATAGACTGGTATATTTCCACCACAGTAGACAGTTCTGATAGTTGACATGAAGATGGACTGGTATATTTCCTCCAAGATAGACAGAGTTCTGTTAGTTGACATGAAAATAGACTGGTATATTTCCACCACAGTAGACAGTTTTGTTAGTTGACATGAAGATAGACTGGTATATTTCCACCACAGTAGACAGTTCTGTTAGTTGACATGAAGATAGACTGGTATATTTCCACCACACTAGATAGTTCTGTTAGTTGACATGAAGATAGACTGGTATATTTCCACCACAGGAGACAGTTCTGTTAGTTGACATGAAGATGGACTGGTATATTTCCTCCAAGATAGACAGAGTTCTGTTAGTTGACATGAAGATAGACTGGTATATTTCCACCACAGTAGACAGTTTTGTTAGTTGACATGAAGATAGACTGGTATATTTCCACCACAGTAGACAGAGTTCTGTTAGTTGACATGAAGATGGACTGGTATATTTCCTCCAAGATAGACAGAGTTGAGTTAGTTGACATGAAGATAGACTGGTATATTTCCACCACAGTAGACAGCTCTGTTAGTTGACATGAAGATAGACTGTTATATTTCCTCCAAGGTAGACAGATTTCTGTTAGTTGACATGAAGATAGACTGGTATATTTCCACCAAGGTAGACAGAGTTCTTTTAGTTGACATGAAGATAGACTGGTATATTTCCACCACAGGAGACAGTTTTGTTAGTTGACATGAAGATATACTGGTATATTTCCACCACAGTAGACATAGTTCTGTTAGTTGACATGAAGATAGACTGGTATATTTCCACCACATTAGATAGTTATATTAGTTGACATGAAGATAGACTGGTATATTTCCACCACAGTAGACAGTTCTGTTAGTTGACATGAAGATAGACTGGTATATTTCCACCACAGTAGACAGAGTTCTATTAGTTGACATGAAGATAGACTGGTATATTTCCACCAAGGTAGGCAGAGTTATGTTAGTTGACATGAAGATAGACTGGTATATTTCCACCAGAGTAGACAGTTCTGTTAGTTGACATGAAGATAGACTGGTATATTTCCACCACACTAGATAGTTCTGTTAGTTGACATGAATATAGACTGGTATATTTCCACCACAGTAGACAGTTCTGTTAGTTGACATGAAGATGGACTGGTATATTTCCTCCAAGATAGACAGAGTTCTGTTAGTTGACATGAAGATAGACTGGTATATTTCCACCACAGTAGACAGTTTTGTTAGTTGACATGAAGATAGACTGGTATATTTCCACCACAGTAGACAGTTCTGTTAGTTGACATGAAGATGGACTGGTATATTTCCACCACAGTAGACAGTTCTGTTAGTTGACATGAAGATAGACTGGTATATTTCCACCAGTCTACCACAGGAGACAATTATGTTAGTTGACATGAAGATAGACTGGTATATTTCCACCACAGTAGACAGTTCTGTTAATTGACATGAAGATGGACTGGTATATTTCCACCACAGTAGACAGTTCTGTTAGTTGACATGAAGATATACTGGTATATTTCCACCAAGGTAGACAGTTCTGTTAATTGACATGAAGATGGACTGATATATTTCCACCACAGTAGACAGAGTTCTTTTAGTTGACATGAAGATAGACTGTTATATTTCCTCCAAGGTAGACAGATTTCTGTTAGTTGACATGAAGATATACTGGTATATTTCCACCAAGGTAGACAGAGTTATTTTAGTTGACATGAAGATAGACTGGTATATTTCCACCAAGGTAGACAGAGTTATTTTAGTTGACATGAAGATAGACTGGTATATTTCCACCAGTCTATCACAGGAGACAATTCTGTTAGTTGCCATGAAGATAGACTGGTATATTTCCACCACAGTAGACAGTTTTGTTAGTTGACATGAAGATATACTGGTATATTTCCACCACAGCAGACAGAGTTCTGTTAGTTGACATGAAGATAGACTGGTATATTTCCACCACATTAGATAGTTATGTTAGTTGACATGAAGATAGACTGGTATATTTCCACCACAGTAGACAGTTCTGTTAGTTGACATGAAGATAGACTGGTATATTTCCACCACAGTAGACAGTTATGTTAGTTGACATGAAGATGGACTGGTATATTTCCTCCAAGGTAGACAGAGTTCTGTTAGTTGACATGAAGATAGACTGGTATATTTCCACCACAGTAGACAGCTCTGTTAGTTGACATGAAGATGGACTGGTATATTTCCACCACAGTAGACAGTTCTGTTAGTTGACATGAAGATAGACTGGTATATTTCCACCAAGGTAGACAGAGTTCTGTTAGTTGACATGGAGATAGACTGGTATATTTCCACCACAGTAGACAGTTCTGTTAGTTGACATGAAGATAGACTGGTATTTTTCCACCAGTCTATCACAGGAGACAATTCTGTTAGTTGCCATGAAGATAGACTGGTATATTTCCACCACAGTAGACATAGTTCTGTGAAGATAGACTGGTATATTTCCACCACAGTAGACAGAGTTCTGTTAGTTGACATGAAGATAGACTGGTATATTTTCACCACAGTAGACAGAGTTCTGTTAGTTGACATGAAGATAGACTGGTATATTTCCTCCAAGGGAGACAGTTCTGTTAGTTGACATGAAGATGGACTGGTATATTTCCTCCAAGATAGACAGAGTTGAGTTAGTTGACATGAAGATAGACTGGTATATTTCCACCACAGTAGACAGCTCTGTTAGTTGACATGAAGATAGACTGGTATATTTCCACCACAGTAGACAGTTATGTTAGTTGACATGAAGATGGACTGGTATATTTCCACCACAGTAGACAGTTCTGTTAGTTGACATGAAGATAGACTGGTATATATCCACCACAGTAGACAGTTCTGTTAATTGACATGAAAATAGACTGGTATATTTCCACCACAGTAGACAGAGTTCTATTAGTTGACATGAAGATAGACTGGTATATTTCCACCAGAGTAGACAGTTCTGTTAGTTGACATGAAGATAGACTGGTATATTTCCACCACACTAGATAGTTCTGTTAGTTGACATGAAGATAGACTGGTATATTTCCACCACAGTAGACAGTTCTGTTAGTTGACATGAAGATGGACTGGTATATTTCCTCCAAGATAGACAGAGTTCTGTTAGTTGACATGAAGATACACTGGTATATTTCCACCACAGTAGACAGTTCTGTTAGTTGACATGAAGATAGACTGGTATATTGCCACCAGTCTACCACAGGAGACAATTATGTTAGTTGACATGAAGATGGACTGGTATATTTCCACCACAGTAGACAGAGTTCTGTTAGTTGACATAAAGATAGACTTGTATTTTTCCACCAGAGTAGACAGAGTTCTGTTAGTTGACATGAAGATAGACTAGTATATTTCCACCACAGTAGACAGTTCTGTTAATTGACATGAAGATAGACTGGTATATTTCCACCAGTCTATCACAGGAGACAATTCTGTTAGTTGACATGAAGATAGACTGGTATATTTCCACCACAGTAGACAGTTCTGTTAATTGACATGAAGATAGACTGGTATATTTCCACCACAGTAGACAGTTCTGTTAAATGACATGAAGATAGACTGGTATATTTCCACCACAGTAGACAGTTATGTTAGTTGACATTAAGATAGACTGGTATATTTCCACCACAGTAGTTAGTTATGTTAGTTGACATGAAGATACACGGGTATATTTCCACCAAGGTAGACAGAGTTCTGTTAGTTGACATGAAGATAGACTGGTATTTTTCCACCAGAGTAGACAGTTATGTTAATTGACATGAAGATATACTGGTATATTTCCACCAAGGTAGACAGAGTTATGTTAGTTGACATGAAGATAGACTGGTATATTTCCACCAGAGTAGACAGTTCTGTTAGTTGACATGAAGATAGACTGGTATATTTCCACCACACTAGATAGTTCTGTTAGTTGACATGAAGATAGACTGGTATATTTCCACCATAGGAGACAGTTCTGTTAGTTGACATGAAGATGGACTGGTATATTTCCTCCAAGATAGACAGAGTTCTGTTAGTTGACATGAAGATAGACTGGTATATTTCCAACACAGTAGACAGAGTTCTGTTAGTTGACATGAAGATAGACTGGTATATTTCCACCAAGATAGACAGAGTTCTGTTAGTTGACATGAAGATAGACTGGTATATTTCCACCACATTAGATAGTTATGTTAGTTGACATGAAGATAGACTGGTATATTTCCACCACAGTAGACAGTTCTGTTAGTTGAGATGAAGATAGACTGGTATATTTCCACCACAGTAGACAGCTCTGTTAGTTGACATGAAGATAGACTGGTATATTTCCACCACAGTAGACAGTTATGTTAGTTGACATGAAGATGGACTGGTATATTTCCTCCAAGGTAGACAGAGTTCTGTTAGTTGACATGAAGATAGACTGGTATATTTCCACCACAGTAGACAGCTCTGTTAGTTGACATGAAGATAGACTGGTATATTTCCACCACAGTAGACAGTTCTGTTAGTTGACATGAAGATGGACTGGTATATTTCCACCACAGTAGACAGTTCTGTTAGTTGACATGAAGATAGACTGGTATATTTCCACCACAGTAGACAGCTCTGTTAGTTGACATGAAGATAGACTGGTATATTTCCACCAGTCTACCACAGGAGACAATTATGTTAGTTGACATGAAGATAGACTGGTATATTTCCACCACAGTAGACAGTTCTGTTAATTGACATGAAGATGGACTGGTATATTTCCACCACAGTAGACAGTTCTGTTAGTTGACATGAAGATATACTGGTATATTTCCACCAAGGTAGACAGTTCTGTTAATTGACATGAAGATGGACTGGTATATTTCCACCACAGTAGACAGTTCTTTTAGTTGACATGAAGATAGACTGTTATATTTCCTCCAAGGTAGACAGATTTCTGTTAGTTGACATGAAGATAGACTGGTATATTTCCACCAAGGTAGACAGTTCTGTTAAATGACATGAAGATAGACTGGTATATTTCCACCACCGTAGACAGAGTTCTGTTAGTTGACATGAAGATAGACTGGTATATTTCCACCACATTAGATAGTTATGTTAGTTGACATGAAGATAGACTGGTATATTTCCACCACAGTAGACCGTTCTGTTAGTTGACATGAAGATAGACTGGTATATTTCCACCACAGTAGACAGAGTTCTATTAGTTGACATGAAGATAGACTGGTATATTTCCACCAAGGTAGGCAGAGTTATGTTAGTTGACATGAAGATAGACTGGTATATTTCCACCAGAGTAGACAGTTCTGTTAGTTGACATGAAGATAGACTGGTATATTTCCACCACAGTAGACAGTTCTGTTAGTTGACATGAAGATGGACTGGTATATTTCCTCCAAGATAGACAGAGTTCTGTTAGTTGACATGAAAATAGACTGGTATATTTCCACCACAGTAGACAGTTTTGTTAGTTGACATGAAGATAGACTGGTATATTTCCACCACAGTAGACAGTTCTGTTAGTTTACATGAAGATAGACTGGTATATTTCCACCACACTAGATAGTTCTGTTAGTTGACATGAAGATAGACTGGTATATTTCCACCACAGGAGACAGTTCTGTTAGTTGACATGAAGATGGACTGGTATATTTCCTCCAAGATAGACAGAGTTCTGTTAGTTGACATGAAGATAGACTGGTATATTTCCACCACAGTAGACAGTTTTGTTAGTTGACATGAAGATAGACTGGTATATTTCCACCACAGTAGACAGAGTTCTGTTAGTTGACATGAAGATAGACTGGTATATTTCCAACACAGTAGACAGAGTTCTGTTAGTTGACATGAAGATGGACTGGTATATTTCCTCCAAGATAGACAGAGTTGAGTTAGTTGACATGAAGATAGACTGGTATATTTCCACCACAGTAGACAGCTCTGTTAGTTGACATGAAGATAGACTGGTATATTTCCACCACAGTAGACAGTTATGTTAGTTGACATGAAGATGGACTGGTATATTTCCACCACAGTAGACAGTTCTGTTAGTTGACATGAAGATAGACTGGTATATTTCCACCAAGGTAGACAGAGTTCTGTTAGTTGACATGAAGATAGACTGGTATATTTCCAACACAGTAGACAGAGTTCTGTTAGTTGACATGAAGATGGACTGGTATATTTCCTCCAAGATAGACAGAGTTGAGTTAGTTGACATGAAGATAGACTGGTATATTTCCACCACAGTAGACAGCTCTGTTAGTTGACATGAAGATAGACTGGTATATTTCCACCAGTCTACCACAGGAGACAATTATGTTAGTTGACATGAAGATAGACTGGTATATTTCCACCACAGTAGACAGTTCTGTTAATTGACATGAAGATGGACTGGTATATTTCCACCACAGTAGACAGTTCTGTTAGTTGACATGAAGATATACTGGTATATTTCCACCAAGGTAGACAGTTCTGTTAATTGACATGAAGATGGACTGGTATATTTCCACC
Organism: Coregonus lavaretus; assembly: GCF_964263955.1. Taxonomy (NCBI): domain Eukaryota; kingdom Metazoa; phylum Chordata; class Actinopteri; order Salmoniformes; family Salmonidae; genus Coregonus; species Coregonus lavaretus. The sequence continues at coordinate 4,115,138 of NW_028161510.1, read as the reverse complement.
ACAGTAGACAGTTCTTTTAGTTGACATGAAGATAGACTGTTATATTTCCTCCAAGGTAGACAGATTTCTGTTAGTTGACATGAAGATAGACTGGTATATTTCCACCAAGGTAGACAGTTCTGTTAAATGACATGAAGATAGACTGGTATATTTCCACCACCGTAGACAGAGTTCTGTTAGTTGACATGAAGATAGACTGGTATATTTCCACCACATTAGATAGTTATGTTAGTTGACATGAAGATAGACTGGTATATTTCCACCACAGTAGACAGTTCTGTTAGTTGACATGAAGATAGACTGGTATATTTCCACCACAGTAGACAGAGTTCTATTAGTTGACATGAAGATAGACTGGTATATTTCCACCAAGGTAGGCAGAATTATGTTAGTTGACATGAAGATAGACTGGTATATTTCCACCAGAGTAGACAGTTCTGTTAGTTGACATGAAGATAGACTGGTATATTTCCACCACAGTAGACAGTTCTGTTAGTTGACATGAAGATGGACTGGTATATTTCCTCCAAGATAGACAGAGTTCTGTTAGTTGACATGAAAATAGACTGGTATATTTCCACCACAGTAGACAGTTTTGTTAGTTGACATGAAGATAGACTGGTATATTTCCACCACAGTAGACAGTTCTGTTAGTTTACATGAAGATAGACTGGTATATTTCCACCACACTAGATAGTTCTGTTAGTTGACATGAAGATAGACTGGTATATTTCCACCACAGGAGACAGTTCTGTTAGTTGACATGAAGATGGACTGGTATATTTCCTCCAAGATAGACAGAGTTCTGTTAGTTGACATGAAGATAGACTGGTATATTTCCACCACAGTAGACAGTTTTGTTAGTTGACATGAAGATAGACTGGTATATTTCCACCACAGTAGACAGAGTTCTGTTAGTTGACATGAAGATAGACTGGTATATTTCCAACACAGTAGACAGAGTTCTGTTAGTTGACATGAAGATGGACTGGTATATTTCCTCCAAGATAGACAGAGTTGAGTTAGTTGACATGAAGATAGACTGGTATATTTCCACCACAGTAGACAGCTCTGTTAGTTGACATGAAGATAGACTGGTATATTTCCACCACAGTAGACAGTTATGTTAGTTGACATGAAGATGGACTGGTATATTTCCACCACAGTAGACAGTTCTGTTAGTTGACATGAAGATAGACTGGTATATTTCCACCAAGGTAGACAGAGTTCTGTTAGTTGACATGAAGACAGACTGGTATATTTCCAACACAGTAGACAGAGTTCTGTTAGTTGACATGAAGATGGACTGGTATATTTCCTCCAAGATAGACAGAGTTGAGTTAGTTGACATGAAGATAGACTGGTATATTTCCACCACAGTAGACAGCTCTGTTAGTTGACATGAAGATAGACTGGTATATTTCCACCACAGTAGACAGTTATGTTAGTTGACATGAAGATGGACTGGTATATTTCCACCACAGTAGACAGTTCTGTTAGTTGACATGAAGATAGACTGGTATATATCCACCACAGTAGACAGTTCTGTTAGTTGAGATGAAGATAGACTGGTATATTTCCACCACAGTAGACAGCTCTGTTAGTTGACATGAAGATGGACTGGTATATTTCCTCCAAGGTAGACAGTTCTGTTAGTTGACATGAAGATAGACTGGTATATTTCCACCACAGTAGACAGAGTTATGTTAGTAGACATGAATATAGACTGGTATATTTCCACCACAGGAGACAGTTCTGTTAGTTGACATGAAGATAGACTGGTATATTTCCACCAGTCTACCACAGGAGACAATTATGTTAGTTGACATGAAGATAGACTGGTATATTTCCACCACAGTAGACAGTTCTGTTAATTGACATGAAGATGGACTGGTATATTTCCACCACAGTAGACAGTTCTTTTAGTTGACATGAAGATAGACTGTTATATTTCCTCCAAGGTAGACAGATTTCTGTTAGTTGACATGAAGATAGACTGGTATATTTCCACCAAGGTAGACAGAGTTATTTTAGTTGACATGAAGATAGACTGGTATATTTCCACCACAGGAGACAGTTTTGTTAGTTGACATGAAGATATACTGGTATATTTCCACCACAGTAGACAGAGTTCTGTTAGTTGACATGAAGATAGACTGGTATATTTCCACCACATTAGATAGTTATGTTAGTTGACATGAAGATAGACTGGTATATTTCCACCACAGTAGACAGTTCTGTTAGTTGACATGAAGATAGACTGGTATATTTCCACCACAGTAGACAGAGTTCTATTAGTTGACATGAAGATAGACTGGTATATTTCCACCAAGGTAGGCAGAGTTATGTTAGTTGACATGAAGATAGACTGGTATATTTCCACCACACTAGATAGTTCTGTTAGTTGACATGAATATAGACTGGTATATTTCCACCACAGTAGACAGTTCTGTTAGTTGACATGAAGATGGACTGGTATATTTCCTCCAAGATAGACAGAGTTCTGTTAGTTGACATGAAGATAGACTGGTATATTTCCACCACAGTAGACAGTTTTGTTAGTTGACATGAAGATAGACTGGTATATTTCCACCACAGTAGACAGTTATGTTAGTTGACATGAAGATGGACTGGTATATTTCCACCACAGTAGACAGTTCTGTTAGTTGACATGAAGATAGACTGGTATATTTCCACCAAGGTAGACAGAGTTCTGTTAGTTGACATGAAGATAGACTGGTATATTTCCAACACAGTAGACAGAGTTCTGTTAGTTGACATGAAGATGGACTGGTATATTTCCTCCAAGATAGACAGAGTTGAGTTAGTTGACATGAAGATAGACTGGTATATTTCCACCACAGTAGACAGCTCTGTTAGTTGACATGAAGATAGACTGGTATATTTCCACCACAGTAGACAGTTATGTTAGTTGACATGAAGATGGACTGGTATATTTCCACCACAGTAGACAGTTCTGTTAGTTGACATGAAGATAGACTGGTATATATCCACCACAGTAGACAGTTCTGTTAGTTGAGATGAAGATAGACTGGTATATTTCCACCACAGTAGACAGCTCTGTTAGTTGACATGAAGATGGACTGGTATATTTCCTCCAAGGTAGACAGTTCTGTTAGTTGACATGAAGATAGACTGGTATATTTCCACCACAGTAGACAGAGTTATGTTAGTAGACATGAATATAGACTGGTATATTTCCACCACAGGAGACAGTTCTGTTAGTTGACATGAAGATAGACTGGTATATTTCCACCAGTCTACCACAGGAGACAATTATGTTAGTTGACATGAAGATAGACTGGTATATTTCCACCACAGTAGACAGTTCTGTTAATTGACATGAAGATGGACTGGTATATTTCCACCACAGTAGACAGTTCTTTTAGTTGACATGAAGATAGACTGTTATATTTCCTCCAAGGTAGACAGATTTCTGTTAGTTGACATGAAGATAGACTGGTATATTTCCACCAAGGTAGACAGAGTTCTTTTAGTTGACATGAAGATAGACTGGTATATTTCCACCACAGGAGACAGTTTTGTTAGTTGACATGAAGATATACTGGTATATTTCCACCACAGTAGACAGTTCTGTTAGTTGACATGAAGATAGACTGGTATATTTCCACCACAGTAGACGGAGTTCTATTAGTTGACATGAAGATAGACTGGTATATTTCCACCAAGGTAGGCAGAGTTATGTTAGTTGACATGAAGATAGACTGGTATATTTCCACCAGAGTAGACAGTTCTGTTAGTTGACATGAAGATAGACTGGTATATTTCCACCACACTAGATAGTTCTGTTAGTTGACATGAATATAGACTGGTATATTTCCACCACAGTAGACAGTTCTGTTAGTTGACATGAAGATGGACTGGTATATTTCCTCCAAGATAGACAGAGTTCTGTTAGTTGACATGAAGATAGACTGGTATATTTCCACCACAGTAGACAGTTTTGTTAGTTGACATGAAGATAGACTGGTATATTTCCACCACAGTAGACAGTTCTGTTAGTTGACATGAAGATGGACTGGTATATTTCCACCACAGTAGACAGTTCTGTTAGTTGACATGAAGATAGACTGGTATATTTCCACCAGTCTACCACAGGAGACAATTATGTTAGTTGACATGAAGATAGACTGGTATATTTCCACCACAGTAGACAGTTCTGTTAATTGACATGAAGATGGACTGGTATATTTCCACCACAGTAGACAGTTCTGTTAGTTGACATGAAGATATACTGGTATATTTCCACCAAGGTAGACAGTTCTGTTAATTGACATGAAGGTGGACTGATATATTTCCACCACAGTAGACAGAGTTCTTTTAGTTGACATGAAGATAGACTGTTATATTTCCTCCAAGGTAGACAGATTTCTGTTAGTTGACATGAAGATATACTGGTATATTTCCACCAAGGTAGACAGAGTTATTTTAGTTGACATGAAGATAGACTGGTATATTTCCACCAAGGTAGACAGAGTTATTTTAGTTGACATGAAGATAGACTGGTATATTTCCACCAGTCTATCACAGGAGACAATTCTGTTAGTTGCCATGAAGATAGACTGGTATATTTCCACCACAGTAGACAGTTTTGTTAGTTGACATGAAGATAGACTGGTATATTTCCACCACAGTAGACAGTTCTGTTAGTTGACATGAAGATGGACTGGTATATTTCCTCCAAGGTAGACAGAGTTCTGTTAGTTGACATGAAGATAGACTGGTATATTTCCACCACAGTAGACAGCTCTGTTAGTTGACATGAAGATGGACTGGTATATTTCCACCACAGTAGACAGTTCTGTTAGTTGACATGAAGATAGACTGGTATATTTCCACCAAGGTAGACAGAGTTCTGTTAGTTGACATGGAGATAGACTGGTATATTTCCACCACAGTAGACAGTTCTGTTAGTTGACATGAAGATAGACTGGTATATATCCACCACAGTAGACAGTTCTGTTAGTTGAGATGAAGATAGACTGGTATATTTCCACCACAGTAGACAGCTCTGTTAGTTGACATGAAGATGGACTGGTATATTTCCTCCAAGGTAGACAGTTCTGTTAGTTGACATGAAGATAGACTGGTATATTTCCACCACAGTAGACAGAGTTATGTTAGTAGACATGAATATAGACTGGTATATTTCCACCACAGGAGACAGTTCTGTTAGTTGACATGAAGATAGACTGGTATATTTCCACCAGTCTACCACAGGAGACAATTATGTTAGTTGACATGAAGATAGACTGGTATATTTCCACCACAGTAGACAGTTCTGTTAATTGACATGAAGATGGACTGGTATATTTCCACCACAGTAGACAGTTCTTTTAGTTGACATGAAGATAGACTGTTATATTTCCTCCAAGGTAGACAGATTTCTGTTAGTTGACATGAAGATAGACTGGTATATTTCCACCAAGGTAGACAGAGTTCTTTTAGTTGACATGAAGATAGACTGGTATATTTCCACCACAGGAGACAGTTTTGTTAGTTGACATGAAGATATACTGGTATATTTCCACCACAGTAGACAGAGTTCTGTTAGTTGACATGAAGATAGACTGGTATATTTCCACCACATTAGATAGTTATGTTAGTTGACATGAAGATAGACTGGTATATTTCCACCACAGTAGACAGTTCTGTTAGTTGACATGAAGATAGACTGGTATATTTCCACCACAGTAGACAGAGTTCTATTAGTTGACATGAAGATAGACTGGTATATTTCCACCAAGGTAGGCAGAGTTATGTTAGTTGACATGAAGATAGACTGGTATATTTCCACCAGAGTAGACAGTTCTGTTAGTTGACATGAAGATAGACTGGTATATTTCCACCACACTAGATAGTTCTGTTAGTTGACATGAATATAGACTGGTATATTTCCACCACAGTAGACAGTTCTGTTAGTTGACATGAAGATATACTGGTATATTTCCACCACAGTAGACAGAGTTCTGTTAGTTGACATGAAGATAGACTGGTATATTTCCACCACATTAGATAGTTATGTTAGTTGACATGAAGATAGACTGGTATATTTCCACCACAGTAGACAGAGTTCTATTAGTTGACATGAAGATAGACTGGTATATTTCCACCAAGGTAGGCAGAGTTATGTTAGTTGACATGAAGATAGACTGGTATATTTCCACCAGAGTAGACAGTTCTGTTAGTTGACATGAAGATAGACTGGTATATTTCCACCACACTAGATAGTTCTGTTAGTTGACATGAATATAGACTGGTATATTTCCACCACAGTAGACAGTTCTGTTAGTTGACATGAAGATGGACTGGTATATTTCCTCCAAGATAGACAGTTCTGTTAGTTGACATGAAGATAGACTGGTATATTTCCACCACAGTAGACAGTTTTGTTAGTTGACATGAAGATAGACTGGTATATTTCCACCACAGTAGACAGTTATGTTAGTTGACATGAAGATGGACTGGTATATTTCCACCACAGTAGACAGTTCTGTTAGTTGACATGAAGATAGACTGGTATATTTCCACCAAGGTAGACAGAGTTCTGTTAGTTGACATGAAGATAGACTGGTATATTTCCAACACAGTAGACAGAGTTCTGTTAGTTGACATGAAGATGGACTGGTATATTTCCTCCAAGATAGACAGAGTTGAGTTAGTTGACATGAAGATAGACTGGTATATTTCCACCACAGTAGACAGCTCTGTTAGTTGACATGAAGATAGACTGGTATATTTCCACCACAGTAGACAGTTATGTTAGTTGACATGAAGATGGACTGGTATATTTCCACCACAGTAGACAGTTCTGTTAGTTGAGATGAAGATAGACTGGTATATTTCCACCACAGTAGACAGCTCTGTTAGTTGACATGAAGATGGACTGGTATATTTCCTCCAAGGTAGACAGTTCTGTTAGTTGACATGAAGATAGACTGGTATATTTCCACCACAGTAGACAGAGTTATGTTAGTAGACATGAATATAGACTGGTATATTTCCACCACAGGAGACAGTTCTGTTAGTTGACATGAAGATAGACTGGTATATTTCCACCAGTCTACCACAGGAGACAATTATGTTAGTTGACATGAAGATAGACTGGTATATTTCCACCACAGTAGACAGTTCTGTTAATTGACATGAAGATGGACTGGTATATTTCCACCACAGTAGACAGTTCTTTTAGTTGACATGAAGATAGACTGTTATATTTCCTCCAAGGTAGACAGATTTCTGTTAGTTGACATGAAGATAGACTGGTATATTTCCACCAAGGTAGACAGAGTTCTTTTAGTTGACATGAAGATAGACTGGTATATTTCCACCACAGGAGACAGTTTTGTTAGTTGACATGAAGATATACTGGTATATTTCCACCACAGTAGACAGTTCTGTTAGTTGACATGAAGATAGACTGGTATATTTCCACCACAGTAGACGGAGTTCTATTAGTTGACATGAAGATAGACTGGTATATTTCCACCAAGGTAGGCAGAGTTATGTTAGTTGACATGAAGATAGACTGGTATATTTCCACCAGAGTAGACAGTTCTGTTAGTTGACATGAAGATAGACTGGTATATTTCCACCACACTAGATAGTTCTGTTAGTTGACATGAATATAGACTGGTATATTTCCACCACAGTAGACAGTTCTGTTAGTTGACATGAAGATGGACTGGTATATTTCCTCCAAGATAGACAGAGTTCTGTTAGTTGACATGAAGATAGACTGGTATATTTCCACCACAGTAGACAGTTTTGTTAGTTGACATGAAGATAGACTGGTATATTTCCACCACAGTAGACAGTTCTGTTAGTTGACATGAAGATGGACTGGTATATTTCCACCACAGTAGACAGTTCTGTTAGTTGACATGAAGATAGACTGGTATATTTCCACCAGTCTACCACAGGAGACAATTATGTTAGTTGACATGAAGATAGACTGGTATATTTCCACCACAGTAGACAGTTCTGTTAATTGACATGAAGATGGACTGGTATATTTCCACCACAGTAGACAGTTCTGTTAGTTGACATGAAGATATACTGGTATATTTCCACCAAGGTAGACAGTTCTGTTAATTGACATGAAGGTGGACTGATATATTTCCACCACAGTAGACAGAGTTCTTTTAGTTGACATGAAGATAGACTGTTATATTTCCTCCAAGGTAGACAGATTTCTGTTAGTTGACATGAAGATATACTGATATATTTCCACCAAGGTAGACAGAGTTATTTTAGTTGACATGAAGATAGACTGGTATATTTCCACCAAGGTAGACAGAGTTATTTTAGTTGACATGAAGATAGACTGGTATATTTCCACCAGTCTATCACAGGAGACAATTCTGTTAGTTGCCATGAAGATAGACTGGTATATTTCCACCACAGTAGACAGTTTTGTTAGTTGACATGAAGATAGACTGGTATATTTCCACCACAGTAGACAGTTCTGTTAGTTGACATGAAGATGGACTGGTATATTTCCTCCAAGGTAGACAGAGTTCTGTTAGTTGACATGAAGATAGACTGGTATATTTCCACCACAGTAGACAGCTCTGTTAGTTGACATGAAGATGGACTGGTATATTTCCACCACAGTAGACAGTTCTGTTAGTTGACATGAAGATAGACTGGTATATTTCCACCAAGGTAGACAGAGTTCTGTTAGTTGACATGGAGATAGACTGGTATATTTCCACCACAGTAGACAGTTCTGTTAGTTGACATGAAGATAGACTGGTATATATCCACCACAGTAGACAGTTCTGTTAGTTGAGATGAAGATAGACTGGTATATTTCCACCACAGTAGACAGCTCTGTTAGTTGACATGAAGATGGACTGGTATATTTCCTCCAAGGTAGACAGTTCTGTTAGTTGACATGAAGATAGACTGGTATATTTCCACCACAGTAGACAGAGTTATGTTAGTAGACATGAATATAGACTGGTATATTTCCACCACAGGAGACAGTTCTGTTAGTTGACATGAAGATAGACTGGTATATTTCCACCAGTCTACCACAGGAGACAATTATGTTAGTTGACATGAAGATAGACTGGTATATTTCCACCACAGTAGACAGTTCTGTTAATTGACATGAAGATGGACTGGTATATTTCCACCACAGGAGACAGTTCTTTTAGTTGACATGAAGATAGACTGTTATATTTCCTCCAAGGTAGACAGATTTCTGTTAGTTGACATGAAGATAGACTGGTATATTTCCACCAAGGTAGACAGAGTTCTTTTAGTTGACATGAAGATAGACTGGTATATTTCCACCACAGGAGACAGTTTTGTTAGTTGACATGAAGATATACTGGTATATTTCCACCACAGTAGACAGAGTTCTGTTAGTTGACATGAAGATAGACTGGTATATTTCCACCACATTAGATAGTTATGTTAGTTGACATGAAGATAGACTGGTATATTTCCACCACAGTAGACAGTTCTGTTAGTTGACATGAAGATAGACTGGTATATTTCCACCACAGTAGACAGAGTTCTATTAGTTGACATGAAGATAGACTGGTATATTTCCACCAAGGTAGGCAGAGTTATGTTAGTTGACATGAAGATAGACTGGTATATTTCCACCAGAGTAGACAGTTCTGTTAGTTGACATGAAGATAGACTGGTATATTTCCACCACACTAGATAGTTCTGTTAGTTGACATGAATATAGACTGGTATATTTCCACCACAGTAGACAGTTCTGTTAGTTGACATGAAGATGGACTGGTATATTTCCTCCAAGATAGACAGAGTTCTGTTAGTTGACATGAAGATAGACTGGTATATTTCCACCACAGTAGACAGTTTTGTTAGTTGACATGAAGATAGACTGGTATATTTCCACCACAGTAGACAGTTCTGTTAGTTGACATGAAGATGGACTGGTATATTTCCACCACAGTAGACAGTTCTGTTAGTTGACATGAAGATAGACTGGTATATTTCCACCAGTCTACCACAGGAGACAATTATGTTAGTTGACATGAAGATAGACTGGTATATTTCCACCACAGTAGACAGTTCTGTTAATTGACATGAAGATGGACTGGTATATTTCCACCACAGTAGACAGTTCTGTTAGTTGACATGAAGATATACTGGTATATTTCCACCAAGGTAGACAGTTCTGTTAATTGACATGAAGGTGGACTGATATATTTCCACCACAGTAGACAGAGTTCTTTTAGTTGACATGAAGATAGACTGTTATATTTCCTCCAAGATAGACAGAGTTCTGTTAGTTGACATGAAGATAGACTGGTATATTTCCACCACAGTAGACAGTTTTGTTAGTTGACATGAAGATAGACTGGTATATTTCCACCACAGTAGACAGTTCTGTTAGTTGACATGAAGATGGACTGGTATATTTCCACCACAGTAGACAGTTTTGTTAGTTGACATGAAGATAGACTGGTATATTTCCACCACAGTAGACAGTTCTGTTAGTTGACATGAAGATAGACTGGTATATTTCCACCAGTCTACCACAGGAGACAATTATGTTAGTTGACATGAAGATAGACTGGTATATTTCCACCACAGTAGACAGTTCTGTTAATTGACATGAAGATGGACTGGTATATTTCCACCACAGTAGACAGTTCTTTTAGTTGACATGAAGATAGACTGTTATATTTCCTCCAAGGTAGACAGATTTCTGTTAGTTGACATGAAGATATACTGGTATATTTCCACCAAGGTAGACAGAGTTATTTTAGTTGACATGAAGATAGACTGGTATATTTCCACCAAGGTAGACAGAGTTATTTTAGTTGACATGAAGATAGACTGGTATATTTCCACCAGTCTATCACAGGAGACAATTCTGTTAGTTGCCATGAAGATAGACTGGTATATTTCCACCACAGTAGACAGTTTTGTTAGTTGACATGAAGATATACTGGTATATTTCCACCACAGTAGACAGAGTTCTGTTAGTTGACATGAAGATAGACTGGTATATTTCCACCACATTAGATAGTTATGTTAGTTGACATGAAGATAGACTGGTATATTTCCACCACAGTAGACAGTTCTGTTAGTTGACATGAAGATAGACTGGTATATTTCCACCACAGTAGACAGTTATGTTAGTTGACATGAAGATGGACTGGTATATTTCCTCCAAGGTAGACAGAGTTCTGTTAGTTGACATGAAGATAGACTGGTATATTTCCACCACAGTAGACAGCTCTGTTAGTTGACATGAAGATGGACTGGTATATTTCCACCACAGTAGACAGTTCTGTTAGTTGACATGAAGATAGACTGGTATATTTCCACCAAGGTAGACAGAGTTCTGTTAGTTGACATGGAGATAGACTGGTATATTTCCACCATAGTAGACAGTTCTGTTAGTTGACATGAAGATAGACTGGTATTTTTCCACCAGTCTATCACAGGAGACAATTCTGTTAGTTGCCATGAAGATAGACTGGTATATTTCCACCACAGTAGACATAGTTCTGTGAAGATAGACTGGTATATTTCCACCACAGTAGACAGAGTTCTGTTAGTTGACATGAAGATAGACTGGTATATTTCCACCACAGTAGACAGAGTTCTGTTAGTTGACATGAAGATAGACTGGTATATTTCCTCCAAGGGAGACAGTTCTGTTAGTTGACATGAAGATAGACTGGTATATTTCCTCCAAGGGAGACTGTTCTGTTAGTGGACATGAAGATAGACTGGTATATTTCCTGTCAAATGATTCCCAGTTATGCTTGGCTATCCCCTTACTCTTGCAATTAACATTTTTGGCCACTACAGTTAAACAGAAGTACACTTGATTTAGCCCAATATATTCCCAATGACCATCTCTTCAAAGTAAGTTACTACATATAGTTTAGTTACTAACATTATCTATGAAATGGGCTTTTAAATGATACATGATTCAATGTAGTGGGCTTTGAAATGATGGAGTACGGTGGCACTTGGCTTCCAAGTGCCCAAAACAATCCTGCTTTTTTATTTATTTAAATTAGATAATTATCACGTTAATACAATAGAATTATCACGTAAATATGTGATACCCAAATCATTAAGTTATTATGTGAAAACGTCACGTTATAGTAAGCATATTAAGAAACACTGCCCTAGTTTAACACAATGGAAGGTCCCTGGTTGGATTTAGCTTGGAATAGAAGTCAGAAGTTAACCATTTGTCTGATTTTGTTGTTCACACAGGAGAGACACGTGACTATCTTGGATCCTCTGGGGAGCCTCAACAACATCATGATGCTGAAGAGGCAGAGAAGAATCTCTCCAGATCAGAACATCTCAAGAAACCCGAGCGGAGACCCACAGGGAAGAAATCTCACTGCTCTGACAGTGGGAAGAATTGCAAATCTTCAACAGAACTTAAAATACGCCAAAGAAGCCACACAGGAGAAAAGCCATACCACTGCTCTCAGTGTGGAATGAGTTTCTCTAAATCACAATCATTGAAATCACACCTGAGAATTCACACAGGAAAGAAATCTTATGGCTCTGATCAATTTGGGAAGAGATTTACTAAGCCAAGCAACATGAAATCACACCAGCAGACACACACTGGAGAGAAGCCTTACCACTGCTCAGATTGTGGGAAAAGCTTTTCAACATCACAGTATTTGAAGCTGCACCAGCGAGTACACACAGGAAAGAAGCCTTACAGCTGTGATCTATGTGGGAAGAGATTCATTCGGTCAGCCCACCTGACTGTACACAAGCGAATACACACTGGGAAAAAACCATACCACTGCCCCGACTGTGGGATTAGTTTTACTCATTCAAGTAGTCTGAAAACACACCTGCTGACACACACAGGTCAGAAGCCTTACCACTGCTCTGACTGTGAGAAGAGCTTTTCAACATCACATCATTTAAAGCTGCACCAGAGAACCCACACTGGAGAGAAGCCTTACCACTGCTCAGACTGTGGGAAAAGCTTTACCACCTCAAGTGGACTGAATATACACCAGAGAACACACACAGGAGAGAAGCCTTATAGCTGTGATCAATGTGGGAAGAGATTCACTCAGTCATCAAACATGACTGTCCACAAGAAAATACACACTGGAGAGAAGCCTTACCACTGCTCTGACTGTGGGAAAAGCTTTACCACCAGAAGTGACCTGATTATACACCAGAGAACACACACAGGAGAGAAGCCTCACCACTGCTCCGACTGTGGTAAGAGTTTTACTCAGCCAAGTCACCTGATTGGACACCAGAGAACACACACAGGAGAGAAGCCTCACCACTGCTCCGACTGTGGGAAGAGTTTTGCTAGATTAGACAAACTGATATCACACCAGAGAACCCACACTGGGGAGAAGCCGTATGGTTGTGATCGGTGTGAGAAGAGATTTGCTTTCTCAAGTAGCCTGACTTATCATAAGCGAAGCCACACTGGAGAGAAACCGTACCACTGCTCAGACTGTGGTAAAAGCTTTACCACCTCAAGTGGACTGAATATACACCAGAGAACACACACAGGAGAGAAGCCTCACCACTGCTCTGACTGTGGGATGAGTTTTGCTACCTCACACAATCTGGCAGTACACCAAAGAACCCACACTGGATAGAAACTTTGTAGCTGTGATCAATGGGACAAGAGATACTCTCATTCAAGTTCTCTGATTAAACCTAAAAAAGGAGATCCACTGAGTGTGCAATGATCTCCAATACCAGACCTGAGTAGTAGAACACAGAGTGTGGAATGATCTCCATCACCAGACCTGAGTTTTCCCTCCAAAGAGGGAGAGACTAGAAGATGTGACATGTTTGCAACACTGATATTTTGAATCTAACAGTGTCAATTCCATCTCTTGGTTTAAGCCACTGTACCAGTTGTGTTTGAACGTGTTGACTGGCTAAAGAGACGTTCCAGAATGCCTGCCAACTGGCGCTATGGCAACATGTTGCTAAATGAGGCGTGGCCAAGCCTGGTCTGCAGCAGTCAGGTTTACGCTGTTGGCTTTTCAGAGGTAAGCTGTACCCAGAGCAATGGCGGACGCTATATGTTGGTAGGATGCCCAGAATTATTATCCATAATGAAGGAGCAAAATGGCGATTTGAACGTTTAGTCCGGTTTTATTGTACAATATTTTTCCCTAAAAGTAAATTGAATGTCTTCCTTATTTCATCAAAAGTAGATCCATAAACTCAACACTTCCATCACTTTGCATGGGGTCGTTGGCAAAGTAGTTTTTTACCAGGAGACTGTAGCGCCCCACAAAATGAACATGAATATGCTGTAGCCTTTTCAGGATTGTGTGTATTAGATCAACTTTGTTTCAATGACTGTGAATTTGCATTAATCAAATCATTGTTCCCTATATGTAGGCTTCATATATGTATTATCACTATTATACTCTATTGTAATGTTATAAAATGTTATTCTTGAAATAAAAGAAAAACAGTAATTGAAAGTGATTTAACTTTTTTGGGTCTGAAATTAAAATAAACATTACCCACTCCAGTCAGCAGATGGCGATGTGGATCTTTCATTTGGTGCTGCCAGTGTGACGTATAATGTAGTGGACGGGACGCTTCTTCAACAACAACATGGCTGCTACTGATTCTATGGATTTAACCACCTCGGTAGCTTGCTAGACTAAATAAAACACAAATATTGAAGCTCTTTACACCGTTTTTCGGTTTATATTAGTCACTGTTTGTTTTATTAACACACTTCTGTTGTCTAGCTATTTATCCCATTTAATTTCATATTTACTTTGTTGTTATTGGTCAGCTAGCTGGATTGATACATTTTCCTAGCAATAGGCTAGTCGCTAATGCTAACTAGCTAGCTAACATCCCCGACCATGAGGTCACTAAGCTACTCTCCTCCTGCTAAAGAAGAGGAGGTCTGCTGGACGGAGAAAGAAGCTCTAGTGAAAGTGGAGGAGGAAGAGGAGTATGTTACAATACAAAAACAAGCAGAGGGTGAAGCTGTTACCGTGAAAGAAGAAGAGAAAGACTTTACAGTGAAAGAAGAGGAAGACGCGTTCAGACTGAAAGAGGGGGAGGATGTTACAGTGAAAGAAGAGGAAGGAGATGTTACAGTGAAAGAAGCGGAAGACGCGTTCAGAGTGAAAGAGGAGGAGGATGTTACAGTGAAAGAAGAGGAAGACGCGTTCAGAGTGAAAGAGGGGGAGGATGTTACAGTGAAAGAAGAGGAAGACGCGTTCAGAGTGAAAGAGGAGGAGAATGTTACAGTGAAAGAAGCGGAAGACGCGTTCAGAGTGAAAGAGGAGAAGGATGTTACAGTGAAAGAAGAGGAAGACGCGTTCAGAGTGAAAGAGGAGGAGGATGTTACAGTGAAAGAAGACGAAGACGCGTTCAGAGTGAAAGAGGAGGAGGATGTTACAGTGAAAGAAGAGGATGATGAGGATGCAGTTTTTAGAGTCAAGGAGGAGGAGAAAACTGTCACATTGAAAGAGGAGGAAGAACAAGAAGAGGAGGAGAGAGATCTGATTAACACCAGTAAGTACTAAGTGATTCCTCATGAAACCAGGACAAAAAAAAAGACCATGATTTGCACGAAATCCTACCCATTGAATGGTATTTTTGAGCAGTGGCGATTTTAGCATGTCAATCTTGGTGGGCAAACTTTTAAAATGTTTTTTAGATGCATACCAGCAAAAACCACTACACAACACTAAACAATACATTAATTGCAGGGGCCTAAAGTACTTCAGTATAAATACTTTAAAGTACTACTTAAGTAGTTTTGGGGGGTATTTGTAATTTACTTTACTATTTATATTTTTGACTACATTTACTTCACTAGATTCCTAAAGAAAATAATGTACTTTTTACTCCCTACATTTTCTTTGATACCCAAAAGTACTCGTTACATTTAGAATGCTTAGCAGGACAGGAAAATGGTCAAATTCATGCACTTATCAAGAGAACACGTGGTCATCCCTACTGCCTCTGATCTGGCGGACTCACTAAACACAAATACATCGTTTGTAAATAATGTCTGAGTGTTGGAGTGTGCCCCTGGCTATCTGTACATTTTAAAAACAAGAAAATGGTGCCTTCTGCTTTGCTTAATATAAGGAATTTTTAATTTGAAAATATTTATACTTTTACTTTTGATACTTAAATATATTTTGAACCAAATACTTTGACTTTCACTCAAGTAGTATTTTACTCAGTAACTTTCCATTTTACTTGAGTAACTTTCTATTAAGGTATCTATACTTTTACTCAAGTATGACAATTGGGTACTTTTTCCACCACTGATTAATTGCACTATAACGGTGACAAACGGTGGTGACAAACTGTTAGGGCCTCCATAAAGCTGTCCCAAACTGTTAGGGCCTCCATAAAGCTGTCCCAAACTGTTAGGGCCTCCATAAAGCTGTCCCAAACTGTTAGGGCCTCCATAAAGCTGTCCCAAACTGTTAGGGCCTCCATAAAGCTGTCCCAACAGCAGAGTCCCAACACCTTACCACCGCTACACCTGGCTATCAGCGGAGCCTTGTCTGGCAGCGAAACACTTCATTCAGCCTCATTTACTGCCTTTAAAAAGAAACATAGCCGATATGGCTGACTTGCTTAAACAAATGTGGTTTCTACTGACAATTGAGACAATGTACAAACTGGCATAAAGGGGACGACGAGCGGATAAGAGGCAATCCGTAATTTCGATTAAGACATTAATGAGCGAGCTAGGACGGACGTAGTCAATATAACTATTTGTTCAGCACTTTTGAAATGTACAGCGACAGAATTCAGAACATGGGCCGTTCTTACAGTGTTCTCCCTGTACACCAAGTCAGAACAATATTCAATGACAATTCTCTAAAACAGGCTATAGGCTAAATGTGCACAACCAAGTCAGAACAGTAGGCTAAGTTATGAGGGGGAAATAGACCAAATAATTAAGGTGAGGCACTCATTGTTGAATCTTGTAATATTGATTATTGATCTTATTTCCAGTGGTTTTCTCTCTGTTGTAAAGCTGATAATGAAATAATAACCATAATAATATTGGTGACCTAAAGTTCTCTGGAACACTGCCTAAGGTTTCAGCAACTGGAATAACTTATTGTAAGACTAAAATCATAGACATTACTACTATGTGAAAAATGAAGACAACATATGACTATTGTTGCTCACTTGACTGTCTTATTAATTGTAGAAGACAATTGTCAAAGTTTGTGAAAGCATTTAAACATTCACTACGTTGACTGTCTGACTTTGTCGTTCACACAGGAGAGAGACATGACTATCTTGGATCCTCTGGGGAGCCTCAACAACATCATGATGCTGACGAGGCAGAGAAGCGTCTCTCCACATCAGAACACCAGATGGTACTTACCTAACATGACAACTGTCTGGTCTAGTTGCTACAGCTTGGTCTGGTCTAGTTGCTACAGCTTGGTCTGGTCTAGTTGCTACAGCTTGGTCTGGTCTAGTTGCTACAGCTTGGTCTGGTCTAGTTGCTACAGCTTGGTCTGATCTAGTTGATACAGCTTGGTCTGGTCTAGTTGATACAGCTTGGTCTGGTCTAGTTGCTACAGCTTGGTCTAGTTGCTACAGCTTGGTCTGGTCTAGTCGCTACAGCTTGGTCTGGTCTAGTTGCTACAGCTTGGTCTAGTTGCTACAGCTTGGTCTGGTCTAGTTGCTAAAGCTTGGTCTGGTCTAGTTGCTACAGCTTGGTCTAGTTGCTACAGCTTGGTCTAGTTGCTACAGCTTGGTCTGGTCTAGTTGATACAGCTTGGTCTGGTCTAGTTGCTACAGCTTGGTCTGGTCTAGTTGATACAGCTTGGTCTGGTCTAGTTGCTACAGCTTGGTCTGGTCTAGTTGCTACAGCTTGGTCTGGTCTAGTTGCTACAGCTTGGACTGGTCTAGTTGCTACGGCTTGGTCTGGTCTAGTTGATACAGCTTGGTCTTGTCTAGTTGATACAGCTTGGTCTTGTCTAGTTGCTACAGCTTGGTCTAGTTGCTACAGCTTGGTCTGGTCTAGTTGCTACAGCTTGGTCTGGTCTAGTTGCTACAGCTTGGTCTGGTCTAGTTGATACAGCTTGGTATGGTCTAGTTGATACAGTTTGGTCTGGTCTAGTTGCTACTGCTTGGTCTGGTCTAGTTGCTACAGCTTGGACTGGTCTAGTGATTACAGCTTGGTCTGGTCTAGTTGTTACAGCTTGGTCTGGTCTAGTTACTACAGCTTGGTCTGGCCTAGTTGCTACAGCTTGGTCTGGTCTAGTTGCTACAGCTTGGTCTGGTCTAGTTGCTACAGCTTGGTCTGGTCTAGTTGCTACAGCTTGGTATGGTCTAGTTGCTACAGCTTGGTCTGGGCTAGTTGCTACAGCTTGGTCTGGTCTAGTTGCTACAGCTTGGTATGGTCTAGTTGCTACAGCTTGGTCTAGTTGCTACAGCTTGGTCTAGTTGCTACAGCTTGGTCTGGTCTAGTTGCTACAGCTTGGTCTGGTCTAGTTGCTACAGCTTGGTATGGTCTAGTTGCTACAGCTTGGTCTGGTCTAGTTGATACAGCTTGGTCTGGTCTAGTTGCTACAGCTTGGTCTGGTCTAGTTGCGACAGCTTGGTCTGGTCTAGTTGCTACAGCTTGGTCTGATCTAGTTGCTACAGCTTAGACTGGTTTAGTTGATACATCTTGCTCTGGTCTAGTTGATACAGCTTGGTCTGGTCTAGTTGCTACAGCTTGGTCTGGTCTAGTTGCTACAGCTTGGTATGGTCTAGTTGCTACAGCTTGGTTTGGTCTAGTTGCTACAGCTTGGTCTGGTCTAATTGCTACTGCTTGGTCTGGTCTAGTTGATACATCTTGGTCTGGTCTAGTTACTACAGCTTGGTATGGTATAGTTGCTACAGCTTGGTCTAGTTGCTACAGCTTGGTCTGGTCTAGTTGCTACAGCTTGGTCTGGTCTAGTTGCTACAGCTTAGACTGGTTTAGTTGATACATCTTGCTCTGGTCTAGTTGATACAGCTTGGTCTGGTCTAGTTGCTACAGCTTGGTCTGGTCTAGTTGCTACAGCTTGGTCTGGTCTAGTTGCTACAGCTTGTACTGGTCTAGTTGCTACAGCTTGGTCTGGTCTAGTTGCTACTGCTTGGTCTGGTCTAGTTGCTACAGCTTGGTCTGGTCTAGTTCCTACTGCTTGGTCTGGTCTAGTTGCTACAGCTTGGTCTGGTCTAGTTGATACATCTTGGTCTGGTCTAGTTTCTACTGCTTGGTCTGGTCTAGTTTCTACTGCTTGGTCTGGCCTAGTTGCTACAGCTTGGTCTGGTCTAGTTGATACAGCTACTTCTGGTCTAGTTGCTACAGCTTGGTCTGGTCTAGTTGCGAAAGCTTGGTCTAGTTGCTACAGCTTGGTATAGTTGCTACAGCTTTGTCTTGTCTAGTTGCTACAGCTTGGTCTGGTCTAGTTGATACAGCTTGGTCTGGTCTAGTTGATACAGCTTGGTCTGGTCTAGTTGCTACAGCTTGGTCTGGTCTAGTTGCTACAGCTTGGTCTGGTCTAGTTGCTACAGCTTGGTCTGGTCTAGTTGCTACAGCTTGGTATGGTCTAGTTGCTACAGCTTGGACTGGTCTAGTTGCTACGGCTTGGTCTGGTCTAGTTGATACAGCTTGGTCTTGTCTAGTTGATACAGCTTGGTCTTGTCTAGTTGCTACAGCTTGGTCTAGTTGCTACAGCTTGGTCTGGTCTAGTTGCTACAGCTTGGTCTGGTCTAGTTGCTACAGCTTGGTCTGGTCTAGTTGATACAGCTTGGTATTGTCTAGTTGATACAGCTTGGTCTGGTCTAGTTGCTACTGCTTGGTCTGGTCTAGTTGCTACAGCTTGGACTGGTCTAGTGATTACAGCTTGGTCTGGTCTAGTTGCTACAGCTTGGTCTGGTCTAGTTACTACAGCTTGGTCTGGCCTAGTTGCTACAGCTTGGTCTGGTCTAGTTGCTACAGCTTGGTCTGGTCTAGTTGCTACAGCTTGGTCTGGTCTAGTTGCTACAGCTTGGTCTGGTCTAGTTGCTACAGCTTGGTCTGGGCTAGTTGCTACAGCTTGGTCTGGTCTAGTTGCTACAGCTTGGTATGGTCTAGTTGCTACAGCTTGGTCTAGTTGCTACAGCTTGGTCTAGTTGCTACAGCTTGGTCTGGTCTAGTTGCTACAGCTTGGTCTGGTCTAGTTGCTACAGCTTGGTATGGTCTAGTTGCTACAGCTTGGTCTGGTCTAGTTGATACAGCTTGGTCTGGTCTAGTTGCTACAGCTTGGTCTGGTCTAGTTGCGACAGCTTGGTCTGGTCTAGTTGCGAAAGCTTGGTCTGGTCTAGTTGCTACAGCTAGGCTGGTCTAGTTGCTACAGCTTGGTCTGGTCTAGTTGCTACAGCTTGGTCTGGTCTAGTTACTACAGCTTGGTATGGTATAGTTGCTACAGCTTGGTCTAGTTGCTACAGCTTGGTCTGGTCTAGTTGCTACAGCTTAGACTGGTTTAGTTGATACATCTTGCTCTGGTCTAGTTGATACAGCTTGGTCTGGTCTAGTTGCTACAGCTTGGTCTGGTATAGTTGCTACAGCTTGGTATGGTCTAGTTGCTACAGCTTGGTTTGGTCTAGTTGCTACAGCTTGGTCTGGTCTAATTGCTACTGCTTGGTCTGGTCTAGTTGATACATCTTGGTCTGGTCTAGTTACTACAGCTTGGTATGGTATAGTTGCTACAGCTTGGTCTAGTTGCTACAGCTTGGTCTGGTCTAGTTGCTACAGCTTAGACTGGTTTAGTTGATACATCTTGCTCTGGTCTAGTTGATACAGCTTGGTCTGGTCTAGTTGCTACAGCTTGGTCTGGTCTAGTCGCTACAGCTTGGTCTGGTCTAGTTGCTACAGCTTGGTCTGGTCTAGTTGCTACAGCTTGGTCTGGTCTAGTTGCTACAGCTTGGTCTGGTCTAGTTGCTACAGCTTGGTCTGGTCTAGTCGCTACAGCTTGGTCTGGTCTAGTTGCTACAGCTTGGTCTGGTCTAGTTGCTACAGCTTGGTCTGGTCTAGTTGCTACAGCTTGGTCTGGTCTAGTTGCTACAGCTTGGTCTGGTCTAGTTGCTACAGCTTGTACTGGTCTAGTTGCTACAGCTTGGTCTGGTCTAGTTGCTACTGCTTGGTCTGGTCTAGTTGCTACAGCTTGGTCTGGTCTAGTTCCTACTGCTTGGTCTGGTCTAGTTGCTACAGCTTGGTCTGGTCTAGTTGATACATCTTGGTCTGGTCTAGTTTCTACTGCTTGGTCTGGTCTAGTTTCTACTGCTTGGTCTGGCCTAGTTGCTACAGCTTGGTCTGGTCTAGTTGATACAGCTACTTCTGGTCTAGTTGCTACAGCTTGGTCTGGTCTAGTTGCGAAAGCTTGGTCTAGTTGCTACAGCTTGGTATAGTTGCTACAGCTTTGTCTTGTCTAGTTGCTACAGCTTGGTCTGGTCTAGTTGATACAGCTTGGTCTGGTCTAGTTGATACAGCTTGGTCTGGTCTAGTTGCTACAGCTTGGTCTGGTCTAGTTGCTACAGCTTGGTCTGGTCTAGTTGCTACAGCTTGGTCTGGTCTAGTTGCTACAGCTTGGTCTGGTCTAGTTGCTACAGCTTGGTCTGGTCTAGTTGCTACAGCTTGGTCGGGTCTAGTTGCTACAGCTTGGTCTGGTCTTGTTGCTACAGCTTGGTCTGGTATAGTTGCTACAGCTTGGTCTAGTTGCTACATCTTGGTCTGGTCTAGTTGCTACAGCTTGGTCTGGTCTAGTTGCTACAGCTTGGTCTGGTCTAGTTGCTACAGCTTGGTCTGGTCTAGTTGCTACAGCTTGGTTTGGTCTAGTTGCTACAGCTTGGTATGGTCTAGTTGCTACAGCTTGGACTGGTCTAGTTGCTACATCTTGGTCTAGTTGCTACAGCTTGGTCGGGTCTAGTTGCTACAGCTTGGTATGGTCTAGTTGCTACAGCTTTGTCTGGTCTAGATGCTACAGCTTGTTATGGTCTAGTTGCTACAGCTTGGTATGGTCTAGTTGCTACAGCTTGGCCTGGTCTAGTTGCTACAGCTTGGCTGGTCTAGTTGCTACAGCTTGGTCTGGTCTAGTTGCAACAGCTTGGTATGGTCTAGTTTCTACAGCTTGGAATGGTCTAGTTGCTACAGCTTGGTCTGGTCTAGATGCTACAGCTTGTTATGGTCTAGATGCTACAGCTTGGTCTGGTCTAGTTGCGACAGCTTGGTCTGGTCTAGTTGCTACAGCTTGGCCTAGTTGCTACAGCATGGTCTGGTCTAGTTGCTACAGCTTGGTCTGGTCTAGTTGCTACAGCTTTGCCTAGTTGCTACAGCTTGGTCTGGTCTAGTTGCGAAAGCTTGGTCTAGTTGCTACAGCTTGGTATAGTTGCTACAGCTTTGTCTTGTCTAGTTGCTACAGCTTGGTCTGGTCTAGTTGATACAGCTTGGTCTGGTCTAGTTGATACAGCTTGGTCTGGTCTAGTTGCTACAGCTTGGTCTGGTCTAGTTGCTACAGCTTGGTCTGGTCTAGTTGCTACAGCTTGGTCTGGTCTAGTTGCTACAGCTTGGTCTGGTCTAGTTGCTACAGCTTGGTCTGGTCTAGTTGCTACAGCTTGGTCGGGTCTAGTTGCTACAGCTTGGTCTGGTCTAGTTGCTACAGCTTGGTCTGGTCTAGTCGCTACAGCTTGGTCTGGTCTAGTTGCTACAGCTTGGTCTGGTCTAGTTGCTACAGCTTGGTCTGGTCTAGTTGCTACAGCTTGGTCTGGTCTAGTTGCTACAGCTTGGTCTGGTATAGTTGCTACAGCTTGGTCTAGTTGCTACATCTTGGTCTGGTCTAGTTGCTACAGCTTGGTCTGGTCTAGTTGCTACAGCTTGGTCTGGTCTAGTTGCTACAGCTTGGTCTGGTCTAGTTGCTACAGCTTGGTCTGGTCTAGTTGCTACAGCTTGGTATGGTCTAGTTGCTACAGCTTGGACTGGTCTAGTTGCTACATCTTGGTCTAGTTGCTACAGCTTGGTCGGGTCTAGTTGCTACAGCTTGGTATGGTCTAGTTGCTACAGCTTTGTCTGGTCTAGATGCTACAGCTTGTTATGGTCTAGTTGCTACAGCTTGGTATGGTCTAGTTGCTACAGCTTGGCCTGGTCTAGTTGCTACAGCTTGGACTGGTCTAGTTGCTACAGCTTGGTCTGGTCTAGTTGCTACAGCTTGGTATGGTCTAGTTTCTACAGCTTGGAATGGTCTAGTTGCTACAGCTTGGTCTGGTCTAGTTGCGACAGCTTGGTCTGGTCTAGTTGCTACAGCTTGGCCTAGTTGCTACATTATGGTCTGGTCTAGTTGCTACAGCTTGGTCTGGTCTAGTTGCTACAGCTTTGCCTAGTTGCTACAGCTTGGTCTGGCCTAGTTGCTACAGCTTGGTCTGGTCTAGTTGCTACAGCTTGGTCTGGTCTAGTTGCTACAGCTTGGTCTGGTCTAGTTGCTACAGCTTGGTCTAGTTGCTACAGCTTGGTCGGGTCTAGTTGATACAGCTTGGTCTGGTCTAGTTGATACAGCTACTTCTGGTCTAGTTGCTACAGCTTGGTCTGGTCTAGTTGCTACAGCTTGGTCTGGTCTAGTTGCTACAGCTTGGTCTGGTCTAGTTGCTACAGCTTGGTCTGGTCTAGTTGCTACAGCTTGGTCGGGTCTAGTCGCTACAGCTTGGTCTGGTCTAGTTGCTACAGCTTGGTCTGGTCTAGTCGCTACAGCTTGGTCTGGTCTAGTTGCTACAGCTTGGTCTGGTCTAGTTGCTACAGCTTGGTCTGGTCTAGTTGCTACAGCTTGGTCTGGTCTAGTTGCTACAGCTTGGTCTGGTCTAGTTGCTACAGCTTGGTCTAGTTGCTACAGCTTGGTCTGGTCTAGTTGCTACAGCTTGGTCTGGTCTAGCATACAGCTTGCTCTATCAGGGTCTAGCTAGGCCAGGTTTCTTTGAAGTGCTTCATGAAATCATTGAATGACAGAATCCATAGTGAATTTGTCTGTGTCCCCTCTTTATTATTACCAGGACAACGCTAGCCTGCCCCCCTCCACCCTCCCAGAGTCCCCCGGGCGTAACTATCCCAGTAGCACCTTACTGCTTGGTCTGAAGAGGGTGTCTGTGAGGCTGGTGGACTGCAGGAAAACACTGAGGCTGAGTGGACCTACAAGAGGAGGAGAAGAGGAGGAAGAGGGAGATTTGACACATCAAAGTCAGTTCTGAACAAATACAATAGATCTGTTCCCAGGACAACCTGCAGATAGACTGGTATATTTCCACCACAGTAGATAGTTCTGTTAGTTGACATGAATATAGACTGGTATATTTCCTCCCAGGTAGACCAAGTTCTGTTAGTTGTCATGATGATAGACTGGTATATTTCCTCCCAGGTAGACAGAGTTCTGTTAGTTGACATGAAGATAGACTGGTATATTTCTACCACAGTAGACAGTTCTGTTAGTTGTCATGATGATAGACTGGTATATTTCCTCCCAGGTAGACAGAGTTCTGTTAGTTGACATGAAGATAGACTGGTATATTTCCACCACAGTAGACAGTTCTGTTAGTTGACATGAAGATAGACTGGTATATTTCCACCACAGTAGACAGTTCTGTTAGTTGACATGAAGATAGACTGGTATATTTCCACCACAGTAGACAGTTCTGTTAGTTGACATGAAGATAGACTGGTATATTTCCACCACAGTAGACAGTTCTGTTAGTTGACATGAAGATAGACTGGTATATTTCCACCACAGTAGACAGTTATGTTAGTTGACATGAAGATAGACTGGTATATTTCCACCACAGTAGACAGTTATGTTAGTTGACATGGAGATAGACTGGTATATTTCCACCACAGTAGACAGTTCTGTTAGTTGACATGAAGATAGACTGGTATATTTCCACCACAGTAGACAGTTATGTTAGTTGACATGGAGATAGACTGGTATATTTCCACCACAGTAGACAGTTTTGTTAGTTGACATGAAGATAGACTGGTATATTTCCACCACAGTAGACAGTTCTGTTAGTTGACATGAATATAGACTGGTATATTTCCACCACAGTATACAGAGTTCTGTTAGTTGACATGAATATAGACTGGTATATTTCCACCACAGTATACAGAGTTCTGTTAGTTGACATGAAGATAGACTGTTATTTCCTCCAAGGTAGACAGATAAGTACATCTAACTCAGTCTACCATTCTCCATACACGTACAGTGGGGAGAACAAGTATTTGATACACTGCCGATTTTGCAGGTTTTCCTACTTACAAAGCATGTATAGGTCTGTAATTTTTATCATAGGTACACTTCAACTGTGAGAGCTGGACAAAAATCCAGAAAATCACATTGTATGATTTTTAAGTAATTCATTTGCATTTGATTCCATTTTTGAAAAAAACTAATGTAACAAAATGTGGAAAAAGTCAATGGGTCTGAATACTTTCTGAATGCACTGTATAGTATTAATTTAAAAGTCAAAAAAAAAAATGTACCAATCCTGGATTGCCCCTTTTAATTATTAGATGTTTTTATTAATCCATATTTACAGTGATTTTCTCTCTGTTGTAAAGCTGATAATGAAATAATAACCATAATAATATTGGTGACCTAAAGTTCTCTGGAACACTGCCTAAGGTTTCAGCAACTGGATTAATTTATTGTAAGACTAAAATCATAGACATTACTACTATGTAATGTGAAAAATAAGACAAAATATGACTATTGTTGCTCACTTGACTGTCTTATTAATTGTAGAAGACAATTGTCAAAGTTTGTAAAACCATTTAAACATTCACTACATTGACTGTCTGACTTTGTCGTTCACACAGGAGAGAGACGTGACTACCTTGGATCCTCTGGGGAGCCGCAACAACGTCATGACGCTGACGAGGCAGAGAAGAGTCTCTCCGGATCAGAGCACCTCAAGAAACGCCAGCGGAGACCCATAGGGAAGAAACCTCACTGCTGCTCCGACCGTGGGAAGAGTTTTTCAACATCGCAGTCACTACAATATCACCAAGGAATTCACACTGGAGAAAGAACCAATGGCTGTGATGCATGTGGAATGAGCTTTACTACCTCAAGTGAACTGATTTTACACCAGAGAACACATTCCACGCATTCCAGAGAACACATTCCACGCATTCCAGAGAACACGGTCCACGCATTCCAGAGAACACATTCCACGCATTCCAGAGAACCATTCCACTGCTCTGACTGTGGGAAGAGCTTTGCTTCACCAAGCAACCTAAAACAACACCAGAAAGAATGCACAGGAGAGAAGCCTTATAACTGTGATGTATGTGG
Organism: Coregonus lavaretus; assembly: GCF_964263955.1. Classification (NCBI taxonomy): domain Eukaryota; kingdom Metazoa; phylum Chordata; class Actinopteri; order Salmoniformes; family Salmonidae; genus Coregonus; species Coregonus lavaretus. The sequence continues at coordinate 4,088,772 of NW_028161510.1, read as the reverse complement.
GAATTATTGCTTTACATCAGCATCTCTGGCTGTGCACCAGCGAACCCAGACTGGAGAAAGACCTTTCCTCTGCTCTGACTGTGGGAAGTGTTTTGTTAGGTCACAACATTTAAAATCACACCAGAGAACACACACAAGAGTTCACTCAAATCGGTACTCTGGCTTCACACCAGAGAACTCACACAGGAGAGAAACCTTACAGTTGTGATCAGTGTGATAAGAGATTCACCCAGTCAGGAAGCCTGACTGTACACAAGCTGACACACACTCAAGAGAGGCCTCACCACTGCTCTGACTGCGGGAAGAGTTTCACTTTTATTGGGACTTTAATACGTCACAAGCGAATCCACACAGGAGAGAAACCTTACGGCTGTGCTGTATGTGGGAAGAGTTTTACTACATCAGGCAACCTGATATCACACCAGAGAACACACACAGGAAAGAAACCTTATAGCTGTGATCAGTGTGACAAGAGATACTCTGATTCAAGATACCTGATTAAACATCAGAAAATACATGCAGGAGATCCACAGAGAGTGGAACGATCTCCAACACCAGACCTGGGTAGTAGAACACTGAGTGTTGAATTATCTCCAACACCAGACCTGGGTAGTAGAACACAGAGTGTGGAATGATCTCCAACACCAGACCTGGGTAGTAGAACACAGAGTGTGGAATGATCTCCAACACCAGACCTGGGTAGTAGAACACAGAGTGTGGACTGATCTCTGTGATAACTTTTGATGTGGCTGGGTGGATGGTTCAACTTGTTTCACCCTTCAGCTCTAATGTCACATGATCAAATTCGTCATTTGTATGTATAAAATGAGCATCCAGACAATAAATATGTCTTTCCATTTAGTTGGAGATCCTAGAAGCTGTCACATTTAGTTGGAGATCCTAGAAGCTGTCACATTTAGTTGGAGATCCTAGAAGCTGTCACATTTAGTTGGAGATCCTAGAAGCTGTCACATTTAGTTGGAGATCCTAGAAGCTGTCACATTTAGTTGGAGATCCTAGAAGCTGTCACATTTAGTTGGAGATCCTAGAAGCTGTCACATTTAGTTGGAGATCCTAGAAGCTGTCACATTTAGTTGGAGATCCTAGAAGCTGTTACATTCAGTTGGAGATCCTAGAAGCTTTTACATTTATATGGAGATCCTAGAAGCTGTCACCTTTCACCACGGACAGTTACCGCGAATCGCAAAGAAAACAGGAGCTGCCTCCACTATTCCAGCACCATTTCAATTTCAACATTTCAACATCATCAAAATCACCTCTGCTTAGTCTACTACAGTGACAACTAAAAGATACCAAAAACAATTTAGTCCAATCAACATAAGCTAAATATGATGTGTCTGTCCATGGTTCTGATTTCTCGTGTGTGTGTTCGTGCAAGTAGAAAAGCATGTTGACTCACCCTACTTGTAGAGAAACACCAATGCCAATCCTCCTCTCTTTCATGTTGATGAAACGGTCTATCACTCTGTCATACAGTACACGCTTTTAGTTTTTGTTGTCCTAGGCTACCTGGCTAAAATGCTAGCTAGCTAGCCTAACTTCCATTCATGGGCAACGTTAGCTAGTTAACGTTAGCCTTCTACATCTAGCTACATATTGAACTTCCATCCTCTCAGTCCAGGGGCACAGCAATGAATGAATTTAATGGGTGGATCAGAATCGCCATTATAACCATTGGCCAGTATGGAGAATTAAGTCCAAATCCCTATCTCCATCCATGGCTAATTTAGGAAAGGGACCATTTAAGCTAGCTAGCTAGCTAGCCACCAGAGGACAACAAGGCAACAATTCAAGTTGTTTCTGTTAATGACATCTGCTCTCAACGCCATTTGATAGGAGTGAGGCCAAATCCAACCTGGCTTCCCTTTACACTTTTTTTCTTTTCGCCAGGACCAATCACAGTTGAGCTCAACGCTGATTAGCATTTATTTATTTTGTGTGCCTTTTTTGTCAAGGGAGGGCGAATGCTCGCTGACTTCCAATGCATTCAATGCTACGGGCAGAAACAATGTCATACTCGTTTGGACCAGACAGCATCAGATCGATGGCCTACACGTAGAGAGACAGAGGGGCGCTGTTTCGCTCGCTCGGATGTTTTCTCCTGTGAGATACAGTCAGCATCTTGCGAATTATGAAACGCAGAGAGACGAAAGATAAATTGCTTGATGTTATTTAATTATTTTCTGGGTAATTTTTTTGGGGGGGGAAGCCTGGCTTCCCATGGCGTCCATGAATACACGCCACAACACAAAAAGGTTTATCTGGTAATATGGGCCATATTATTATTATTATTATTTTACAATATAGGCTAGAGACAAGCCGTTTTCTTTGCTGTAAAGCTGCAGCCATGGCAGTCGCTCCATTCTCCTGGCTGACACTCAGAGGCGGCATGATAGTGAACTTGCAAAGTCTACTCAAGACTGGTCTGTGATCTTGGTTTATAACAGACGACGAAATGATACAATGTATCAATATTGCTCGCTGCTCCAATGTAATAAATGTACAAATCTTTAACGGAAGACTCATCTGGGTCTGCATCCCCGCTCGCCATCACTGCTAAGCTCTACCAGCTGTAGCTCAGCTGGTAGAGCACGGCGCTTGTAACGCCAAGGTAGTGGGTTCGATCCCCGGGACCACCCATACACATATCTTATAAGCCTGTGGTCCTCTGTAGCTCAGCTGGTAGAGCACGGCGCTTGTAACGCCAAGGTAGTGGGTTCGATCCCCGGGACCACACATACAACAACAACAACAAAAAAGTCGGTAGTATCATATGAAAGGTATTCTAAAATGTTGGTACCATTATGTTCGGGTACCATGATATTACCGTGGTACCAGTATACCATGTGACACTAGATCCTAGAAGCTGTCAGATTTAGATGGAGATCCTAGAAGGGGGGTTGTCACTATCAACCCTATTATAATAAATCTAGTGGTGGAGGGGGGTGGTTGTCACTATCAACCCCATTATAATACATCTAGTGGTGGAGGGGGGTGGTTGTCACGATCAACCCCATTATAATAAAATCTAGTGGTGGAGGGGGGTGGTTGTCACTATCAACCCCATTATAATACATCTAGTGGTGGAGGGGGTGGTTGTCACGATCAACCCCATTATAATACATCTAGTGGTGGAGGGGGGTGGTTGTCACGATCAACCCCATTATAATAAAATCTAGTGGTGGAGGGGGGTGGTTGTCACTATCAACCCCATTATAATACATCTAGTGGTGGAGGGGGGTGGTTGTCACGATCAACCCCATTATAATAAAATCTAGTGGTGGAGGGGGGTGGTTGTCACGATCAACCCCATTATAATACATCTAGTGGTGGAGGGGGGTGGTTGTCACTATCAACCCCATTATAATACATCTAGTGGTGGAGGGGGGTGGTTGTCACGATCAACCCCATTATAATAAAATCTAGTGGTGGAGGGGGGTGGTTGTCACGATCAACCCCATTATAATACATCTAGTGGTGGAGGGGGGTGGTTGTCACTATCAACCCCATTATAATACATCTACTGGTGGAGGGGGGTGGTTGTCACTATCAACCCCATTATAATACATCTAGTGGTGGAGGGGGTGGTTGTCACTATCAACCCCATTATAATACATCTAGTGGTGGAGGGGGGTGGTTGTCACGATCAACCCCATTATAATACATCTAGTGGTGGAGGGGGGTGGTTGTCACGATCAACCCCATTATAATAAAATCTAGTGGTGGAGGGGTGTGGTTGTCACTATCAACCCCATTATAATACATCACCTGGTGGAAGGTAAAATGCAAGACTACACAGTTTACCCACTGTTTGATTTCCCAACAGTTTACCCACAGTTTGATTTCCCAACAGTTTACCCACTGTTTGATTTCCCAACAGTTTACCCACTGTTTGATTTCCCAACAGTTTACCCACTGTTTGATTTCCCAACAGTTTACCCTCCTTGTGTTTTCCCAACAGTTTACCCACCTTGTTTTTTCCCAACAGTTTACCCACCTTGTGTTTTCCCAACAGTTTACCCTCCTTGATTTATCCCAACACTTTACCCACCTTGTTTTTTCCCAACAGTTTACCCACCTTGTTTTTTCCCAACAGTTTACCCACCTTGTTTTTTCCCAACAGTTTACCCACCTTGTTTTTTTCCCAACAGTTTACCCACTGTTTGATTTCCCAACAGTTTACCCACTGTTTGATTTCCCAACAGTTTACCCACTGTTTGATTTCCCAACAGTTTACCCACTGTTTGATTTCCCAACAGTTTACCCACTGTTTGATTTCCCGACAGTTTACCCACTGTTTGATTTCCCGACAGTTTACCCACTGTTTGATTTCCCGACAGTTTACCCACTGTTTGATTTCCCGACAGTTTACCCACTGTTTGATTTCCCGACAGTTTACCCACTGTTTGATTTCCCAACAGTTGACCCACTGTTTGATTTCCCACCAGTTGACCCACTGTTTGATTTCCCACCAGTTGACCCACTGTTTGATTTCCCACCAGTTGACCCACTGTTTGATTTCCCAACAGTTGACCCACTGTTTGATTTCCCAACAGTTGACCCACTGTTGATTTCCCACCAGTTGACCCACTGTTTGATTTCTCACCAGTTTACCCACTGTTTGATTTCCCACCAGTTTACCCACTGTTTGATTTCCCACCAGTTTACCCACTGTTTGATTTCCCACCAGTTTACCCACTGTTTGATTTCCCACCAGTTTACCCACTGTTTGATTTCCCAACAGTTTACCCACTGTTTGTCACCAATCTTTTGCAGATAATTGCATTGAAAGTTTGAGAGTGAGAAAGTTAGAAGGTCAAAGATCAAACCCCCAAGACATGCTAACCTCTCACCATTACAATAACAGGGGAGGAAGACATGCTAACCTCTCACCATTACAATAACAGGGGAGGAAGACATGCTAACCTCTCACCATTACAATAACAGGGGAGGTTAGCATTTTATATCATACCCCTAAGACATGCTAACCTCTCACCATTACAATAACAGGGGAGGAAGACATGCTAACCTCTCACCATTACAATAACAGGGGAGGAAGACATGCTAACCTCTCACCATTACAATAACAGGGGAGGAAGACATGCTAACCTCTCACCATTACAATAACAGGGGAGGAAGACATGCTAACCTCTCACCATTACAATAACAGGGGAGGAAGACATGCTAACCTCTCACCATTACAATAACAGGGGAGGAAGACATGCTAACCTCTCACCATTACAATAACAGGGGAGGTTAGCATTTTATATCATACCTCCAAGACATGCTAACCTCTCACCATTACAATAACAGGGGAGGTTAGCATTTTATATCATACCTCCAAGACATGCTAACCTCTCACCATTACAATAACAGGGGAGGTTAGCATTTTATATCATACCTCCAAGACATGCTAACCTCTCACCATTACAATAACAGGGGAGGTTAGCATTTTATATCATACCCCTAAGACATGCTAACCTCTCACCATTACAATAACAGGGGAGGTTAGCATTTTATATCATACCTCCAAGACATGTGTAGTGTCTTAAGTGTGATAGAGGGAACTTGGCCCTAAGATTTTGCTGATGTGGCAAAATGGTGTAATAGAGGAACTCAACTCTACTGTGCTGGAAACATCTGGAAAACATTACTGTGGTTCATGGAAAGATGATATGGGGAGAGACGTGGAAAAGGCCAGGGATTGGTTTTTAGAATCACACCATATTACGTCATAAATTATATAAAATCATGTCTTGAACAATAGAAGGGGAGAATAGCGAATTACATATTTGGCTGTTGCTGTCTCCAGATATCTGCAGTATCTGTCAAATTCCGATGCTGAATATACTTTGTTATAATAAACCTTTATAAACAGAGTACAGTGTCGGCGGATTCCTTATCATCACAAGCATGGACCAGCAAAGGTGTCTTTTAGGCACTACACATGCTAACCTCTCACCATTACAATAACAGGGGAGGTTAGCATTTTATATCATACCTCCAAGATATGCTAACCTCTCACCATTACAATAACAGGGGAGGTTAGCATTTTATATCATACCCCTAAGACATGCTAACCTCTCACCATTACAATAACAGGGGAGGTTAGCATTTTATATCATACCCCTAAGACATGCTAACCTCTCACCATTACAATAACAGGGGAGCTTAGCATTTTATATCAAACCCCTAAGACATGCTAACCTCTCACCATTACAATAACAGGGGAGGTTAGCATTTTATATCATACCCCTAAGACATGCTAACCTCTCACCATTACAATAACAGGAGAGGTTAGCATGTTATATCATACCTCCAAGACATGCTAACCTCTCACCATTACAATAACAGGGGAGGTTAGCATTTTATATCATACCTACAAGACATGCTAACCTCTCACCATTACAATAACAGGGGAGGTTAGCATTTTATATCATACCTCCAAGACATGCTAACCTCTCACCATTACAATAACAGGGGAGGTTAGCATTTTATATCATACCCCTAAGACATGCTAACCTCTCACCATTACAATAACAGGGGAGGTTAGCATTTTATATCATACCCCTAAGACATGCTAACCTCTCACCATTACAATAACAGGGGAGGTTAGCATTTTATATCATACCCCTAAGACATGCTAACCTCTCACCATTACAATAACAGGGGAGGTTAGCATTTTATATCAAACCCCTAAGACATGCTAACCTCTCACCATTACAATAACAGGGGAGGAAGACATGCTAACCTCTCACCATTACAATAACAGGGGAGGTTAGCATTTTATATCATACCTCCAAGACATGCTAACCTCTCACCATTACAATAACAGGGGAGGTTAGCATTTTATATCATACCTCCAAGACATGCTAACCTCTCACCATTACAATAACAGGGGAGGTTAGCATTTTATATCAAACCCCTAAGACATGCTAACCTCTCACCATTACAATAACAGGGGAGGTTAGCATTTTATATCATACCCCTAAGACATGCTAACCTCTCACCATTACAATAACAGGGGAGGTTAGCATTTTATATCATACCTCCAAGACATGCTAACCTCTCACCATTACAATAACAGGGGAGGTTAGCATTTTATATCATACCTCCAAGACATGCTAACCTCTCACCATTACAATAACAGGGGAGGTTAGCATTTTATATCATACCTCCAAGACATGCTAACCTCTCACCATTACAATAACAGGGGAGGTTAGCATTTTATATCATACCCCTAAGACATGCTAACCTCTCACCATTACAATAACAGGGGAGGTTAGCATTTTATATCATACCCCTAAGACATGCTAACCTCTCACCATTACAATAACAGGGGAGGTTAGCATTTTATATCATACCCCTAAGACATGCTAACCTCTCACCATTACAATAACAGGGGAGGTTAGCATTTTATATCATACCCCTAAGACATGCTAACCTCTCACCATTACAATAACAGGGGAGGTTAGCATTTTATATCAAACCCCTAAGACATGCTAACCTCTCACCATTACAATAACAGGGGAGGTTAGCATTTTATATCAAACCCCTAAGACATGCTAACCTCTCACCATTACAATAACAGGGGAGGTTAGCGTCACAATTCATTCAGGATTATCTGTAATCATGGTAGCATCCACATTAATGTGGAAGTGTTTATAAACATATTATATTCTGATTTACACTAAAAATGACTCCAAAATGACACAATGCATTATTTACCATTTAATTTCTATTGGGCACAAAATAATCTGAAACACAACCTAAACAAACAGCAAATGCATCCCAAAAAATGGTAGAGTCACAAGCTTAACGTAGTCAGTGTGTGCTATGAATATGGGAACAAATACTTAACTTTCTCTAAAATGGGGGGACTATGTATAAAAAGTGTCATTTTTAAATGGTGAAACCAATATTTACACAAATACCCTCAAATAAAAGCTGAAAATGTATAATTTTAACCTCAGTAATTATTTGATTTAAAATCCAAATGTATAGAAACCAAAATAAGAAAAAATGCTTCACTGTCCCAATAATTATGGAGGGCTAGAGAGAGACTGTCAGAGAGAGAGGGATAGAAAGAAAGAGGGTCAGAGAGAGAGGGGGAGAGAGAGAGTCAGAGAAAGAGAGAGAGAGAGAGAGGGTCAGGGAGAGAAAGAGGGTCAGAGAGAGAGAGAGCGAGAAAGAGGGTCAGAGAGAGAGAGGGAGAGAGAGAGATAGGGTCAGAGAGAGAGGGTCAGAGAGAGAGGGAGAGAGAGAGAGAAAAGGGGTCAAAGAGAGAGAGGGAGAGAGAGAAAGAGGGTCAGGGAGAGAGGGAGAGAGAGAGAGGGAGGGTCAGGGAGAGAGAAAGAGGGTCAGAGAGAAAGAGGGTCAGAGGGAGAGAGAGAGAGGGTCAGAGAGAGAGAGGATCAGAGAGATAGGGTCAGAGAGAGAGAAAGAGGGTCAGAGAGGGAGAGGGTCAGGGAGAAAGAAAGAGGGTCAGGGAGGGAGAAAGAGGGTCAGAGAGAGAGGGAGGATGATATTAAGCAGATTCAGATTGAATCCCAACCTACATTTTTCAAATGATGACTTTGAAATTTGAGATTCCCTCTATATACATTTCATATACTGTTATTTAATATTATATTTGAAATAAAATTCAAACAATCGTTGAAAGTTATTAACTTTTTGTCTGAAAATAATATTACAAATGTCAACTGTTTTACACACTCCAGTCTGCAGATGGCGATGTGGGTCTTTCAGGCAAGTCTGCCAGAGTATGACGTATAATTTAGTGGACGGGACGCTTCTTTCAACAACAACAACAGCTAGTCGGTCGGCACTAGTTATCACAGTCACAAATATGTCTAAACCCTGCCTTTTCTACAACTTATCTTCTTAAAATCTGATTTTAAACCTAATTACACTGCTAACGCTATGCCTAACCCTGTCCTTAAATTAAGACTAAAAAGTAAATGTTTGTTTTCATGAATTTTGGCGACAGCCAATGCTGACTTTGTGGCTGTGGTAAGTAGTGACAACCCAGCTCTTTCATAGTTCAATGAAACTGGTCAGCCACCTCGGTAGCTTGCTAGCCGAAGCATTGAAGCTCTTTAGACGCTTTCTGGTATATTAGCCACTGTGTTTTGAATTCACTTCTGTCTTCTAGTTAGTTATCCCATTTAATTTCATATTTACGGTGTTGTTGTTATTGGTCAGCTAGCTGGCTGGTTAAGTTAGCACTAGCCTAACTAGCTAACATCCCCGACCATGAGCTCACTAAGCTACTCTCCTCCTGCTAAAGAAGAGGAGGTCTGCTGGACGGAGAAAGAAGCTCTGGAGGAAGAGGAGGATGTTACAATACAAAAACAAGTAGAGGGTGAAGCTGTTACCGTGAAAGAAGAAGATAAAGATGTTACAGTGAAAGAAGAGGAAGACGCGTTCAGAGTGAAAGAGGAGGAGGACGTTACAGTGAAAGAAGAGGAAGACGCGTTCAGAGTGAAAGAGGAGGATGATGAGGATGCAGTTTTTAGAGTCAAGGAGGAGGAGAAAACTGTCACATCGAAAGAGGAGGAAGAACAAGAAGAGGAGGAGAGAGATCTGATTAACACCAGTAAGTACTGAGTGATTCCTCATTACATTTACATTACATTTTAGTCATTTAGCAGACGCTCTTATCCAGAGCGACTTACAGTTAGTGAATACATATTTTTTTTTTATACTGGCCCCCCGTGGGAATCGAACCCACAACCCTGGCGTTGCAAACGCCATGCTCTATCAACTGAGCTACATCCCTGCCGGCCATTCCCTCCCCTACCCTGGACGACGCTGGGCCAATTGTGCGCCGCCCATGAGTCTCCCGGTCGCGGCCGGCTGCGACAGAGCCTGGATTCGAACCAGGATCTCTAGTGGCACAGTTTGCACTGCGATGCAGTGCCTTAGACCACTGTGCCACTCATGAAACCAGGACAAAAAAATACCATGATTTGCACGAAATTCTACCCATTGAACGGTATTTTTGAGCAGTGGCGATTTCAGCATGTCAATCTTGGTGGGCAAACTTTTAAAATGTTTTTTAGATGCATGCCAGCAAAAACCACTACACAACACTAAACAATACATTAATTGCAGTGGCCTAAAGTACTTAAGTAGAAATACTTTAAAGTACTACTTAAGTAGTTTTGGGGGGTATTTGTAATTTACTTTACTATTTATATTTTTGACTACTTTTACTTACCTAGATTCCTAAAGAAAATAGTGTACTTTTTACTCCCTACATTTTATTTGATACCCAAAAGTACTCGTTACATTTAGAATGCTTAGCAGGACAGGAAAATGGTCCAATTTACTCACTTATCAAGAGAACATCCCTGGTCATCCCTACTGCCTCTGATCTGGCGGACTAACTAAACACAAATACATCGTTTGTAAATTATGTCTGAGTGTTGGAGTGTGCCCCTGGCTATCTGTACATTTTAAAAACAAGAAAATGGTGCCGTCTGCTTTGCTTAATATCAGGAATTTGAATTTGAAAATATTTATACTTTAACTTTTGATACTTAAGTATATTTTGAACCAAATACTTTAACTTTCACTCAAGTAGTATTTTACTCAGTAACTTTCCATTTTACTTGAGTAACTTTCTATTAAGGTATCTATATTTACTCAAGTATGACAATTGGGTACTTTTTCCACCACTGATTAATTGCACTATAACGGTGACAAACGGTGGTGACAAACTGTTAGGGCCTCCATAAAGCTGTCCCAAACTGTTAGGGCCTCCATAAAGCTGTCCCAAACTGTTAGGGCCTCCATAAAGCTGTCCCAACAGCAGAGTCCCAACACCTTACCACCGCTACACCTGGCTATCAGCGGAGCCTTGTCTGGCAGCGAAACACTTCATTCAGCCTCATTTACTGCCTTTAAAAAGAAACATAGCCGATATGGCTGACTTGCTTAAACAAATGTGGTTTCTACTGACAATTCAGACAATGTACAAACTATGGCATAAAGGGGACGACGAGCGGATAAGAGGCAATCCGTAATTTCGATTAAGACATTAATGAGCGAGCTAGGACGGACGTAGTCAATATAACTATTTGTTCAGCACTTTTGAAATGTACAGCGACAGAATTCAGAACATGGGCCGTTCTTACAGTGTTCTCCCTGTACACCAAGTCAGAACAATATTCAATGACAATTCTCTAAAACAGGCTATAGGCTAAATGTGCACAACCAAGTCAGAACAGTAGGCTAAGTTATGAGGGGGAAATAGACCAAATAATTAAGGTGAGGCACTCATTGTTGAATCTTGTAATATTGATTATTGATCTTATTTCCAGTGGTTTTCTCTCTGTTGTAAAGCTGATAATGAAATAATAACCATAATAATATTGGTGACCTAAAGTTCTCTGGAACACTGCCTAAGGTTTCAGCAACTGGAATAACTTATTGGAAGACTAAAATCATAGACATTACTACTATGTGAAAAATGAAGACAACATATGACTATTGTTGCTCACTTGACTGTCTTATTAATTGTAGAAGACAATTGTCAAAGTTTGTGAAAGCATTTAAACATTCACTACGTTGACTGTCTGACTTTGTCGTTCACACAGGAGAGAGACATGACTATCGTGGATCCTCTGGGGAGCCTCAACAACATCATGATGCTGACGAGAAAGAGAAGAGTCTCTCCAGATCAGATCACCAGATGGTACTTACCTAACATGACAACTGTCTGGTCTAGTTGATACAGCTTGGTCTGGTCTAGTTGCTACAGCTTGGTCTGGTCTAGTTGCTACAGCTTGGTCTGGTCTAGTTGCTACAGCTTGGTCTGGTCTAGCGGCTACAGCTTGGTCGGGTCTAGCTGCTACAGCTTGGTCTGGTCTAGTTGCTACAGCTTGGTCTGGTCTAGTTGCTACAGCTTGGTCTGGTCTAGTTGCTACAGCTTGGTCTGGTCTAGTTGCTACAGCTTGGTCTGGTCTAGTTGCTACAGCTTGGTCTGGTCTAGTTGCTACAGCTTGGTCTAGTTGATACAGCTTGGTCTGCTTGGTCTGGTCTAGTTGATACAGCTTGGTCTGGTCTAGTTGATACAGCTAGGTATGGTCTAGTTGATACAGCTTTGTCTGGTCTAGTTTAATACAGCTTGGTCTAGTTGCTACAGCTTGGTCTGGTCTAGTTTCTACAGCTTGGTCTGGTCTAGTTGCTACAGCTTGGTCTAGTTGATACAGCTTGGTCTGGTCTAGTTGATACAGCTTGGTCTGGTCTAGTTGATACAGCTAGGTATGGTCTAGTTGATACAGCTTTGTCTGGTCTAGTTTAATACAGCTTGGTCTAGTTGCTACAGCTTGGTCTGGTCTAGTTTCTACAGCTTGGTCTGGTCTAGTTGCTACAGCTTGGTCTAGTTGCTACAGCTTGGTCTGGTCTAGTTGCTACAGCTTGGTCTGGTCTAGTTGCTACAGCTTGGTCTGGTCTAGTTGCTACAGCTTGGTCTGGTCTAGTTTCTACAGCTTGGTCTAGTTGCTACAGCTTGGTCTAGTTGCTACAGCTTGGTCTGGTCTGGTCTAGTTTCTACAGCTTGGTCTAGTTGCTACAGCTTGGTCTAGTTGCTACAGCTTGGTCTAGGTGCTACAGCTTGGTATAGTTGCTACTGCTTGGTCTGGTCTAGTTGCTACAGCTTGGTCTAGTTGCTACAGCTTGGTCTGGTGTAGTTGATACAGCTTGGTCTGGTCTAGTTGCTACAGCTTGGTCTGGTCTAGTTGCTACAGCTTGGTCTGGTCTAGCATACAGCTTGCTCTATCAGGGTCTAGCTAGGCCAGGTTTCTGTAAAGTGCTTCATGAAATCAGTGAATGACAGAATCCATAGTGATTGTGTCTGTGTCCCCTCTTTATGGTTACCAGGACAACGCTAGCCTGCCCCCTTCCGCCCTCCCAGAGTCCCCGTGTCGTACCTCTCCCAGTAGCACCTTACTGCTGGGTCTGAAGAGGGTGTCTGTGAGGCTGGTGGACTGCAGGAAAACACTGAGGCTGAGTGGAACTACAAGAGGAGGAGAAGAGGAGGAAGAGGGAGATTTAACACATCAAAGTCAGTTCTGAACAAATACAATAGATCTGTTCCCAGGACAACCTGCAGATAGACTGGTATATTTACACCACAGTAGACAGTCCTGTTAGTTGACATGAAGATAGACTGGTATATTTCCTCCAAGGGAGACAGTTCTGTTAGTTGACATGAAGATACACTGGTATATTTCCTCCAAGGGAGACAGTTCTGTTAGTTGACATGAAGATAGACTGGTATATTTCCACCACAGTAGACAGAGTTCTGTTAGTTAACATGAAGATAGACTGGTATATTTCCTCCAAGTTAGACAGATGTGGCAGAAAAACTGACAGTCAAATGATTCCCAGTTATGCTCGTCTATCCCCTAATCCTGCTTTTTTATTTATTGAAATTAGATAATTATCACGTTAATACAATAGAATTATCACGTAAATATGTGACACCCAAATCATGAAGTTATTATGTGAAAATGTCACGTTATAGTAAGCATATTAAGAAACACTGCCCTAGTTTAACACAATGGAAGGTCCCTGGTTGGATTTAGCTTGGAATAGAAGTCAGAAGTTTTGTTGTTCACACAGGAGAGACACGTGACTATCGTGGATCCTCTGGGGAGCCTCAACAACATCATGATGCTGAAGAGGCAGAGAAGAGTCTCTCCAGATCAGAACACCTCAAGAAACCAGAGCGGAGACCCACAGGGAAGAAATCTCACTGCTCTGATAGTGGGAAGAATTGCAAATCTTCAACAGAACTTAAAATACGCCAAAGAAGCCACACAGGAGAAAAGCCACACCACTGCTCTCAGTGTGGAATGAGTTTTGCTCATTCAAGTAGTCTGAAAACACACCTGCTGACACACACAGGTCAGAAGCCTTACCACTGCTCTGACTGTGGTAACAGCTTTACCACCTCAAGTAGACTGAATATACACCAGAGAACCCACACCGGAGAGAAGCCTTACCACTGCTCAGACTGTGGTAAAAGCTTTACCACCTCAAGTAGACTGAATAAACACCAGAGAACACACACAGGAGAGAAGCCTCACCCCTGCTCCGACTGTGGGAAGAGTTTTGCTCATTCAAGTAGTCTGAAAACACACCTGCTGACACACACAGGTCAGAAGCCTTACCACTGCTCTGACTGTGGTAAAAGCTTTACCACCTCAAGTAGACTGAATATACACCAGAGAACACACACCGGAGAGAAGCCTTACCACTGCTCTGACTGTGGTAAAAGCTTTAACACCTCAAGTGAACTGAATAAACACCAGAGAACACACACCGGAGAGAAGCCTTATCACTGCTCAGACTGTGGTAAAAGCTTTAACACCTCAAGTGGACTGAATAAACACCAGAGAACACACACAGGAGAGAAGCCTTACCACTGCTCAGACTGTGGTAAAAGCTTTAACACCTCAAGTGGACTGAATAAACACCAGAGAACACACACAGGAGCGAAGCCTCACCACTGCTCCGACTGTGGGAAGGGTTTTGCTAGATTAGACATACTGATATCACACCAGAGAACCCACACAGGAGAGAAGCCTCACCACTGCTCCGACTGTGGGAAGGGTTTTGCTAGATTAGACATACTGATATCACACCAGAGAACCCACACTGGAGAGAAACCTCACCACTGCTCTGACTGTGGGATGAGTTTTGCTACCTCACACAATCTGGCAGTACACCAAAGAACCCACACTGGATAGAAACCTTACAGCTGTGATCAATGGGACAAGAGATACTCTCATTCAAGTTCTCTGATTAAACCTAAAAAAATACACACAGGAGATCTACAGTGTGGAATGATCTCCAACACCAGACCTGGGTAGTAGAACACAGAGTGTGGAATGATCTCCATCTAGAAAACTATTTTTAAGATGCCGCATACTTGCCGATTTTCTGAACGTACTTCACTCGCTGCAAAGAGGGAGACTAGAAGATGTGACATGTTTGCAACACTGATATTTTGAATCTAACAGTGTCAATTCCATCTCTTGTTTTAAGCCACTGTACCAGTTGTGTTTGAACGTGTTGACTGGCTAAAGAGACGTTCCAGAATGCCTGCCAACTGGCGCTATGGCAACATGTTGCTAAATGAAGCGTGGCCCAGCCTGGTCTGCAGCAGTCAGGTTTACGCTGTTGGCTTTTCAGAGGTAAGCTGTACCCAGAGCAATGGCGGACGCTATATGTTGGTAGAATGACCAGAATTATTATCCATAATGAAGGAGCAAAATGGCGATTTGAACGTTTAGTCCGGTTTTATTGTACAATCTTTTTCCCTAAAAGTAAATTGAATGTCTTCCTTATTTCATCAAAAGTAGATCCATAAACTCAACACTTCCAATACTTTGCATGGGGGTCGTTGGCAAAGTAGTTTTTTTACCAGGAGACTGTAGCGCCCCACAAAATGAACATGAAAATGCTGTAGGAAGTAGCAAGTTAATTTTTTTCCACTTTCCCAAAAAAGTCTGATAAAAACGTATAGCTGAACACAATAGAAAATCTTTGGAGGGAGCTGAAAGTCCGTATTGCCCAGCGACAGCCCCGAAACCTGAAGGATCTGGAGAAGGTCTGTATGGAGGAGTGGGCCAAAATCCCTGCTGCAGTGTGTGCAAACCTGGTCAAGACCTACAGGAAACGTATGATCTCTGTAATTGCAAACAAAGGTTTCTGTACCAAATATTAAGTTCTGCTTTTCTGATGTATCAAATACTTATATCATGCAATAAAATGCAAATTAAATTACTTAAAAATCATACAATGTGATTTTCTGGATTTTTGTTATAGATTCCGTCTCTCACAGTTGAAGTGTACCTATGATAAAAAATTACAGACCAAATACTTGTTCTCCCCACTGTATAGCATATGAAATCTTTGTCTACTTCTCTGCTATTTAAAATCTGAAATCAGAACACTACCACAAAAATACATGTAAAGAACTGAAGCAAGGCACACAGTTTTATTTAATGTACAATTACCAAGATATTATAGTTGTTCTTTAGCACGCTACTCCTACACCGTTGAACTTTTTTATAACATTTATACTTTTTAAACTGTTGAACTTGTATTAAACTTCATCCACTTTAATGGGATTTATTCAATATTCTAAACCTCCCGTTGTGAAAAACTCCCATTCTGAAGCTGTGACTTTCAAATTTTTATTTACTGTAAACAATGTAACTTTTGACACAAATCAGCTACTTTGACAACTTTACCAGCACTTTAGACAAAATCTTAGAGGGTATGAAATCTTCAACATAATTATCTTCTACTGATCAAATGCTACAGCTAGCCGTTTTAGCAACCACATCTCAACTTTATGAATCAACTGATGTTTTGACCACATTCCCAACAAGTTAGACAACTTAGCGTGAAGTAAATCTACTTTTCTGCTATTGAAATCTGAAATCAGAACAGAAATAACTTCTACAAATCAAGAGATACGGCTGTTTTACTAACCCCATCAGCTACATTCATTAAGCTGCACTGTCAAATTAACTGTCATAGAACTTCAGGAATTTCAAATTATAGCACAAGAACTCAAGTAGTGGACTATATATCTACAGTGGAACTTGGGGTACCATCGTATTGTAGTGGACTATATCTATCTACAGTGGAACTTGGGGTACAATCATGTATTGTAGTGGACTATATATCTACAGTGGGACTTGGGGTACCATCATGTATTGTAGTGGACTATATATCTACAGTGGAACTTGGGGTAACATCATGTATTGTAGTGGACTATATATCTGCAGTGGAACTTGGGGTACCATCATGTATTGTAGTGGACTATCTAAAGTGGAACTTGGGGTACCATCATGTATTGTAGTGGACCATCTATCTACAGTGGAACTTGGGGTACCATCATGTATTGTAGTGGACTATATATCTACAGTGGAACTTGGGGTACCATCATGTATTGTAGTGGACCATCTATCTACAGTGGAACTTGGGGTACCATCATGTATTGTAGTGGACCATCTATCTACAATAGCAGAACTTGGGGTTTCTGCTATTGAAATCTGAAATCAGAACAGAAATAACTTCTACAAATCAAGAGATACGGCTGTTTTACTAACCCCATCAGCTACATTCATTAAGATGCACTGTCAAATTAACTGTCATAGAACTTCAGGAATTTCAAATTATAGCACAAGAACTCAAGTAGTGGACTATATATCTACAGTGAAACTTGGGGTACCATCGTATTGTAGTGGACTATATCTATCTACAGTGGAACTTGGGGTACCATCATGTATTGTAGTGGACTATATATCTACAGTGGAACTTGGGGTACCATCATGTATTGTAGTGGACTATATTTACAGTGGAACTTGGGGTACCATCATGTATTGTAGTGGACTATATATCTACAGTGGAACTTGGGGTACAATCATATATTGTAGTGGACTATATATCTACAGTGGAACTTGGGGTACAATCATGTATTGTAGTGGACTATATCTATCTACAGTGGAACTTGGGGTACCATCATGTATTGTAGTAGACCATCTATCTACAGTGGAACTTGGGGTACCATCATGTATTGTAGTGGACCATCTATCTACAGTGGACTTGGGGTACCATCATGTATTGTAGTGGACCATCTATCTACAGTGGAACTTGGGGTACCATCATGTATTTTAGTGGACTATATATCTACAGTGGAACTTGGGGTACCATCATGTATTGTAGTGGACTATATATCTACAGTGGAACTTGGGGTACCATCATGTATTGTAGTGGACTATATATCTACAGTGGAACTTGGGGTACCATCATGTATTGTAGTGGACTATATCTATCTACAGTGGAACTTGGGGTACCATCATGTATTGTAGTGGACTATATCTATCTACAGTGGAACTTGGGGTACCATCGTGTATTGTAGTGGACTATATATCTACAGTGGAACTTGGGGTACCATCATGTATTGTAGTTGACTATATATCTACAGTGGAACTTGGGGTACCATCATGTATTGTAGTGGACTATATATCTACAGTGGAACTTGGGGTACCATCATGTATTGTAGTGGACAATCTACAGTGGAACTTGGGGTACCATCATGTATTGTAGTGGACTATATATCTACAGTGGAACTTGGGGTACCATCATGTATTGTAGTGGACTATCTACAGTGGAACTTGGGGTACCATCATGTATTGTAGTGGACTATATATCTACAGTGGAACTTGGGGTACCATCACGTATTGTAGTGGACTACCTATCTACAGTGGAACTTGGGGTACCATCATGTATTGTAGTGGACTATATATCTACAGTGGAACTTGGGTTACCATCATGTATTGTAGTGGACTATATATCTACAGTGGAACTTGGGGTACCATCATGTATTGTAGTGGACCATATCTATCTACAGTGGAACTTGGGGTACCATCACGTATTGTAGTGGACTACCTATCTACAGTGGAACTTGGGGTACCATCATGTATTGTAGTGGACTATATATCTACAGTGGAACTTGGGGTACCATCATGTATTGTAGTGGACTATATATCTACAGTGGAACTTGGGGTACCATCATGTATTGTAGTGGACTATATATCTACAGTGGAACTTGGGGTACCATCATGTATTGTAGTGGACTATATATCTACAGTGGAACTTGGGGTACCATCACGTATTGTAGTGGACTACCTATCTACAGTGGAACTTGGGGTACCATCATGTATTGTAGTGGACTATATATCTACAGTGGAACTTGGGGTACCATCACGTATTGTAGTGGACTACCTATCTACAGTGGAACTTGGGGTACCATCATGTATTGTAGTGGACTATATATCTACAGTGGAACTTGGGGTACCATCATGTATTGTAGTGGACTATATATCTACAGTGGAACTTGGGGTACCATCATTTATTGTAGTGGACTATATATCTACAGTGGAACTTGGGGTACCATCATGTATTGTAGTGGACTATATATCTACAGTGGAACTTGGGGTACCATCACGTATTGTAGTGGACTACCTATCTACAGTGGAACTTGGGGTACCATCATGTATTGTAGTGGACTATATATCTACAGTGGAACTTGGGGTACCATCACGTATTGTAGTGGACTACCTATCTACAGTGGAACTTGGGGTACCATCATGTATTGTAGTGGACTATATATCTACAGTGGAACTTGGGGTACCATCATGTATTGTAGTGGACTATATATCTACAGTGGAACTTGGGGTACCATCATGTATTGTAGTGGACTATATATCTACAGTGGAACATGGGGTACCATCATGTATTGTAGTGGACTATATATCTACAGTGGAACTTGGGGTACCAAGTTGGAAGACCAATCAGTCTGGTGGAAGTCCTTAAATCGTCCACATTGGAGAATAATGCTACGCCGTGTCGTCAACAGAATCAGTCCACTACATGTGTTAGGTATACCGTGTTAATAAGGATACGCCGTGTCGTCAACAGAATCAGTCCACTACATGTGTTAGGTATACCGTGTTAATAAGGATACGCCGTGTCGTCAACAGAATCAGTCCACTACGTGTTAGGTATACCGTGTTAATAAGGATAAGCCGTGTCGTCAACAGAATCAGTCCACTACGTGTGTTAGGTATACCGTGTTAATAAGGATACGCCGTGTCGTCAACAGAATCAGTCCACTACATGTGTTAGGTATACCGTGTTAATAAGGATACGCCATGTCGTCAACAGAATCAGTCCACTACATGTGTTAGGTATACCGTGTTAATAAGGATACAAGGTGTCGTCAACAGAAATACTGTTTAAAAGTCACACACAATCAGTGGCGACATGTTTAGCAAAAAATAAAGAAGTTGTTTTTGCTTTAATACTTGTTACATATCAGTTTGCAAACAATGTAAAAAAATAAGTTCATAAAGCCGCATACAAACATGGTATTTTTTTTGCTTTTTGAATAAAGGCAGCTCCAAAACGCAGGTGTTTCAGACCAGCTCAGTGTTTTCTGTGGGGGGAGCCAGCGGAAAATACGGAGCGTAGGGGTTAGTAATGTTCTCTAGTTGGGCCGTGATTGGCTCAGTGTTTTCTGTGGGGGGAGCCAGCGGAAAATACGGAGCGTAGGGTTTCACCCCAAATATAGTAGAAATGTGTATACGATATTCGAATTATCATATAGTGTCAACCCACTAACATTACTAAACATTCAAGGGTAAAGAAGAAGGCGGGAACTGTTTTAAGAAAACCACCTAAATGTGGGAGGAGCATAGTGCCTTTGTTTGTCAAGGGGTATAAAAACAGTATGTTTGTGTTTTGTGGACCTTGAATCATTGATGATTAAAACCAGAGCTTTACAACCTCTGGTAATGATTCAAGCTTAGGTTGAATTAGAGATATAAATTCACGTGACAGACTTACACATGTACTGCACCTGGAATTATCCCTCTACACATGTACTGCACCTGGAATTATCCCTCTGCACCATTTAAACATGTACTGCACTGGAATTATCCCTCTATACATGTACTGCACTGGAATTATCCCTCTACACATGTACTGCACTGGAATTATCCCATTGGCTGGCAGAAACTTGCTTTATTGGGCCATCAAAGCTGGCTCAGTGATTTTAGTGATTGGTTCCATTTCAGTCACGTGCATAAGGGCGAGGGGTCCTATTTTGACATAGTGGAAGATATACTGAATTTATTCTGTTTTTCATACTAAGACATGTGTTGCTTTTGCACACATTTGTTAATTGGTTTGTCATTGTTTTGCAATATGTTCAAATCAAATTAAGCTTTATTTATACAGCACATTTCAGATATGGAAATGGCTTCACAGGAAAAAAAACAAATACATCAGAAATATTTACCAGACAACAAACAGAAGAATAACAACTGAAAGACTAAAGAGCATCTAAGAATATAATCCTAAAACTCACTAGTTTCTAGAACTATGGTCTTCCTAAAACTCACTAGCTTCTAGAACTCTGGTCTTCCTAAAACTCACTAGCTTCTAGAACTCTGGTCTTCCTAAAACTCATTAGCTTCTAGAACTCTGGTCTTCCTAAAACTCACTAGCTTCTAGAACTCTGGTCTTCCTAAAACTCATTAGCTTCTAGAACTCTGGTCTTCCTAAAACTCACTAGCTTCTAGAACTCTGGTCTTCCTAAAACTCATTAGCTTCTAGAACTCTGGTCTTCCTAAAACTGACTAGCTTCTAGAACTCTGGTCGTCCCAAAACTCACTAGCTTCTAGAACTCTGGTCTTCCTAAAACTCACTAGCTTCTAGAACTCTGGTCTTCCTAAAACTCATTAGCTTCTAGAACTCTGGTCTTCCTAAAACTCACTAGCTTCTAGAACTCTGGTCTTCCTAAAACTCACTAGCTTCCTAAAACTCACTAGCTTCTAGAACTCTGGTCTTCCTAAAACTCATTAGCTTCTAGAACTCTGGTCTTCCTAAAACTCACTAGCTTCTAGAACTCTGGTCTTCCTAAAACTCATTAGCTTCTAGAACTCTGGTCTTCCTAAAACTCACTAGCTTCTAGAACTCTGGTCTTCCTAAAACTCATTAGCTTCTAGAACTCTGGTCTTCCTAAAACTCACTAGCTTCTAGAACTCTGGTCTTCCTAAAACTCACTAGCTTCTAGAACTCTGGTCTTCCTAAAACTCACTGGCTTCTAGAACTCTCGTCTTCCTAAAACTCATTAGCTTCTAGAACTCTGGTCTTCCTAAAACTCATTAGCTTCTAGAACTCTCGTCTTCGTAAAACTCATTAGCTTCTAGAACTCTGGTCTTTCTAAAACTCATTAGCTTCTAGAACTCTGGTCTTCCTAAAACTCACTAGCTTCTAGAACTCTGGTCTTCCTAAAACTCATTAGCTTCTAGAACTCTCGTCTTCGTAAAACTCATTAGCTTCTAGAACTCTGGTCTTTCTAAAACTCATTAGCTTCTAGAACTCTGGTCTTCCTAAAACTCATTAGCTTCTAGAACTCTGGTCTTCCTAAAACTCATTAGCTTCTAGAACTCTGGTCTTCCTAAAACTCATTATCTTCTAGAACTCTCGTCCCCTTGGAACGAGCCCAAACAAAACTCATCTCCAATACAGAAAAACGTGCAGTCAAAATAAATTGTAAACCCTGATATTCTAAAAGCAGTGCAACAATGTCAATATAATTGTACTAAAAAATTGTCAGTTGGTTGCATAAATAATTATGATTACTAAATGTTACATGAATTGTAAATATGAAATATCAAAACCAAATGTACACCCCTTTGTTAATATGTATTGGCAATAATTCACTTAATGGTGAGGCATGGAATAATTAAAAATGTATATTTTGTCAGGCTGGATGTTTGAAATATGAGTAGGAGATTTGAGTCACGCTTCTTCAGTAGTGGAATAAAGACAATTAGCACTTGAATGTTGTAAAGAAATTCTGGAGTGATGTAAGATTGTTAATAAAACTGATTATAGACCAATTTATTATACTGGGTCCATGTTTATAGGCTGCAAGTACGTTGAAATTAAGTTGTTTTCAAGTCATTGAAAAAACGACCTGAAAATACATATTTTCAACTTCCACTTTCAACAAAAACCCAACATATATTGGATGTCGGTGGGATACTGCCCAATGTCAAAACAGTTTTAACGCGTCCAGATCAATAACCAATATGCAGAAACAGTTTGATATATTGAAAACCTAAACATCAAATGTACTATCAACACAAACATGTGCCACAATAATCATATTACGTGTATTTTTGTAAACGAGCAACTTATAAACTGCACATGTTTGTTTTTAACAAGTACCAAAAAATCACACATGGAAATGGGAGATATCTTTTATCTCACTGGTTAGAGGACAACCTGCAGAAGACAGTATTTTGGAGAGATGCATTTAAATTTAGGGTTCACTAAATAAAGAAACGCAACACTTATTTGTCATCACTCATATTGATATCATGTTGAAATCAATTGCGTGAAAGTGGGGAGATGAGGTTGCACGTCCTGTTAACTAACAGCTCAAACACCACTTGGAATCTGGGAATAATGTGTACATCACTGGACAGAGGACAATTTGTAGAAAACAGCTATCTACATTTTGAAGTGTTGCATTTTGATTCAAGTGGGTCGCCAACAAGGTAAGTGTAACACAACTTTTTTTTTCTTTCACTTTTCGTTAAATCACATAAATACTCTTTCAATTCAGAGCCTGTATTTTTCCCAGAGGCTAATATCCATATCATGCTGAAATAAATAGAACAGGGGGGAAATGTTTAAGGTTCTACATCGTGACATTCATTAAAATACTCCTACTACAATGTTAAAACATTCTACATTGTGACATTCATATCATGAAACAACTCCTTCATGTATGTATTTTCTGATGTTTGATCAGAGATCTTTTATCAGAGTATCGCTTGTCGCATTGAGCGCAGCTATGAGGTTTCTCTCCTGTGTGTGTTCTCTGGTGTGATACCAGGCTGTTTAGCCAAGTAAAACTCTTCCCACATTGATTACAGCTATACGATTTCTCTCCTGTGTGTGTTCTCTGGTGTTTCCTCAGATAGCTAGATGTAACAAA
Source organism: Coregonus lavaretus (assembly GCF_964263955.1). Taxonomy (NCBI): domain Eukaryota; kingdom Metazoa; phylum Chordata; class Actinopteri; order Salmoniformes; family Salmonidae; genus Coregonus; species Coregonus lavaretus. The sequence continues at coordinate 4,065,143 of NW_028161510.1, read as the reverse complement.
ACTCTTCCCACAATGATCACAGCTATAAGATTTCTCTCCTGTGTGTGTTCTCTGGTGCACTATCAGGCCACTTGACTGAATAAAACTCTTCCCACATTGATTACAGCGATAAGGTTTCTCTCCTGTGTGTGTTCTCTGGTGTATCGTCAGATAGCTAGATGTAACAAAACTCTTCCCACATTGATTACAGTTGTATGGTTTCTCTCCTGTGTGTGTTCTCTGGTGCAGCATCAAAGTCTGTGATGTTGAAAAGCTTTTCCCACAATCTGAACAGTGGTGAAGCTTCTCTCCTGTGTGTGTTCTCTGGTGCGCTATCAGGGAGCGTGACACAGTAAAACTCTTCCCACATTGAGCACAGCCAAAAGATTTCTCTCCAGTGTGTATTCTCTGGTGTGATTTCAGGGTGCTTAGCTGAGTAAAACTCTTCCCACATTGATCACAGCCATAAGGTTTCTCTCCAGTGTGAATTCTTTGATGTATTTTAAGGTCTGCTGAACAGGTGAATCTCTTCCCACAGTCAGAGCAGCAATGAGGTTTATCTCCAGTGTGTATTCTCAGGTGTACTTTTAGTGCATTTGATCGTGAGTAACGTTTCCCACAGTCAGAGCAGCAATGAGGTTTCTCTCCTGTGTGAATTCTCATGTGTAGTTTTAGTGAATCAGATCTTGAGTAACTCTTCCCACAGTCAGAGCAGCAGTGAGATTTCTTTCCTGTGGGTCTCTCCTGGTGTTCTGATCTGGAGAGAACCTTCTCTGCCTCCTCAGCTTCATGATGTTGTTGAGGCTCCCCAGAGGATCCACAATAGTCACGTCTCTCTCCTGTGTGAACGACAAAGTCAGACAGATGGTTAAAGGCCCACAAGCTGTACAACAACCAAGAAGTTGAAATAAGTTTAGTTGTTGAAATCCTAAGCAGAGTGCCAGACGACTTTTACTCTCCAATATAGGACCCTTTCTGTGTTTGCTGTTTGTTGCTATGCAACACAATTTGGCTGCAGAAACTCCTCCATGCTAATAACCTCTAGTTATGGATGTAGTATATCTGAACTCCTCCATGCTAATAACATCTAGTTATGGATGTAGTATATCTGAACTCCTCAGTGCTAAAAAACTCTAGTTATGGATGTAGTATATCTGAACTCCTCCATGCTAATAACCTCTAGTTATGGATGTAGTATATCTGAACTCCTCCATGCTAATAACCTCTAGTTATGGATGTAGTATATCTGAACTCCTCCATGCTAATAACCTCTAGTTATGGATGTAGTATATCTGAACTCCTCCATGCTAATAACCTCTAGTTATGGATGTAGTATATCTGAACTCCTCCATGCTAATAACCGCTAGTTATGGATGTAGTATATCTGAACTCCTCCATGCTAATAACCTCTAGTTATGGATGTAGTATATCTGAACTCCTCCATGCTAATAACCTCTAGTTATGGATGTAGTATATCTGAACTCCTCCATGCTAATAACCTCTAGTTATGGATGTAGTATATCTGAACTCCTCCATGCTAATAACCTCTAGTTATGGATGTAGTATATCTGCATGGAGCAACAATGGTGAGCGAACATTTTAGTTTTTCACAACGTATTCTGAATATTACAGCGCACTATCAGTGGAAGATCAGGAGTGCTACTCAAGGAAACTCACATTAAGCTCTGTGTCGCTATTCACTAATTCACCACCGTGGGGGAAAACTCAGGGGAGTTCTCAGAGGCTGCCAGCAACAATAGCCTCCATTTACAGGTTGGCTTATGAGTGCATTTCCCACTACTTTAGGATTATAATTGTAAGGCTCAACAACATATACCTACTGTAGGACCCATAACTTCACCTAACAACATATACCTACTGTAGGACCCATAACTTCACCTAACAACATAGACCTACTGTAGGACCCATAACTTCACCTAACAACATAGACCCACTGTAGGACCATAACTTCACCTAACAACATAGACCTACTGTAGGACCCATAACTTCACCTAACAACATAGACCTACTGTAGGACCCATAACTTCACCTAACAACATAGACCTACTGTAGGACCCATAACTTCACCTAACAACATAAACCTACTGTAGGACCCATAACTTCACCTAACAACAACATAGACCTACTGTAGGACCCATAACTTCACCTAACAATAACATAGACCTACTGTAGGACCCATAACTTCACCTAACAACAACATAGACCTACTGTAGGACCCATAACTTCACCTAACAATATAGACCTACTGTAAGACCCATAACTTCACATACCAATATAGACCTACTGTAAGACCCATAACTTCACATAACAATAACATAGACCTACTGTAGGACCCATAACTTCACCTAACAACAACATAGACCTACTGTAGGACCCATAACTTCACCTAACAACATAGACCTACTGTAGGACCCATAACTTCACCTAACAATAACATAGACCTACTGTAGGACCCAAGAATACTTTGTGAATAATCCCACTAGCCTACTCTGTAAAGTTTTGTCATTCTAAATGTCCTGAATAAAGGAAAATAGCTCTGTATGTTGTGCCAAAGCCTCTCCATCAAGGAACAGTCCTCTACACATTATGGGGAAAGTTTCCCTGTGTCCAAACTGACACACAGAAACATATAAAACATGACCACATTATCTTGATGCTTTCTGTTAGATCTAACGAGACCCTACTGTAAACCAATCAGACCCTACTGTAAACCAATCAGACCCTACTGTAAACCAATCAGACCCTACTGTAAATCAATCAGACCCTACTGTAAATCAATCAGACCCTACTGTAAATCAATCAGACCCTACTGTAAATCAATCAGACCCTACTGTAAATCAATCAGACCCTACTGTAAACCAATCAGACTAAACCCTACTGTAAATCAATCAGACTAAACCCTACTGTAAATCAATCAGACCCTACTGTAAATCAATCAGACAATAACACATTATAAACATCCATTTGATAGGGATATTTGATCCAACGTGGAGAACGGCATTAACTGTCTTTCCTGGCATAACGAATGAGATGCCAAGATATTCTCGACATTCCTTCTGAACGACGTTTTCACCGCACTTTGGCTGTTGCATCGCGTACCGTTTGTCACCTTCAATCAAGTTAAGGCGACTCTCAGAAGCATTGGATTTTGCGAACCGTGAAATGTAGGATTTCTGTGGCCATGAAAACTGTTTTTTCCAAGCGTAACATAAGGAGACACTAAAATGTTACGTAGGTAGAGCGCATTTCAGAGATCTGAATACAAAACACTGTCCGACAGCAAGATCCAGTATTTAAGATGGAGTTCATCATATGACAAGCTTAACGTTATGACTATAACTACTGTTCCCTGAAGGAGGGAAACTAGGTACAACATACTATTAAATCTGCGACTCGCCTTCCACAGGTGACGAGCCTGAGGTTCGGATTAATTCCTTCAATTTAATACCGCTCTTCACCGAACCCAGGAACGGGCGGTGCGGGGCCAAACAGGTGTTGTTCCTTGTTAAGTTAAAAGTCATAACATTACGTTCCGTTTCAGTCGGTCAACTTCGGTACAACATACTATGGGGAAATAGAATCCCGCCCCAGACCAACCCCAACGGATACTAAATGAAAAGGCTCATTGCAGACCACCCAGACCTGACCCAGCAAGATGCGGCAGTCTGGGTATTTCACACATGGTGCGCTGCCTAGTGACTTCCCCCAGCTGTTAGCACACTGGGAGCAGTGACGTCCAAGTCTCCCCCAGCTGTTAGCACACTGGGAGCAGTGACGTCCAAGTCTTCCCCAGCTGTTAGCACACTGGGAGCAGTGACGTCCAAGTCTTCCCCAGCTGTTAGCTGTTAGTGCACTGGGAGCAGTGACGTCCAAGTCTCCCCCAGCTGTTAGCACACTGGGAGCAGTGACGTCCAAGTCTTCCCCAGCTGTTAGCACACTGGGAGCAGTGACGTCCAAGTCTTCCCCAGCTGTTAGCACACTGGGAGCAGTGACGTCCAAGTCTTCCCCAGCTGTTAGCACACTGGGAGCAGTGACGTCCAAGTCTTCCCCAGCTGTTAGCACACTGGGAGCAGTGACGTCCAAGTCTTCCCCAGCTGTTAGCACACTGGGAGCAGTGACGTCCAAGTCTCCCCCAGCTGTTAGCACACTGGGAGCAGTGACGTCCAAGTCTCCCCCAGCTGTTAGCACACTGGGAGCAGTGACGTCCAAGTCTCCCCCAGCTGTTAGCACACTGGGAGCAGTGACGTCCAAGTCTTCCCCAGCTGTTAGCACACTGGGAGCAGTGACGTCCAAGTCTTCCCCAGCTGTTAGCACACTGGGAGCAGTGACGTCCAAGTCTTCCCCAGCTGTTAGCACACTGGGAGCAGTGACGTCCAAGTCTTCCCCAGCTGTTAGCACACTTGGAGCAGTGACGTCCAAGTCTTCCCCAGCTGTTAGCTGTTAGCACACTGGGAGCAGTGACATCCAAGTCTCCCCCAGCTGTTAGCACACTGGGAGCAGTGACGTCCAAGTCTTCCCCAGCTGTTAGCACACTGGGAGCAGTGACGTCCAAGTCTCCCCCAGCTGTTAGCACACTGGGAGCAGTGGCGTCCAAGTCTTCCCCAGCTGTTAGCACACTGGGAGCAGTGACGTCCAAGTCTCCCCCAGCTGTTAGCACACTGGGAGCAGTGACGTCCAAGTCTCCCCCAGCTGTTAGCACACTGTGAGCAGTGACGTCCAAGTGGTAAAACCTCACAGAAATGTGTGGTGATGCCCAACTCGCCGCAGCACAAATACCTCCTACAGTCAAACCTTTAAATATCGCCCAAGACGTTGCCAGACCCCTGGTGGAGTGGGAGCGTACACCGCTGGGTAACCTTTGACCCTTGCTGCTATACGCCAGTGGGAGAGAGACACTGTTTAGGGAGCGCCCTACCGTGAGCCTGAATATCCCCAATATTTTCCGTCACCCTCTGTCAAAAAGGTACCCAAGCTTGGACAGTTACAGAACACATGGATCATGTCACCTGTACTTGACTGACATCTCCGGCAATAGGTTGGATTATATCAAACCCATTCTGTTCAACCTCAGAGGAGTCTGATAAATCCTATTGAATCAGCTTGGACCGGGCATCTCTCATAGGGAGGAGCAACTGTTGTACTGTTATATGAATCAGCTTGGACCGGGCATCTCTCATAGGGAGGAGCATCTGTTGTACTGTTATATTCCATTCCTCTCCAAATGTTACCTCCAGGTCTTTTACCCATAAGGCCTTTAGGCCTTTACAAGGTCCATTAAATCCATATATAAGGTGGCTGTATATGTATATACATATATATATATATATATATATTAATAACAACCCTGCGGTATATGGTCATTAACAAAGGATTTCTATCTTAACACTTATATCAGAATGTACAGGGAATTAGTTGGTATTCTGTCTTACCTTAAACATACAATCTCTAAGCTGGAGATATCTCCAAAAGTCTCTGTAAATTACACTTGCACCTTAGTTCTTCAAAAAGAGCTAAAAGTGTTTTCTTGACAACCAATGTTCTTTATCCCCTTTCTAAACGAATCTTTCCAGAAAACCAAGTGTCCCCCCATTTTCCATGTAGGGTTGTTCCATAACGAAGCAGAGCTCGTCAAGAAAGGGGAAGATCTCTCTCTCTTATGAATCTGACTCCGTATATTTTTAGTATGGGGACATTATCGGATTCTGCAGTCCCACCTTTTGTTGACTCAAATAATCTGATGCTCCGAATGGGGCATTAAGTTCCTCTTCCATGTCCACCCAAATTGGCCAATTAGAGTTCTCAATAAAGAGACTATTTTGGGCAGTTATAAAGGCTTCTTGATATAATTGCATGTTGGGGAACTTTCATTCTCCCTTCTCAGTCTTTGTCTGTAATCTCGCTAGTTTCATCCTGGCCCTTTTACAGGCCCAAATAAACGGAGCAATCATTCTGTCTATGGATTTAAAGGTGTAGACAGGTATGGACAGTGGTAACACGCGGATGACGTAATTCAGTTTAGGAGCTATGACCATCTTTAGAACCTGTATCCTACCCCATAATGAGATTCGTAGTTTATCCCAGTTTTTCAACTGGAGTGGAATGTTGTTCAATAGTGGGTCAAGGTTTTTAGAAATCTTGTTCCCTAGACCAGGATTTAAAGCGATCCCCAGGTACTTCAAGTTTTTAGGGACTCGTTGAAACCTCCAGTTGAGGAAGTCATTTCTCAGACACTGTTTTGATAGGGGCATTACTTCAGATTTGGTCCAGTTTACTTTATAGCCCGATATCTCTGAAAATGCATTTACTAGGTCCGGTAAAAGAGATATGGAGAGTTGGGGGTCTGACATTAATAGTAATATATGTCGTCTGCATAAAGCAGTAGTTTATTCTCCCTACCTCCCATAGTAACCCCTTTGATTGACTGATGCAGCCTAATGGCTTCGGCTAATGGTTCTAATGCTATAATAAATAGGAGAGGAGAGAGACAGTCACCTTGTCTCGTGCCTCACCCTACTGAAAATGGAGACGATCGTAGTCCGTTAGTGACTACTATGGATTTGGGGTCGTTGTACACACATTTAATAATATTCTGAAAGCCCTGTCCAAATCCAGATGTATTTAGAGTTTAAGGCAGGTAGTCCCAGCCCACCCTATCAAAGGCTTTCTCTGTGTCTAGGGATAAGGCTGTCACTGAAGTATCCAAATCTTTTGCCTTCCAGATGACATGGAGTCAGGTCAAGACCCTGGTGAGGACGACGAGCACACAGATGAGATTCCCTGAGACGGTTTCTGACAATTTGTGCAGAAATTATTTGGTTGCGCAGACCCACGTTTCATCAGATGTCCGGGTGGCTGGTCTCAGATGATCCCGGAGGTGACCAAGCCAGATGTGGAGGTCCTCAAAACTTGAGACATCTGTGGCATTGTGTTCTGTGACAAAACTGCACATTTTAGAGTGGCCTTTTATTGTCCCCAGCACAAGGTGCATCTGTGTAATGATCATGCTGTTTAATCAGCTTCTTGATATGCCACACCGGTCAGGTGGATGGATTATCTTGGCAAATGAAAAATGTTCATTAACAGGGATGTAAACAAATGTGTGCACAAAATTTGAGAGAAATAAGCTTTTTGTGCGTATGGAACATTTCTGGGATCTTTTATTTCAGCTCATGAAACATGGGACCAACACTTTACATGTTGCGTTTCTATTTTTGTTCAGTATATTTGTCCAGCCTTTGCTGATCTGCCAGCAGATGTGCATAATATGCTGCGACCCTTAATGAAAAGGTATTTAATAACTGCAAATAACAAAAATGTAGCTAAACTTAAAACATGTTTCACCGGTGCGGTTGAATGCAGCATTGCTGTGTGGTGTCAGTCAAAATGTCTTGTAGTCGAGTCTAGACTGCTGCTCAAATGTTGCTGTAATAGACCTACATGTTTCTCCTTTGCACAGTGTTTTGTTGAAAGTTTAGTTTTCTGGTTCTTCATTGTCAAGCTTTAAAAACCGAAGCCTGACTGAAACATTTCCAGTAGCCTAGGACTGTAGCGTGTGTCTGTACCCTTTCCCTCCGCTGACTGCTCTAAGCGGGACACACGAAAGCAGCGCAACTGACGTTGAATTCACCGATGCGAGCACAACAGGCTGTAATTTCATAAAGTAGATGACTCAACTTTTGACTCATTTATACTTGCTTGTGTGTCCTATTGTCCTTTAGTAGTAAACCCGCGTGTGAATCCTTTATCTTTTCAGTATAATTTGTTTATACATTTATCCTACAACATGTTTAAACTTTCGGTCTGGTAGATACCATTAGTGATATGATCCAGTGTTTTGGCTGGCTCGTGTGTGGGTCTGTGTGTGGATCTGGGAGGAGGGGTATGTCTGTCGCAATGCACTGACGTTTGGCGTGCAGCACTTTGGCAGTGCTTGCTGGGAGTTGTAGTGCAGTCCATCATGGGCGGTATGTATGGAAGCGGGCCAAAATGTTTTGACAACCCAAATAACTTCGCGGGCCGGATAGAAATGTGTGACGGGGACCTCCCGAGAGGCGCAGAGACCCTAAGGTCTAAAGGTCTAAAGGTCACTGCCTCCCGAGAGGCGCAGGGACCTAAGGTCTAAAGGTCTAAAGGTCACTGCCTCCCGAGAGGCGCAGGGACCTAAGGTCTAAAGGTCTAAAGGTCACTGCCTCCCGAGAGGCGCAGGGACCTAAGGTCTAAAGGTCTAAAGGTCACTGCCTCCCGAGAGGCGCAGGGACCTAAAGGTCTAAAGGTCACTGCCTCCCGAGAGGCGCAGGGACCTAAGGTCTAAAGGTCTAAAGGTCACTGCCTCCCGAGAGGCGCAGGGACCTAAGGTCTAAAGGTCTAAAGGTCACTGCCTCCCGAGAGGCGCAGGGACCTAAGGTCTAAAGGTCACTGCCTCCCGAGAGGCGCAGGGACCTAAGGTCTAAAGGTCTAAAGGTCACTGCCTCCCGAGAGGCGCAGGGACCTAAGGTCTAAAGGTCTAAAGGTCACTGCCTCCCGAGAGGCGCAGGGACCTAAGGTCTAAAGGTCTAAAGGTCACTGCCTCCCGAGAGGCGCAGGGACCCTAAGGTCTAAAGGTCACTGCCTCCCGAGAGGCGCAGGGACCTAAGATCTAAAGGTCTAAAGGTCACTGCCTCCCGAGAGGCGCAGGGACCTAAGGTCTAAAGGTCTAAAGGTCACTGCCTCCCGAGAGGCGCAGGGACCTAAGGTCTAAAGGTCTAAAGGTCACTGCCTCCCGAGAGGCGCAGGGACCTAAGGTCTAAAGGTCTAAAGGTCTAAAGGACAGCTGAATACTTTCCGAATGCACTGTATATTTGCGACCGTTCGACTAAAACAATATTGGTCGACCAACAGCCTATCGACCAAACAATCAACCAGTCGACTAAATGGGGTCAGCCCTAATAGCCATTGATTCTTGAAGAATCAAACTTATAAATGCCTCATATGTTTCAACTGTATTTCCCCATCACAAACCAAAATATAAGCTTGTATAAAGCCACTATTTGTAAACAAACACTGTATATCTTCAAAACCAGGTTAAAACTATGATTTTGACCTCATGGATGGCCAGTCCTTGTATTCATAGTGTAGTGAATTCCAGGGGTAGCCCTGAGCTGGACTCAAACCTAGGTCCAGAGACTGTCAAGCCAACACCTTATAACTGTTATACCAAGATGTCTGAACTTCTTGATGAGGTCGCTAGGTTTTGGGTTAAGGTTGCTACAATCGCTTTCTCTATGAATTTGAGAGTGGTTACATTTCTCCAACCTCCATCCCTCAGCTATTTACCAAACCAAGTCTCTGGGCAGTCATTTTGTTGCTGTTTAAATCCTAGGATGTCCCTTAAAAAAAGCCACACATCAATAATAATAATCATAATAATAATAATATGCCATTTAGCAGACGTTTTTATCCAAAGCAACTTACAGTCATGCATGCATACATTTTTGTGAATGGGTGGTCCCGGGGATCGAACCCACTACCCTGGCGTTACAAGCTCCGTGCTCTACCAGCTGAGCTACAGAGGACCAATCTGCAGTTCAAATAATAACAAAGCTGTCATTCTGCCACTGTTTTGGTAATAAAATGATGGATGGGACTGGAGAAATGTAACTACTCTCAAATAAATAGACATACAGACCTATGGATGCAAGGACTGACCATCAATGATATCACCATTATAGTTTTAACGATGTTGATGCTATACAGTGTTGGTTTACATTTACATTGTTTCTAAACATTGGAGTAAAAAAAGCTTATTTTGGGATCTGATGGGGTATGACAGTTGAACTAAGCTCATGAGGCATGTGTTATATTCTTCAAGAATCAATGGATATATATAAATAATTTAAAAGTCCAAATATGGATGTAGCAACTACAGATTTCACCTTTAACACCACACATCAGTTCAACAACTGCAGAGTTTATGTCTCTGTTTTTAAGACAGTACTTACTAGTGTTAATCAGGGCCCGGTTACCCAAAACCATCTTACTGCTAAGTTCATCAGTAGAACCATTGGATGCCTTAAGATGCCTTTGGGAAACCGGAACCAGATATCCAGTTTCCTCCTCTTCTTCCTCCTCCTTTTTCGATGTGACAGTCATCTCCTCCTCCTCCTCTTTCACTCCAAAAACTGCTTCCTCCTCTTCTTTTACTGTAACATCCTCCTCCTTTTTCACTCTGAACGCGTCTTCCTCTTCTTTCACTGTAACATCCTCCTCCTCTTTCACTCTGAACGCGTCCTCCTCTTCTTTCACTGTAATATCCTCCTCCTCTTCCACTCTGAACGCGTCTTCCTCTTCTTTCACTGTAACATCCCCCTCCTCTTTCACTGTAACGTTTTTCTCTTCTTCTTTCACGGTAACAGTCTCACCCTCTACTTGTTTTTGTATTGTAACATCCTCCTCTTCCTCCTCCTCTTTCACTAGAGCTTCTTTCTCCGTCCAGCAGACCTCCTCTTCTTTAGCAGGAGGAGAGTAGCTTAGTGACCTCATGGTCGGGGATGTTAGCTAGCTAGGCTAGTGCTAACTTAACCAGCCAGATAGCTGACCAATAACAACAACACCGTAAATATGAAATTAAATGGGATAACTAACTAGACGACAGAAGTGGGTTTAAAACACAGTGGCTAATATACACGAAAGCGTCTAAAGAGCTTTATTGGTTGGGCTATTTTGGCTAGCAAGCTACCGAGGTGTCTGACTAACTGTTGCTGCTGTTGAAAGAAGCGTCCCGTCCACTAGATTATACGTCACACTAGCAGCATAGCCTTAAAGTCCCACATCGCCATCTGCTGACTGGAGTGGGTAACGAAGTTGAGTAAAATGTAGATTTTATTTTTAGACAAAAAGTTAAAGGGTAGGAAGCATGAGTTTTTACTCACCAATGTAACAACACAGTGTCGTTTTAAAGACTTAGTAACTTAGTTGTAGTCAAGATCTGGTTGATCTACAAATCACCTGATTGGTTTAGTATTGGGTATTTAGTATATTAAATCACCTGATTGGTTTAGTATTGGGTATTTAGTATATTAAATCACCTGATTGGTTAATATTGGGTATTTAGTATATTAAATCACCTGATTGGTTTAGTATTGGGTATTTAGTATATTAAATCACCTGATTGGTTTAGTATTGGGTATTTAGTATATTAAATCACCTGATTGGTTTAGTATTGGGTATTTAGTACATTAAATCACCTGATTGGTTTAGTATTGGGTATTTAGTATATTCAATCACCTGATTGGTTTAGTATTGGGTATTTAGTATATTCAATCATCTGATTGGTTTAGTATTAGGAATTTAGTATATTAAATCACCTGATTGGTTTAGTATTGGGTATTTAGTATATTAAATCACCTGGTTGGTTTAGTATTGGGTATTTAGTATATGAAATCACCTGATTGGTTTAGTATTGGGTATTTAGTATATTAAATCACCTGATTGGTTTAGTATTGGGGTTTTAGTATATTAAATCACCTGATTGGTTTAGTATTGGGTATTTAGTATTTTAAATCACCTGATTGGTTTTGCATTGGGTATTTAGTATCTTAAATCACCTGATTGGTTTACATTGGGTATTTAGTACATTAAATCACATGATTGGTTTAGTATTGGGTATTTAGTACATTAAATCACCTGAATGGTTTAGTATTGGGTATTTAGTATATTAAATCACCTGATTGGTTTAGTATTGGGTATTTAGTATATTAAATCACCGTATTGGTTTAGTATTGGGTATTTAGTATTTTAAATCACCTGATTGGTTTAGTATTGGGGATTTAGTATATTAAATCACCTGATTGGTTTAGTATTGAGTATTTAGTATATTAAATCACCTGATTGGTTTAGTATTGGGTATTTAGTATATTAAATCACCTGATTGGTTTAGTATTGGGTATTTAGTATATTAAATCACCTGATTGGTTTTGCATTGGGTATTTAGTATCTTAAATCACCTGATTGGTTTAGCATTGGGTATTTAGTACATTAAATCACATGATTGGTTTAGTATTGGGTATTTAGTACATTAAATCACCTGATTGGTTTAGTATTGGGTATTTAGTATATTAAATCACCTGATTGGTTTAGTATTGGGTATTTAGTATATTAAATCACCTGATTGGTTTAGTATTTGGTATTTAGTAGTATATTAAATCACCTGATTGGTTTAGTATTGGGTATTTAGTATATTAAATCACCGTATTGGTTTAGTATTGGGTATTTAGTATTTTAAATCACCTGATTGGTTTATATTGGGGATTTAGTATATTAAATCACCTGATTGGTTTAGTATTGAGTATTTAGTATATTAAATCACCTGATTGGTTTAGTATTGGGTATTTAGTATATTAAATCACCTGATTGGTTTAGTGTTGGGTATTTAGTATATTAAATCACCTGATTGGTTTTGCATTGGGTATTTAGTATCTTAAATCACCTGATTGGTTTAGCATTGGTATTTAGTACATTAAATCACATGATTGGTTTAGTATTGGGTATTTAGTACATTAAATCACCTGATTGGTTTTGCAATGGGTATTTAGTATCTTAAATCACCTGATTGGTTTAGCATTGGGTATTTAGTACATTAAATCACATGATTGGTTTAGTATTGGGTATTTAGTACATTAAATCACCTGATTGGTTTAGTATTGGGTATTTAGTATATTAAATCACCTGATTGGTTTAGTATTGGGTATTTAGTATATTAAATCACCTGATTGGTTTAGTATTTGGTATTTAGTAGTATATTAAATCACCTGATTGGTTTAGTATTGGGTATTTAGTATATTAAATCACCGTATTGGTTTAGTATTGGGTATTTAGTATTTTAAATCACCTGATTGGTTTAGTATTGGGGATTTAGTATATTAAATCACCTGATTGGTTTAGTATTGAGTATTTAGTATATTAAATCACCTGATTGGTTTAGTATTGGGTATTTAGTATATTAAATCACCTGATTGGTTTAGTATTGGGTATTTAGTATATTAAATCACCTGATTGGTTTTGCCTTGGGTATTTAGTATCTTAAATCACCTGATTGGTTTAGCATTGGGTATTTAGTACATTAAATCACATGATTGGTTTAGTTTTGGGTATTTAGTACATTAAATCACCTGATTGGTTTAGTATTGGGTATTTAGTACATTAAATCACCTGATTGGTTTAGTATTGGGTATTTAGTATATTAAATCACCTGATTGGTTTAGTATTTGGTATTTAGTAGTATATTAAATCACCTGATTGGTTTAGTATTGGGTATTTAGTACATTAAATCACCAAATTGGTTTAGTATTGGGTATTTAGTACATTAAATCACCTGATTGGTTTAGTATTGGGTATTTAGTATATTAAATCACCTGATTGGTTTAGTATTGGGTATTTAGTATATTAAATCACCTGACTGGTTTAGTATTGGGTATTTAGTATATTAAATCCCCTGGTTGGATTAGTATTGGGTATTTAGTATATTAAATCACCTGATTGGTTTAGTATTGGGTATTTAGTATATTAAATCACCTGATTGGTTTAGTATTGGGTTTTTAGTATATTAAATCACCTGATTGGTTTAGTATTGGGTATTTAGTATATTAAATCACCTGATTGGTTTTGCATTGGGTATTTAGTATCTTAAATCACCTGATTGGTTTAGCATTGGGTATTTAGTACATTAAATCACATGATTGGTTTAGTATTGGGTATTTAGTACATTAAATCACCTGATTGGTTTAGTATTGGGTATTTAGTATATTAAATCACCTGATTGGTTAATATTGGGTATTTAGTATATTAAATCACCTGATTGGTTTAGTATTGGGTATTTAGTATATTAAATCACCTGATTGGTTTAGTATTGGGTATTTAGTATATTAAATCACCTGATTGGTTTAGTATTGGGTATTTAGTATATTAAATCATCTGATTTGGTTTAGTATTGGGTATATAGTATATTAAATCACCTGATTGGTTTAGTATTGGGTATTTAGTATATTAAATCACCTGATTGGTTTAGTATTGGGTATTTAGTATATTAAATCACCTGATTGGTTTAGTATTGGGTATTTAGTATATTAAATCACCTGATTGGTTTAGTATTGGGTATTTAGTATATTAAATCATCTGATTTGGTTTAGTATTGGGTATATAGTATATTAAATCACCTGATTGGTTTAGTATTGGGTATTTAGTATATTAAATCACCTGATTGGTTTGGTATTGGGAATTTAGTACATTAAATCACCTGATTGGTTTTGCATTGGGTATTTAGTATCTTAAATCACCTGATTGGTTTAGCATTGGGTATTTAGTACATTAAATCACATGATTGGTTTAGTATTGGGTATTTAGTACATTAAATCACCTGATTGGTTTAGTATTGGGTATTTAGTATATTAAATCACCTGATTGGTTTAGTATTGGGTATTTAGTATATTAAATCACCTGATTGGTTTAGTATTTGGTATTTAGTAGTATATTAAATCACCTGATTGGTTTAGTATTGTGTATTTAGTATATTAAATCACCGTATTGGTTAAGTATTGGGTATTTAGTATTTTAAATCACCTGATTGGTTTAGTATTGGGGATTTAGTATATTAAATCACCTGATTGGTTTAGTATTGAGTATTTAGTATATTAAATCACCTGATTGGTTTAGTATTGGGTATTTAGTATATTAAATCACCTGATTGGTTTAGTATTGGGTATTTAGTATATTAAATCACCTGATTGGTTTTGCCTTGGGTATTTAGTATCTTAAATCACCTGATTGGTTTAGCATTGGGTATTTAGTACATTAAATCACATGATTGGTTTAGTATTGGGTATTTAGTACATTAAATCACCTGATTGGTTTAGTATTGGGTATTTAGTACATTAAATCACCTGATTGGTTTAGTATTGGGTATTTAGTATATTAAATCACCTGATTGGTTTAGTATTTGGTATTTAGTAGTATATTAAATCACCTGATTGGTTTAGTATTGGGTATTTAGTACATTAAATCACCAAATTGGTTTAGTATTGGGTATTTAGTACATTAAATCACCTGATTGGTTTAGTATTGGGTATTTAGTATATTAAATCACCTGATTGGTTTAGTATTGGGTATTTAGTATATTAAATCACCTGACTGGTTTAGTATTGGGTATTTAGTATATTAAATCACCTGGTTCGATTAGTATTGGGTATTTAGTATATTAAATCACCTGATTGGTTTAGTATTGGGTATTTAGTATATTAAATCACCTGATTGGTTTAGTATTGGGTTTTTAGTATATTAAATCACCTGATTGGTTTAGTATTGGGTATTTAGTATATTAAATCACCTGATTGGTTTTGCATTGGGTATTTAGTATCTTAAATCACCTGATTGGTTTAGCATTGGGTATTTAGTACATTAAATCACATGATTGGTTTAGTATTGGGTATTTAGTACATTAAATCACCTGATTGGTTTAGTATTGGGTATTTAGTATATTAAATCACCTGATTGGTTAATATTGGGTATTTAGTATATTAAATCACCTGATTGGTTTAGTATTGGGTATTTAGTATATTAAATCACCTGATTGGTTTAGTATTGGGTATTTAGTATATTAAATCACCTGATTGGTTTAGTATTGGGTATTTAGTATATTAAATCATCTGATTTGGTTTAGTATTGGGTATATAGTATATTAAATCACCTGATTGGTTTAGTATTGGGTATTTAGTATATTAAATCACCTGATTGGTTTAGTATTGGGTATTTAGTATATTAAATCACCTGATTGGTTTAGTATTGGGTATTTAGTATATTAAATCACCTGATTGGTTTAGTATTGGGTATTTAGTATATTAAATCATCTGATTTGGTTTAGTATTGGGTATATAGTATATTAAATCACCTGATTGGTTTAGTATTGGGTATTTAGTATATTCAATCACCTGATTGGTTTAGTATTGGGTATTTAGTATATTCAATCATCTGATTGGTTTAGTATTAGGAATTTAGTATATTAAATCACCTGATTGGTTTAGTATTGGGTATTTAGTATATTAAATCACCTGGTTGGTTTAGTATTGGGTATTTAGTATATTAAATCACCTGATTGGTTTAGTATTGGGTATTTAGTATATTAAATCACCTGATTGGTTTAGTATTGGGTTTTTAGTATATTAAATCACCTGATTGGTTTAGTATTGGGTATTTATTATATTAAATCACCTGATTGGTTTTGCATTGGGTATTTAGTATCTTAAATCACCTGATTGGTTTACATTGGGTATTTAGTACATTAAATCACATGATTGGTTTAGTATTGGGTATTTAGTACATTAAATCACCTGATTGGTTTAGTATTGGGTATTTAGTATATTAAATCACCTGATTGGTTTAGTATTGGGTATTTAGTATATTATATCAACGTATTGGTTTAGTATTGGGTATTTAGTATTTTAAATCACCTGATTGGTTTAGTATTGGGGATTTAATATATTAAATCACCTGATTGGTTTAGTATTGAGTATTTAGTATATTAAATCACCTGATTGGTTTAGTATTGGGTATTTAGTATATTAAATCACCTGATTGGTTTAGTATTGGGTATTTAGTATATTAAATCACCTGATTGGTTTTGCCTTGGGTATTTAGTATCTTAAATCACCTGATTGGTTTAGCATTGGGTATTTAGTACATTAAATCACATGATTGGTTTAGTATTGGGTATTTAGTACATTAAATCACCTGATTGGTTTAGTATTGGGTATTTAGTACATTAAATCACCTGATTGGTTTAGTATTGGGTATTTAGTATATTAAATCACCTGATTGGTTTAGTATTTGGTATTTAGTAGTATATTAAATCACCTGATTGGTTTAGTATTGGGTATTTAGTACATTAAATCACCAAATTGGTTTAGTATTGGGTATTTAGTACATTAAATCACCTGATTGGTTTAGTATTGGGTATTTAGTATATTAAATCACCTGATTGGTTTAGTATTGGGTATTTAGTATATTAAATCACCTGACTGGTTTAGTATTGGGTATTTAGTATATTAAATCACCTGGTTCGATTAGTATTGGGTATTTAGTATATTAAATCACCTGATTGGTTTAGTATTGGGTATTTAGTATATTAAATCACCTGATTGGTTTAGTATTGGGTTTTTAGTATATTAAATCACCTGATTGGTTTAGTATTGGGTATTTAGTATATTAAATCACCTGATTGGTTTTGCATTGGGTATTTAGTATCTTAAATCACCTGATTGGTTTAGCATTGGGTATTTAGTACATTAAATCACATGATTGGTTTAGTATTGGGTATTTAGTACATTAAATCACCTGATTGGTTTAGTATTGGGTATTTAGTATATTAAATCACCTGATTGGTTAATATTGGGTATTTAGTATATTAAATCACCTGATTGGTTTAGTATTGGGTATTTAGTATATTAAATCACCTGATTGGTTTAGTATTGGGTATTTAGTATATTAAATCACCTGATTGGTTTAGTATTGGGTATTTAGTATATTAAATCATCTGATTTGGTTTAGTATTGGGTATATAGTATATTAAATCACCTGATTGGTTTAGTATTGGGTATTTAGTATATTAAATCACCTGATTGGTTTAGTATTGGGTATTTAGTATATTAAATCACCTGATTGGTTTAGTATTGGGTATTTAGTATATTAAATCACCTGATTGGTTTAGTATTGGGTATTTAGTATATTAAATCATCTGATTTGGTTTAGTATTGGGTATATAGTATATTAAATCACCTGATTGGTTTAGTATTGGGTATTTAGTATATTCAATCACCTGATTGGTTTAGTATTGGGTATTTAGTATATTCAATCATCTGATTGGTTTAGTATTAGGAATTTAGTATATTAAATCACCTGATTGGTTTAGTATTGGGTATTTAGTATATTAAATCACCTGGTTGGTTTAGTATTGGGTATTTAGTATATTAAATCACCTGATTGGTTTAGTATTGGGTATTTAGTATATTAAATCACCTGATTGGTTTAGTATTGGGTTTTTAGTATATTAAATCACCTGATTGGTTTAGTATTGGGTATTTATTATATTAAATCACCTGATTGGTTTTGCATTGGGTATTTAGTATCTTAAATCACCTGATTGGTTTACATTGGGTATTTAGTACATTAAATCACATGATTGGTTTAGTATTGGGTATTTAGTACATTAAATCACCTGATTGGTTTAGTATTGGGTATTTAGTATATTAAATCACCTGATTGGTTTAGTATTGGGTATTTAGTATATTATATCAACGTATTGGTTTAGTATTGGGTATTTAGTATTTTAAATCACCTGATTGGTTTAGTATTGGGGATTTAATATATTAAATCACCTGATTGGTTTAGTATTGAGTATTTAGTATATTAAATCACCTGATTGGTTTAGTATTGGGTATTTAGTATATTAAATCACCTGATTGGTTTAGTATTGGGTATTTAGTATATTAAATCACCTGATTGGTTTTGCATTGGGTATTTAGTATCTTAAATCACCTGATTGGTTTAGCATTGGGTATTTAGTACATTAAATCACATGATTGGTTTAGTATTGGGTATTTAGTACATTAAATCACCTGATTGGTTTAGTATTGGGTATTTAGTATATTAAATCACCTGATTGGTTTAGTATTGGGTATTTAGTATATTAAATCACCTGATTGGTTTAGTATTTGGTATTTAGTGGTATATTAAATCACCTGATTGGTTTAGTATTGGGTATTTAGTACATTAAATCACCAAATTGGTTTAGTATTGGGTATTTAGTATATTAAATCACCTGATTGGTTTAGTAATGGGTATTTATTATATTAAATCAACTGACTGGTTTAGTATTGGGTATTTATTATATTAAATCACCTGGTTGGATTAGTATTGGGTATTTAGTATATTAAATCACCTGATTGGTTTAGTATTGGGTATTTAGTATATTAAATCACCTGATTGGTTTAGTATTGGGTTTTTAGTATATTAAATCACCTGATTGGTTTAGTATTGGGTATTTAGTATATTAAATCACCTGATTGGTTTTGCATTGGGTATTTAGTATCTTAAATCACCTGATTGGTTTAGCATTGGGTATTTAGTACATTAAATCACATGATTGGTTTAGTATTGGGTATTTAGTACATTAAATCACCTGATTGGTTTAGTATTGGGTATTTAGTATATTAAATCACCTGATTGGTTAATATTGGGTATTTAGTATATTAAATCACCTGATTGGTTTAGTATTGGGTATTTAGTATATTAAATCACCTGATTGGTTTAGTATTGGGTATTTAGTATATTAAATCACCTGATTGGTTTAGTATTGGGTATTTAGTATATTAAATCATCTGATTTGGTTTAGTATTGGGTATATAGTATATTAAATCACCTGATTGGTTTAGTATTGGGTATTTAGTATATTAAATCACCTGATTGGTTTAGTATTGGGTATTTAGTATATTTAATCACCTGATTGGTTTAGTATTGGGTATTTAGTATATTAAATCACCTGATTGGTTTAGTATTGGGTATTTAGTATATTAAATAACCTGATTGGTTTAGTATTGGGTATTTAGTATATTAAATCAACTGATTGGTTTAGTATTGGGTATTTAGTATCTTAAATCCCCTGATTGGTTTAGTATTGGATATTTAGTATCTTAAATCACCTGATTGGTTTAGTATTGGGTATTTAGTACATTAAATCACCTGAATGGTTTAGTATTGGGTATTTAGTACATTAAATCACCTGATTGGTTTAGTATTGGGTATTTAGTATATTAAATCACCTGATTGGTTTAGTATTGGGTATTTAGTATATTAAATCCCCTGATTGGTTTAGTATTGGGTATTTAGTATATTAAATCAACTGATTGGTTTAGTATTGGGTATTTAGTATCTTAAATCCCCTGATTGGTTTAGTTTTGGGTATTTAGTATCTTAAATCACCTGATTGGTTTAGTATTGGGTATTTAGTACATTAAATCACCTGATTGGTTTAGTGTTGTGTATTTAGTACATTAAATCAACTGATTGGTTTAGTATTGGGTATGTAGTACATTAAATCACCTGAATGGTTTAGTATTGGGTATTTAGTACATTAAATCATCTGATTGGTTTAGTATTGGGTATTTAGTATCTTAAATCACCTGATTGGTTTAGTATTGGGTATTTAGTATATTAAATCACCTGATTGGTTTAGTATTGTGTATTTAGTACATTAAATCACCTGATTGTTTTAGTATTGGGTATTTAGTATATTTAATCACTTGATTGGTTTAGTATTGGGTATTTAGTACATTAAATACCTGATTGGTTTAGTATTGGGTATTTAGTACATTAAATCACCTGATTGGTTTAGTATTGGGTATTTAGTATCTTAAATCACCTGATTGGTTTAGTATTGGGTATTTAGTATATTAAATCACCTGATTGCTTTAGTATTGTGTATTTAGTACATTAAATCACCTGATTGGTTTAGTATTGGGTATTTAGTATATTTAATCACCTGATTGGTTTAGTATTGGGTATTTAGTACATTAAATACCTGATTGGTTTAGTATTGGGTATTTAGTACATTAAATCACCTGATTGGTTTAGTATTGGGTATTTATTACATTAAATCACCTGATTGGTTTAGTATTGGGTATTTAGTATATTCAATCACCTGATTGGATTAGTACTGGGTATTTAGTTTATTAAATCACCTGATTGGTTTAGTATTGGGTATTTATTACATTAAATCACCTGATTGGTTTAGTATTGGGTATTTAGTATATTCAATCACCTGATTGGATTAGTACTGGGTATTTAGTTTATTAAATCACCTGATTGGTTTAGTATTGGGTATTTAGTATATTAAATCACCTGATTGGTTTAGTATTGGGTATGTAGTATATTAAATCACCTGATTGGTTTAGTATTGGGTATTTAGTACATTAAATCACCTAATTGGTTTAGTATTGTGTATTTAGTACATTAAATCACCTGATTGGTTTATTATTGGGTATTTAGTACATTAAATCACCTGATTTGTTTAGTATTGGGTATGTTGTACATTAAATCACCTGATTGGTTTAGTATTGGGTATTTGGTGTATTAAATCACCTGATTGGTTTAGTATTGGGTATTTAGTATATTAAATCACCTGATTGGTTTAGTATTGGGTATTTAGTATATTAAATCACCTATAATATAATAATATAATATGCCATTTAGCAGACGCTTTTATCCAAAGCGACTTACAGTCATGCGTGCATACATTTTTTGTGTATGGGTGGTCCCGGGGATCGAACCCACTACCTTGGCGTTACAAGCGCCGTGCTCTACCAGCTGAGCTACAGATTGGTTTAGTATTGGGTATTTAGTATATTAAATCACATGATTGGTTTAGTATTGGGTATTTAGTACATTAAATCACCTGATTGGTTTAGTATTGGTATTTAGTATATTAAATCACCTGATTGGTTTAGTATTGGGTATTTAGTATATTAAATCACCTGATTGGTTTAGTATTGGGTATTTAGTTTATTAAATCACCTGATTGGTTTAGTGTTGGGTATTTAGTATATTAAATCACCTGATTGGTGTAGTATTGGGTATTTAGTATATTAAATCACCTGAATGGTTTAGTATTGGGTATTTAGTATCTTAAATCACCTGATTGGTTTAGTATTGGGTATTTAGTATCTTAAATCACCTGATTGGTTTAGTATTGGGTATTTAGTACATGAAATTACCTGATTGGTTTAGTATTGGGTATTTAGAATATTAAATCCCCTGATTGGTTTAGTATTGGATATTTAGTATCTTAATTCACCTGATTGGTTTAGTATTGGGTATTTAGTACATTAAATCACCTGAATGGTTTAGTATTGGGTATTTAGTACATTAAATCACCTGATTGGTTTAGTATTGGGTATTTAGTATATTAAATCACCTGATTGGTTTAGTATTGGGTATTTAGTATATTAAATCCCCTGATTGGTTTAGTATTGGGTATTTAGTATATTAAATCAACTGATTGGTTTAGTATTGGGTATTTAGTATCTTAAATCCCCTGATTGGTTTAGTTTTGGGTATTTAGTATCTTAAATCACCTGATTGGTTTAGTATTGGGTATTTAGTACATTAAATCACCTGATTGGTTTAGTGTTGTGTATTTAGTACATTAAATCAACTGATTGGTTTAGTATTGGGTATGTAGTACATTAAATCACCTGAATGGTTTAGTATTGGGTATTTAGTACATTAAATCATCTGATTGGTTTAGTATTGGGTATTTAGTATCTTAAATCACCTGATTGGTTTAGTATTGGGTATTCAATCAATTTTATTTTATATAGCCCTTCTTACATCAGCTAATATCTCGAAGTGCTGTACAGAAACCCAGCCTAAAACCCCAAACAGCTAGTAATGCAGGTGTAGAAGCACGGTGGCTAGGAAAAACTCCCTAGAAAGGCAAAACCTAGGAAGAAACCTAGAGAGGAACCAGGCTATGAGGGGTGGCCAGTCCTCTTCTGGCTGTGCCGGGTGGAGATTATAACAGAACCATGCCAAGATGTTCAAAAATGTTCATAAGTGACAAGCATGGTCAAATAATAATCAGGAATAAATCTCAGTTGGCTTTTCATAGCCGATCATTAGAGTTTAAAACAGCAGGTCTGGGACAGGTAGGGGTTCCATAACCGCAGGCAGAACAGTTTAAACTGGAATAGCAGCAAGGCCAGGCGGACTGGGGATAGCAAGGAGTCACCACGGCCGGTAGTCCCGACGTATGGTCCTAGGGCTCAGGTCTCTCAGTTGGCTTTTCATAGCCGATCATTTAGAGTTGAAAACAGCAGGTCTGGGACAGGTAGGGGTTTCGTAGCCGCAGGCAGAACAGTTGAAACTGGAATAGCAGCAAGGCCAGGCGGACTGGGGGCAGCAGGGTGTCATCATGCCCGGTAGTCCTGACGTATGGTCCTAGGGCTCAGGTTCTCAGAGAGAAAGAGAGAACGAGAGAATTAGAGAGAGCATACTTAAATTCACACAGGACACTGGATAAGACAGGAGAAGTACTCCAGGTATAACCAACTAACCCCAGCCCCCCGACACATAAACTACTGCAGCATAAATACTGGAGGCTGAGACAGGAGCGGTCCGGAGACACTGTGGCCCCATCCGAAGAAACCCCCGGACAGGGCCAAACAGGAAGGATATAACCCCACCCACTCCGCCAAAGCACAGCCCCCGCACCACTAGAGGGATATCCCCAACCACCAACTTACAATCCTGAGACAAGGCCGAGTATAGCCCACAGAGGTCTCCACCACAGCACAAACCAAGGGGGGGGGGGTCGCCAACCCAGACAGGAAGATCACGTCAGTAACTCAACCCACTCAATTGACGTACCCCTCCCAGGGACGGCATGAAAGAGCACCAGCAGGCCAGTGACTCAGCCCCTGCAACAGGGTTAGAGGCAGAGAACCCCAGTGGAGAGGGGAACCGGCCTGGCAGAGACAGCAAGGGCTGTTCGTTGCTCCAGCCTTTCCGTTCACCTTCACACTCCTGGGCCAGACTACACTCAATCATATGACCTACTGAAGAGATAAGTCTTCAGTAAAGACTTAAAGGTTGAGACCGAGTCTGCGTCTCTCACATGGGTAGGCAGACTGTTCCATAAAAATGGAGATCTATAGGAGAAAGCCCTGCCTCCCGCTGTTTGCTTAGAAATTCTAGGGACAATTAGGAGGCCTGCGTCTTGTGACCGTAGCGTACGTATTGGTATGTACGGCAGGACCAACTCGGAAAGATAGGTAGGAGCAAGCCCATGTAACGCTTTATAGGTTAACAGTAAAACCTTGAAATCAGCCCTTGCCTTAACAGGAAGCCAGTGTAGGGAAGCTAGCACTGGAGTAATATGATCAAATTTCTTGGTTCTAGTCAGGATTCTAGCAGCCGTATTTAGCACTAACTGAAGTTTATTTAGTGCTTTATCCGGGTAGCCGGAAAATAGAGCATTGCAGTAGTCTAATCTAGAAGTAACAAATGCATGGATTAATTTTTCTGCATCATTTTTGGACAGAAAATTTCTGATTTTTGCAATGTTACGTAGATGGAAAAAAGCTGTCCTTGAAACAGTCTTGATATGTTCGTCAAAAGAGAGATCAGGGTCAAGAGTAACGCCTAGGTCCTTCACAGTTTTATTTGAGACGACTTTACAACCATCAAGATGAATTGTCAGATTTAACAGAAGATCTCTTTGTTTCTTGGGACCTAGAACAAGCATCTCTGTTTTGTCCGAGTTTAAAAGTAAAAAGTTTTCAGCCATCCACTTCCTTATGTCTGAAACACAGGCTTCTAGCGAGGGCAATTTTGGGGCTTCACCATGCTTCATTGAAATGTACAGCTGTGTGTCATCCGCATAGCAGTGAAAGTTAACATTATGTTTTCGAATAACATCCCCAAGAGGTAAAATATATAGTGAAAACAATAGTGGTCCTAAAACGGAACCTTGAGGAACACCGAAATGTACAGTTGATTTGTCGGAGGACAGACCATTCACAGAGACAAACTGATATCTTTCCGACAGGTAGGATCTAAACCAGGCCAGAACTTGTCCGTGTAGACCAATTTGGGTTTCCAGTCTCTCCAAAAGAATGTGGTGATCGATGGTGTCAAAGGCAGCACTAAGGTCTAGTAGCACGAGGACAGATGCAGAGCCTCGGTCTGACGCCATTAAAAGGTCATTTAACACCTTCACAAGTGCAGTCTCAGTGCTATGATGGGGTCTAAAACCAGACTGAAGCATTTCGTATACATTGTTTGTCTTCAGAAAGGCAGTGAGTTGCTGCGCAACAGCTTTTTCTAAAATTTTTGAGAGGAATGGAAGATTCGATATTGGCCGATAGTTTTTTATATTTTCCGGGTCAAGGTTTGGCTTTTTCAAGAGAGGCTTTATCACTGCCACTTTTAGTGAGTTTGGTACACATCCGGTGGATAGAGAGCTGTTTATTATGTTCAACATAGGAGGGCCAAGCACAGGAAGCAGCTCCTTCAGCAGTTTAGTAGGAATAGGATCCAGTATGCAGCTTGAAGGTTTAGAGGCCATGATTATTTTCATCATTGTGTCAAGAGATATAGTACTAAAACACTTAAGTGTCTCTCCCGATCCCAGGCCCTCGCAGAGCTGTGCAGATCCAGGACAGCTAAGCCCTGGAGGAATACGCAGATTCAAAGAGGAGTCCGTAATTTGCTTTCTAATGGTCATGATCTTTTCCTCAAAGAAGTTCATGAATTTATCACTGCTGAAGTGAAAACCATCCTCTCTTGGGGAATGCTGCTTTTTAGTTAGCTTTGCAACAGTATCAAAAAGAAATTTTGGATTGTTCTTATTTTCCTCGATTAATTTGGAAAAGTAGGATGATCGAGCAGCAGTGAGGGCTCTTCGGTACTGCACGGTACTGTCTTTCCAAGCTAGTCGGAAGACTTCCAGTTTGGTGTGGCGCCATTTCCGTTCCAATTTCCTGGAAGCTTGCTTCAAAGCTCGGGTATTTTCTGTATACCAGGGAGCTAGTTTCTTATGACAAATGTTTTTCGTTTTTAGGGGTGCAACTGCATCTAGGGTATTGTGCAAGGTTAAATTTAGTTCCTCAGTTAAGTGGTTAACTGATTTTTGTCCTCTGACGTCCTTGGGTAGGCAGAAGGGGTCTGGAAGGGCATCAATGAATTTTTGTGTTGTCTGAGAATTTATAGCACGACTTTTGATGCTCCTTGGTTGGGGTCTGAGCAGATTATTTGTTGCGATTGCAAACGTAATAAAATGGTGGTCCGATAGTCCAGGATTTTGTGGAAAAACATTAAGATCTACAACATTTATTCCATGGGACAAAACTAGGTCCAGAGTATGACTGTGGCAGTGAGTAGGTCCAGAGACATGTTGGACAAAACCCACTGAGTCGATAATGGCTCCGAAGGACTTTTGGAGTGGGTCTGTGGACTTCTCCATGTGAATATTAAAATCACCAAAAATTAGAATATGATCTGCTATGACTACAAGGTCTGATAGGAATTCAGGAAACTCAGAGAGGAACGCTGTATATGGCCCAGGAGGCCTGTAAACAGTAGCTATAAAAAGTGATTGAGTAGGCTGCATAGATTTCATGACTAGAAGCTCGAAAGATGAAAACGTCATTTTTTTTTTTGTAAATTGAAATTTGCTATCGTAAATGTTAGCAACACCTCCGCCTTTGCGGGATGCACGGGGAATATGGTCACTAGTGTAACCAGGAGGTGAGGCCTCATTTAACACAGCAAATTCATCAGGCTTAAGCCATGTTTCAGTCAGGCCAATCACATCAAGATTATGATCAGTGATTAGTTAATTGACTATGACTGCCTTTGAAGTGAGGGATCTAACATTAAGTAACCCTATTTTGAGATGTGAGGTATCACGATCTCTTTCAATAATGGCAGGAATGGAGGAGGTCTTTATCCTAATAAGATTGCTAGGGTGGACACCACCATGTTTAGTTTTGCCCAACCTAGGTCGAGGCACAGACACAGTCTCAATGGGTATGGCTGAGCTGACTACACTGACTATACTATTGGCAGACTCCACTAAGCTGGCAGGTTGGCTAACAGCCTGCTGCCTGGCCTGCACCCTATTTCACTGTGGGGCTAAAGGAGTTAGAGCCCTATCTATGTTGGTAGATAAGAGGAGAGCACCCCTCCTATAGATAAGAGGAGAGTATTTAGTATATTAAATCACCTGATTGGTTTAGTATTGTGTATTTAGTACATTAAATCACCTGATTGTTTTAGTATTGGGTATTTAGTATATTTAATCACTTGATTGGTTTAGTATTGGGTATTTAGTACATTAAATACCTGATTGGTTTAGTATTGGGTATTTAGTACATTAAATCACCTGATTGGTTTAGTATTGGGTATTTAGTATCTTAAATCACCTGATTGGTTTAGTATTGGGTATTTAGTATATTAAATCACCTGATTGCTTTAGTATTGTGTATTTAGTACATTAAATCACCTGATTGGTTTAGTATTGGGTATTTAGTATATTTAATCACCTGATTGGTTTAGTATTGGGTATTTAGTACATTAAATACCTGATTGGTTTAGTATTGGGTATTTAGTACATTAAATCACCTGATTGGTTTAGTATTGGGTATTTATTACATTAAATCACCTGATTGGTTTAGTATTGGGTATTTAGTATATTCAATCACCTGATTGGATTAGTACTGGGTATTTAGTTTATTAAATCACCTGATTGGTTTAGTATTGGGTATTTAGTATATTAAATCACCTGATTGGTTTAGTATTGGGTATTTAGTATATTAAATCACCTGATTGGTTTAGTATTGGGTATTTAGTATATTAAATCACCTGATTGGTTTAGTATTGGGTATGTAGTATATTAAATCACCTGATTGGTTTAGTATTGGGTATTTAGTACATTAAATCACCTAATTGGTTTAGTATTGTGTATTTAGTACATTAAATCACCTGATTGGTTTATTATTGGGTATTTAGTACATTAAATCACCTGATTTGTTTAGTATTGGGTATGTTGTACATTAAATCACCTGATTGGTTTAGTATTGGGTATTTGGTGTATTAAATCACCTGATTGGTTTAGTATTGGGTATTTAGTATATTAAATCACCTGATTGGTTTAGTATTGGGTATTTAGTATATTAAATCACCTATAATATAATAATATAATATGCCATTTAGCAGACGCTTTTATCCAAAGCGACTTACAGTCATGCGTGCATACATTTTTTGTGTATGGGTGGTCCCGGGGATCGAACCCACTACCTTGGCGTTACAAGCGCCGTGCTCTACCAGCTGAGCTACAGATTGGTTTAGTATTGGGTATTTAGTATATTAAATCACATGATTGGTTTAGTATTGGGTATTTAGTACATTAAATCACCTGATTGGTTTAGTATTGGTATTTAGTATATTAAATCACCTGATTGGTTTAGTATTGGGTATTTAGTATATTAAATCACCTGATTGGTTTAGTATTGGGTATTTAGTTTATTAAATCACCTGATTGGTTTAGTGTTGGGTATTTAGTATATTAAATCACCTGATTGGTGTAGTATTGGGTATTTAGTATATTAAATCACCTGAATGGTTTAGTATTGGGTATTTAGTATCTTAAATCACCTGATTGGTTTAGTATTGGGTATTTAGTATCTTAAATCACCTGATTGGTTTAGTATTGGGTATTTAGTACATGAAATTACCTGATTGGTTTAGTATTGGGTATTTAGTATATTAAATCACCTGATTGGTTTAGTATTGGGTATTTAGCATATTAAATCACCTGATTGGTTTTGTATTGGGTATTTAGTATATTAAACCACCTGATTGGTTTAGTATTGGGTATTTAGTACATTGAATCACCTGATTGGTTTAGTATTGGGTATTTAGTACATTAAATACCTGATTGGTTTAGTATTGGGTATTTAGAACATTAAATCACCTGATTGGTTTAGTATTGGGTATTTAGTACATTAAATCACCTGATTGGTTTAGTATTGGGTATTTAGTATATTAAATCACCTGATTGGTTTAGTACTGGGTATTTAGTACATTAAATCACCTGATTGGTTTAGTATTGGGTATTAAGCACATTAAATCACCTGATTGGTTTAGTATTGGGTATTTAGTTCATTAAATCACCTGATTGGTTTAGTGTTGGGTATTTAGTATATTAAATCACCTGATTGGTGTAGTATTGGGTATTTAGTATATTAAATCACCTGAATGGTTTAGTATTGGGTATTTAGTATATTAAATCACCTGATTGGTTTAGTATTGGGTATTTAGTATCTTAAATCACCTGATTGGTTTAGTATTGGGTATTTAGTATCTTAAATCACCTGATTGGTTTAGTATTGGGTATTTAGTACATTAAATCACCTGATTGGTTTAGTATTGGGTATTTAGTACATGAAATCACCTGATTGGTTTAGTATTGGGTATTTAGTACATTAAATCAACTGATTGGTTTAGTACTGTGTATTTAGTACATTAAATCACCTGATTGGTTTAGTATTGGGTATTTAGTACATTAAATCACCTGATTGGTTTAGTATTGGTATTTAGTACATTAAATCACCTGATTGTTTTAGTATTGGGTATTTAGTATATTTAATCACTTGATTGGTTTAGTATTGGGTATTTAGTACATTAAATACCTGATTGGTTTAGTATTGGGTATTTAGTACATTAAATCACCTGATTGGTTTAGTATTGGGTATTTAGTATCTTAAATCACCTGATTGGTTTAGTATTGGGTATTTAGTATATTAAATCACCTGATTGCTTTAGTATTGTGTATTTAGTACATTAAATCAACTGATTGGTTTAGTATTGGGTATTTAGTATATTTAATCACCTGATTGGTTTAGTATTGGGTATTTAGTACATTAAATACCTGATTGGTTTAGTATTGGGTATTTAGTACATTAAATCACCTGATTGGTTTAGTATTGGGTATTTATTACATTAAATCACCTGATTGGTTTAGTATTGGGTATTTAGTATATTGAATCACCTGATTGGATTAGTACTGGGTATTTAGTTTATTAAATCACCTGATTGGTTTAGTATTGGGTATTTAGTATATTAATCACCTGATTGGTTTAGTATTGGGTATTTAGTATATTAAATCACCTGATTGGTTTAGTATTGGGTATTTAGTATATTAAATCACCTGATTGGTTTAGTATTGGGTATGTAGTATATTAAATCACCTGATTGGTTTAGTATTGGGTATTTAGTACATTAAATCAACTAATTGGTTTAGTGTTGTGTATTTAGTACATTAAATCACCTGATTGGTTTATTATTGGGTATTTAGTACATTAAATCACCTGATTTGTTTAGTATTGGGTATGTTGTACATTAAATCACCTGATTGGTTTAGTATTGGGTATTTGGTGTATTAAATCACCTGATTGGTTTAGTATTGGGTATTTAGTATATTAAATCACCTGATTGGTTTAGTATTGGGTATTTAGTTCATTAAATCACCTGATTGGTTTAGTGTTGGGTATTTAGTATATTAAATCACCTGATTGGTGTAGTATTGGGTATTTAGTATATTAAATCACCTGAATGGTTTAGTATTGGGTATTTAGTATATTAAATCACCTGATTGGTTTAGTATTGGGTATTTAGTATCTTAAATCACCTGATTGGTTTAGTATTGGGTATTTAGTATCTTAAATCACCTGATTGGTTTAGTATTGGGTATTTAGTACATTAAATCACCTGATTGGTTTAGTATTGGGTATTTAGTACATGAAATCACCTGATTGGTTTAGTATTGGGTATTTAGTACATTAAATCAACTGATTGGTTTAGTACTGTGTATTTAGTACATTAAATCACCTGATTGGTTTAGTATTGGGTATTTAGTACATTAAATCACCTGATTGGTTTAGTATTGGTATTTAGTACATTAAATCACCTGATTGTTTTAGTATTGGGTATTTAGTATATTTAATCACTTGATTGGTTTAGTATTGGGTATTTAGTACATTAAATACCTGATTGGTTTAGTATTGGGTATTTAGTACATTAAATCACCTGATTGGTTTAGTATTGGGTATTTAGTATCTTAAATCACCTGATTGGTTTAGTATTGGGTATTTAGTATATTAAATCACCTGATTGCTTTAGTATTGTGTATTTAGTACATTAAATCAACTGATTGGTTTAGTATTGGGTATTTAGTATATTTAATCACCTGATTGGTTTAGTATTGGGTATTTAGTACATTAAATACCTGATTGGTTTAGTATTGGGTATTTAGTACATTAAATCACCTGATTGGTTTAGTATTGGGTATTTATTACATTAAATCACCTGATTGGTTTAGTATTGGGTATTTAGTATATTGAATCACCTGATTGGATTAGTACTGGGTATTTAGTTTATTAAATCACCTGATTGGTTTAGTATTGGGTATTTAGTATATTAATCACCTGATTGGTTTAGTATTGGGTATTTAGTATATTAAATCACCTGATTGGTTTAGTATTGGGTATTTAGTATATTAAATCACCTGATTGGTTTAGTATTGGGTATGTAGTATATTAAATCACCTGATTGGTTTAGTATTGGGTATTTAGTACATTAAATCAACTAATTGGTTTAGTGTTGTGTATTTAGTACATTAAATCACCTGATTGGTTTATTATTGGGTATTTAGTACATTAAATCACCTGATTTGTTTAGTATTGGGTATGTTGTACATTAAATCACCTGATTGGTTTAGTATTGGGTATTTGGTGTATTAAATCACCTGATTGGTTTAGTATTGGGTATTTAGTATATGAAATCACCTGATTGGTTTAGTATTGGGTATTTAGTATATTAAATCACCTATAATATAATAATATAATATGCCATTTAGCAGACGCTTTTATCCAAAGCGACTTACAGTCATGCGTGCATACATTTTTTGTGTATGGGTGGTCCCGGGGATCGAACCCACTACCTTGGCGTTACAAGCGCCGTGCTCTACCAGCTGAGCTACAGATTGGTTTAGTATTGGGTATTTAGTATATTAAATCACATGATTGGTTTAGTATTGGGTATTTAGTACATTAAATCACCTGATTGGTTTAGTATTGGTATTTAGTATATTAAATCACCTGATTGGTTTAGTATTGGGTATTTAGTATATTAAATCACCTGATTGGTTTAGTATTGGGTATTTAGTTTATTAAATCACCTGATTGGTTTAGTGTTGGGTATTTAGTATATTAAATCACCTGATTGGTGTAGTATTGGGTATTTAGTATATTAAATCACCTGAATGGTTTAGTATTGGGCATTTAGTATCTTAAATCACCTGATTGGTTTAGTATTGGGTATTTAGTATCTTAAATCACCTGATTGGTTTAGTATTGGGTATTTAGTACATGAAATTACCTGATTGGTTTAGTATTGGGTATTTAGTATATTAAATCACCTGATTGGTTTAGTATTGGGTATTTAGCATATTAAATCACCTGATTGGTTTTGTATTGGGTATTTAGTATATTAAACCACCTGATTGGTTTAGTATTGGGTATTTAGTACATTAAATCACCTGATTGGTTTAGTATTGGGTATTTAGTACATTAAATACCTGATTGGTTTAGTATTGGGTATTTAGAACATTAAATCACCTGATTGGTTTAGTATTGGGTATTTAGTACATTAAATCACCTGATTGGTTTAGTATTGGGTATTTAGTATATTAAATCACCTGATTGGTTTAGTACTGGGTATTTAGTACATTAAATCACCTGATTGGTTTAGTATTGGGTATTAAGCACATTAAATCACCTGATTGGTTTAGTATTGGGTATTTAGTTCATTAAATCACCTGATTGGTTTAGTGTTGGGTATTTAGTATATTAAATCACCTGATTGGTGTAGTATTGGGTATTTAGTATATTAAATCACCTGAATGGTTTAGTATTGGGTATTTAGTATATTAAATCACCTGATTGGTTTAGTATTGGGTATTTAGTATCTTAAATCACCTGATTGGTTTAGTATTGGGTATTTAGTATCTTAAATCACCTGATTGGTTTAGTATTGGGTATTTAGTACATTAAATCACCTGATTGGTTTAGTATTGGGTATTTAGTACATGAAATCACCTGATTGGTTTAGTATTGGGTATTTAGTACATTAAATCAACTGATTGGTTTAGTATTGTGTATTTAGTACATTAAATCACCTGATTGGTTTAGTATTGGGTATTAAGCACATTAAATCACCTGATTGGTTTAGTATTGGGTATTTAGTTCATTAAATCACCTGATTGGTTTAGTGTTGGGTATTTAGTATATTAAATCACCTGATTGGTGTAGTATTGGGTATTTAGTATATTAAATCACCTGAATGGTTTAGTATTGGGTATTTAGTATATTAAATCACCTGATTGGTTTAGTATTGGGTATTTAGTATCTTAAATCACCTGATTGGTTTAGTATTGGGTATTTAGTATCTTAAATCACCTGATTGGTTTAGTATTGGGTATTTAGTACATTAAATCACCTGATTGGTTTAGTATTGGGTATTTAGTACATGAAATCACCTGATTGGTTTAGTATTGGGTATTTAGTACATTAAATCAACTGATTGGTTTAGTATTGTGTATTTAGTACATTAAATCACCTGATTGGTTTAGTATTGGGTATTTAGTACATTAAATCACCTGATTGGTTTAGTATTGGTATTTAGTACATTAAATCACCTGATTGTTTTAGTATTGGGTATTTAGTATATTTAATCACTTGATTGGTTTAGTATTGGGTATTTAGTACATTAAATACCTGATTGGTTTAGTATTGGGTATTTAGTACATTAAATCACCTGATTGGTTTAGTATTGGGTATTTAGTATCTTAAATCACCTGATTTGTTTAGTATTGGGTATTTAGTATATTAAATCACCTGATTGCTTTAGTATTGTGTATTTAGTACATTAAATCAACTGATTGGTTTAGTATTGGGTATTTAGTATATTTAATCACCTGATTGGTTTAGTATTGGGTATTTAGTACATTAAATACCTGATTGGTTTAGTATTGGGTATTTAGTACATTAAATCACCTGATTGGTTTAGTATTGGGTATTTATTACATTAAATCACCTGATTGGTTTAGTATTGGGTATTTAGTATATTGAATCACCTGATTGGATTAGTACTGGGTATTTAGTTTATTAAATCACCTGATTGGTTTAGTATTGGGTATTTAGTATATTAATCACCTGATTGGTTTAGTATTGGGTATTTAGTATATTAAATCACCTGATTGGTTTAGTATTGGGTATTTAGTATATTAAATCACCTGATTGGTTTAGTATTGGGTATGTAGTATATTAAATCACCTGATTGGTTTAGTATTGGGTATTTAGTACATTAAATCAACTAATTGGTTTAGTATTGTGTATTTAGTACATTAAATCACCTGATTGGTTTATTATTGGGTATTTAGTACATTAAATCACCTGATTTGTTTAGTATTGGGTATGTTGTACATTAAATCACCTGATTGGTTTAGTATTGGGTATTTGGTGTATTAAATCACCTGATTGGTTTAGTATTGGGTATTTAGTATATTAAATCACCTGATTGGTTTAGTATTGGGTATTTAGTATATTAAATCACCTATAATATAATAATATAATATGCCATTTAGCAGACGCTTTTATCCAAAGCGACTTACAGTCATGCGTGCATACATTTTTTGTGTATGGGTGGTCCCGGGGATCGAACCCACTACCTTGGCGTTACAAGCGCCGTGCTCTACCAGCTGAGCTACAGATTGGTTTAGTATTGGGTATTTAGTATATTAAATCACATGATTGGTTTAGTATTGGGTATTTAGTACATTAAATCACCTGATTGGTTTAGTATTGGTATTTAGTATATTAAATCACCTGATTGGTTTAGTATTGGGTATTTAGTATATTAAATCACCTGATTGGTTTAGTATTGGGTATTTAGTTTATTAAATCACCTGATTGGTTTAGTGTTGGGTATTTAGTATATTAAATCACCTGATTGGTGTAGTATTGGGTATTTAGTATATTAAATCACCTGAATGGTTTAGTATTGGGTATTTAGTATCTTAAATCACCTGATTGGTTTAGTATTGGGTATTTAGTATCTTAAATCACCTGATTGGTTTAGTATTGGGTATTTAGTACATGAAATTACCTGATTGGTTTAGTATTGGGTATTTAGTATATTAAATCACCTGATTGGTTTAGTATTGGGTATTTAGCATATTAAATCACCTGATTGGTTTTGTATTGGGTATTTAGTATATTAAACCACCTGATTGGTTTAGTATTGGGTATTTAGTACATTAAATCACCTGATTGGTTTAGTATTGGGTATTTAGTACATTAAATACCTGATTGGTTTAGTATTGGGTATTTAGAACATTAAATCACCTGATTGGTTTAGTATTGGGTATTTAGTACATTAAATCACCTGATTGGTTTAGTATTGGGTATTTAGTATATTAAATCACCTGATTGGTTTAGTACTGGGTATTTAGTACATTAAATCACCTGATTGGTTTAGTATTGGGTATTAAGCACATTAAATCACCTGATTGGTTTAGTATTGGGTATTTAGTTCATTAAATCACCTGATTGGTTTAGTGTTGGGTATTTAGTATATTAAATC
Organism: Coregonus lavaretus; assembly: GCF_964263955.1. Taxonomy (NCBI): domain Eukaryota; kingdom Metazoa; phylum Chordata; class Actinopteri; order Salmoniformes; family Salmonidae; genus Coregonus; species Coregonus lavaretus. The sequence goes on along the minus strand of NW_028161510.1, from coordinate 4,029,863 downwards.
ACCTGATTGGTGTAGTATTGGGTATTTAGTATATTAAATCACCTGAATGGTTTAGTATTGGGTATTTAGTATATTAAATCACCTGATTGGTTTAGTATTGGGTATTTAGTATCTTAAATCACCTGATTGGTTTAGTATTGGGTATTTAGTATCTTAAATCACCTGATTGGTTTAGTATTGGGTATTTAGTACATTAAATCACCTGATTGGTTTAGTATTGGGTATTTAGTACATGAAATCACCTGATTGGTTTAGTATTGGGTATTTAGTACATTAAATCAACTGATTGGTTTAGTATTGTGTATTTAGTACATTAAATCACCTGATTGGTTTAGTATTGGGTATTTAGTACATTAAATCACCTGATTGGTTTAGTATTGGTATTTAGTACATTAAATCACCTGATTGTTTTAGTATTGGGTATTTAGTATATTTAATCACTTGATTGGTTTAGTATTGGGTATTTAGTACATTAAATACCTGATTGGTTTAGTATTGGGTATTTAGTACATTAAATCACCTGATTGGTTTAGTATTGGGTATTTAGTATCTTAAATCACCTGATTGGTTTAGTATTGGGTATTTAGTATATTAAATCACCTGATTGCTTTAGTATTGTGTATTTAGTACATTAAATCACCTGATTGGTTTAGTATTGGGTATTTAGTATATTTAATCACCTGATTGGTTTTGTATTGGGTATTTAGTATATTAAACCACCTGATTGGTTTAGTATTGGGTATTTAGTACATTGAATCACCTGATTGGTTTAGTATTGGGTATTTAGTACATTAAATACCTGATTGGTTTAGTATTGGGTATTTAGAACATTAAATCACCTGATTGGTTTAGTATTGGGTATTTAGTACATTAAATCACCTGATTGGTTTAGTATTGGGTATTTAGTATATTAAATCACCTGATTGGTTTAGTACTGGGTATTTAGTACATTAAATCACCTGATTGGTTTAGTATTGGGTATTTAGTATATTGAATCACCTGATTGGATTAGTACTGGGTATTTAGTTTATTAAATCACCTGATTGGTTTAGTATTGGGTATTTAGTATATTAATCACCTGATTGGTTTAGTATTGGGTATTTAGTATATTAAATCACCTGATTGGTTTAGTATTGGGTATTTAGTATATTAAATCACCTGATTGGTTTAGTATTGGGTATGTAGTATATTAAATCACCTGATTGGTTTAGTATTGGGTATTTAGTACATTAAATCAACTAATTGGTTTAGTATTGTGTATTTAGTACATTAAATCACCTGATTGGTTTATTATTGGGTATTTAGTACATTAAATCACCTGATTTGTTTAGTATTGGGTATGTTGTACATTAAATCACCTGATTGGTTTAGTATTGGGTATTTGGTGTATTAAATCACCTGATTGGTTTAGTATTGGGTATTTAGTATATTAAATCACCTGATTGGTTTAGTATTGGGTATTTAGTATATTAAATCACCTATAATATAATAATATAATATGCCATTTAGCAGACGCTTTTATCCAAAGCGACTTACAGTCATGCGTGCATACATTTTTTGTGTATGGGTGGTCCCGGGGATCGAACCCACTACCTTGGCGTTACAAGCGCCGTGCTCTACCAGCTGAGCTACAGATTGGTTTAGTATTGGGTATTTAGTATATTAAATCACATGATTGGTTTAGTATTGGGTATTTAGTACATTAAATCACCTGATTGGTTTAGTATTGGTATTTAGTATATTAAATCACCTGATTGGTTTAGTATTGGGTATTTAGTATATTAAATCACCTGATTGGTTTAGTATTGGGTATTTAGTTTATTAAATCACCTGATTGGTTTAGTGTTGGGTATTTAGTATATTAAATCACCTGATTGGTGTAGTATTGGGTATTTAGTATATTAAATCACCTGAATGGTTTAGTATTGGGTATTTAGTATCTTAAATCACCTGATTGGTTTAGTATTGGGTATTTAGTATCTTAAATCAACTGATTGGTTTAGTATTGGGTATTTAGTACATGAAATTACCTGATTGGTTTAGTATTGGGTATTTAGTATATTAAATCACCTGATTGGTTTAGTATTGGGTATTTAGCATATTAAATCACCTGATTGGTTTTGTATTGGGTATTTAGTATATTAAACCACCTGATTGGTTTAGTATTGGGTATTTAGTACATTAAATCACCTGATTGGTTTAGTATTGGGTATTTAGTACATTAAATACCTGATTGGTTTAGTATTGGGTATTTAGAACATTAAATCACCTGATTGGTTTAGTATTGGGTATTTAGTACATTAAATCACCTGATTGGTTTAGTATTGGGTATTTAGTATATTAAATCACCTGATTGGTTTAGTACTGGGTATTTAGTACATTAAATCACCTGATTGGTTTAGTATTGGGTATTAAGCACATTAAATCACCTGATTGGTTTAGTATTGGGTATTTAGTTCATTAAATCACCTGATTGGTTTAGTGTTGGGTATTTAGTATATTAAATCACCTGATTGGTGTAGTATTGGGTATTTAGTATATTAAATCACCTGAATGGTTTAGTATTGGGTATTTAGTATATTAAATCACCTGATTGGTTTAGTATTGGGTATTTAGTATCTTAAATCACCTGATTGGTTTAGTATTGGGTATTTAGTATCTTAAATCACCTGATTGGTTTAGTATTGGGTATTTAGTACATTAAATCACCTGATTGGTTTAGTATTGGGTATTTAGTACATGAAATCACCTGATTGGTTTAGTATTGGGTATTTAGTACATTAAATCAACTGATTGGTTTAGTATTGTGTATTTAGTACATTAAATCACCTGATTGGTTTAGTATTGGGTATTTAGTACATTAAATCACCTGATTGGTTTAGTATTGGTATTTAGTACATTAAATCACCTGATTGTTTTAGTATTGGGTATTTAGTATATTTAATCACTTGATTGGTTTAGTATTGGGTATTTAGTACATTAAATACCTGATTGGTTTAGTATTGGGTATTTAGTACATTAAATCACCTGATTGGTTTAGTATTGGGTATTTAGTATCTTAAATCACCTGATTGGTTTAGTATTGGGTATTTAGTATATTAAATCACCTGATTGCTTTAGTATTGTGTATTTAGTACATTAAATCACCTGATTGGTTTAGTATTGGGTATTTAGTATATTTAATCACCTGATTGGTTTTGTATTGGGTATTTAGTATATTAAACCACCTGATTGGTTTAGTATTGGGTATTTAGTACATTGAATCACCTGATTGGTTTAGTATTGGGTATTTAGTACATTAAATACCTGATTGGTTTAGTATTGGGTATTTAGAACATTAAATCACCTGATTGGTTTAGTATTGGGTATTTAGTACATTAAATCACCTGATTGGTTTAGTATTGGGTATTTAGTATATTAAATCACCTGATTGGTTTAGTACTGGGTATTTAGTACATTAAATCACCTGATTGGTTTAGTATTGGGTATTAAGCACATTAAATCACCTGATTGGTTTAGTATTGGGTATTTAGTTCATTAAATCACCTGATTGGTTTAGTGTTGGGTATTTAGTATATTAAATCACCTGATTGGTGTAGTATTGGGTATTTAGTATATTAAATCACCTGAATGGTTTAGTATTGGGTATTTAGTATATTAAATCACCTGATTGGTTTAGTATTGGGTATTTAGTATCTTAAATCACCTGATTGGTTTAGTATTGGGTATTTAGTATCTTAAATCACCTGATTGGTTTAGTATTGGGTATTTAGTACATTAAATCACCTGATTGGTTTAGTATTGGGTATTTAGTACATGAAATCACCTGATTGGTTTAGTATTGGGTATTTAGTACATTAAATCAACTGATTGGTTTAGTATTGTGTATTTAGTACATTAAATCACCTGATTGGTTTAGTATTGGGTATTTAGTACATTAAATCACCTGATTGGTTTAGTATTGGTATTTAGTACATTAAATCACCTGATTGTTTTAGTATTGGGTATTTAGTATATTTAATCACTTGATTGGTTTAGTATTGGGTATTTAGTACATTAAATACCTGATTGGTTTAGTATTGGGTATTTAGTACATTAAATCACCTGATTGGTTTATTATTGGGTATTTAGTATCTTAAATCACCTGATTGGTTTAGTATTGGGTATTTAGTATATTAAATCACCTGATTGCTTTAGTATTGTGTATTTAGTACATTAAATCAACTGATTGGTTTAGTATTGGGTATTTAGTATATTTAATCACCTGATTGGTTTAGTATTGGGTATTTAGTACATTAAATACCTGATTGGTTTAGTATTGGGTATTTAGTACATTAAATCACCTGATTGGTTTAGTATTGGGTATTTATTACATTAAATCACCTGATTGGTTTAGTATTGGGTATTTAGTATATTGAATCACCTGATTGGATTAGTACTGGGTATTTAGTTTATTAAATCACCTGATTGGTTTAGTATTGGGTATTTAGTATATTAATCACCTGATTGGTTTAGTATTGGGTATTTAGTATATTAAATCACCTGATTGGTTTAGTATTGGGTATTTAGTATATTAAATCACCTGATTGGTTTAGTATTGGGTATGTAGTATATTAAATCACCTGATTGGTTTAGTATTGGGTATTTAGTACATTAAATAAACTAATTGGTTTAGTATTGTGTATTTAGTACATTAAATCACCTGATTGGTTTATTATTGGGTATTTAGTACATTAAATCACCTGATTTGTTTAGTATTGGGTATGTTGTACATTAAATCACCTGATTGGTTTAGTATTGGGTATTTGGTGTATTAAATCACCTGATTGGTTTAGTATTGGGTATTTAGTATATTAAATCACCTGATTGGTTTAGTATTGGGTATTTAGTATATTAAATCACCTATAATATAATAATATAATATGCCATTTAGCAGACGCTTTTATCCAAAGCGACTTACAGTCATGCGTGCATACATTTTTTGTGTATGGGTGGTCCCGGGGATCGAACCCACTACCTTGGCGTTACAAGCGCCGTGCTCTACCAGCTGAGCTACAGATTGGTTTAGTATTGGGTATTTAGTATATTAAATCACATGATTGGTTTAGTATTGGGTATTTAGTACATTAAATCACCTGATTGGTTTAGTATTGGTATTTAGTATATTAAATCACCTGATTGGTTTAGTATTGGGTATTTAGTATATTAAATCACCTGATTGGTGTAGTATTGGGTATTTAGTATATTAAATCACCTGAATGGTTTAGTATTGGGTATTTAGTATCTTAAATCACCTGATTGGTTTAGTATTGGGTATTTAGTATCTTAAATCACCTGATTGGTTTAGTATTGGGTATTTAGTATCTTAAATCACCTGATTGGTTTAGTATTGGGTATTTAGTACATTAAATCACCTGATTGGTTTAGTATTGGGTATTTAGTACATGAAATCACCTGATTGGTTTAGTATTGGGTATTTAGTTTATTAAATCACCTGATTGGTTTAGTGTTGGGTATTTAGTATATTAAATCACCTGATTGGTGTAGTATTGGGTATTTAGTATATTAAATCACATGATTGGTTTAGTATTGGGTATTTAGTACATTAAATCACCTGATTGGTTTAGTATTGGGTATTTAGTTTATTAAATCACCTGATTGGTTTAGTGTTGGGTATTTAGTATATTAAATCACCTGATTGGTGTAGTATTGGGTATTTAGTATATTAAATCACCTGAATGGTTTAGTATTGGGTATTTAGTATCTTAAATCACCTGATTGGTTTAGTATTGGGTATTTAGTATCTTAAATCACCTGATTGGTTTAGTATTGGGTATTTAGTATCTTAAATCACCTGATTGGTTTAGTATTGGGTATTTAGTACATTAAATCACCTGATTGGTTTAGTATTGGGTATTTAGTACATGAAATCACCTGATTGGTTTAGTATTGGGTATTTAGTACATTAAATCAACTGATTGGTTTAGTATTGTGTATTTAGTACATTAAATCACCTGATTGGTTTAGTATTGGGTATTAAGCACATTAAATCACCTGATTGGTTTAGTATTGGGTATTTAGTTCATTAAATCACCTGATTGGTTTAGTGTTGGGTATTTAGTATATTAAATCACCTGATTGGTGTAGTATTGGGTATTTAGTATATTAAATCACCTGAATGGTTTAGTATTGGGTATTTAGTATATTAAATCACCTGATTGGTTTAGTATTGGGTATTTAGTATCTTAAATCACCTGATTGGTTTAGTATTGGGTATTTAGTATCTTAAATCACCTGATTGTTTTAGTATTGGGTATTTAGTATATTTAATCACTTGATTGGTTTAGTATTGGGTATTTAGTACATTAAATACCTGATTGGTTTAGTATTGGGTATTTAGTACATTAAATCACCTGATTGGTTTAGTATTGGGTATTTAGTATCTTAAATCACCTGATTGGTTTAGTATTGGGTATTTAGTATATTAAATCACCTGATTGGTTTAGTATTGGGTATTTAGTATCTTAAATCACCTGATTGGTTTAGTATTGGGTATTTAGTATCTTAAATCACCTGATTGGTTTAGTATTGGGTATTTAGTACATTAAATCACCTGATTGGTTTAGTATTGGGTATTTAGTACATGAAATCACCTGATTGGTTTAGTATTGGGTATTTAGTACATTAAATCAACTGATTGGTTTAGTTTTGTGTATTTAGTACATTAAATCACCTGATTGGTTTAGTATTGGGTATTTAGTACATTAAATCACCTGATTGGTTTAGTATTGGTATTTAGTACATTAAATCACCTGATTGTTTTAGTATTGGGTATTTAGTATATTTAATCACTTGATTGGTTTAGTATTGGGTATTTAGTACATTAAATACCTGATTGGTTTAGTATTGGGTATTTAGTACATTAAATCACCTGATTGGTTTAGTATTGGGTATTTAGTATCTTAAATCACCTGATTGGTTTAGTATTGGGTATTTAGTATATTAAATCACCTGATTGCTTTAGTATTGTGTATTTAGTACATTAAATCAACTGATTGGTTTAGTATTGGGTATTTAGTATATTTAATCACCTGATTGGTTTAGTATTGGGTATTTAGTACATTAAATACCTGATTGGTTTAGTATTGGGTATTTAGTACATTAAATCACCTGATTGGTTTAGTATTGGGTATTTATTACATTAAATCACCTGATTGGTTTAGTATTGGGTATTTAGTATATTGAATCACCTGATTGGATTAGTACTGGGTATTTAGTTTATTAAATCACCTGATTGGTTTAGTATTGGGTATTTAGTATATTAATCACCTGATTGGTTTAGTATTGGGTATTTAGTATATTAAATCACCTGATTGGTTTAGTATTGGGTATTTAGTATATTAAATCACCTGATTGGTTTAGTATTGGGTATTTAGTATCTTAAATCACCTGATTGGTTTAGTATTGGGTATTTAGTATCTTAAATCACCTGATTGGTTTAGTATTGGGTATTTAGTACATTAAATCACCTGATTGGTTTAGTATTGGGTATTTAGTACATGAAATCACCTGATTGGTTTAGTATTGGGTATTTAGTACATTAAATCAACTGATTGGTTTAGTATTGTGTGTTTAGTACATTAAATCACCTGATTGGTTTAGTATTGGGTATTTAGTACATTAAATCACCTGATTGGTTTAGTATTGGTATTTAGTACATTAAATCACCTGATTGTTTTAGTATTGGGTATTTAGTATATTTAATCACTTGATTGGTTTAGTATTGGGTATTTAGTACATTAAATACCTGATTGGTTTAGTATTGGGTATTTAGTACATTAAATCACCTGATTGGTTTAGTATTGGGTATTTAGTATCTTAAATCACCTGATTGGTTTAGTATTGGGTATTTAGTATATTAAATCACCTGATTGCTTTAGTATTGTGTATTTAGTACATTAAATCAACTGATTGGTTTAGTATTGGGTATTTAGTATATTTAATCACCTGATTGGTTTAGTATTGGGTATTTAGTACATTAAATACCTGATTGGTTTAGTATTGGGTATTTAGTACATTAAATCACCTGATTGGTTTAGTATTGGGTATTTATTACATTAAATCACCTGATTGGTTTAGTATTGGGTATTTAGTATATTGAATCACCTGATTGGATTAGTACTGGGTATTTAGTTTATTAAATCACCTGATTGGTTTAGTATTGGGTATTTAGTATATTAATCACCTGATTGGTTTAGTATTGGGTATTTAGTATATTAAATCACCTGATTGGTTTAGTATTGGGTATTTAGTATATTAAATCACCTGATTGGTTTAGTATTGGGTATGTAGTATATTAAATCACCTGATTGGTTTAGTATTGGGTATTTAGTACATTAAATCAACTAATTGGTTTAGTATTGTGTATTTAGTACATTAAATCACCTGATTGGTTTATTATTGGGTATTTAGTACATTAAATCACCTGATTTGTTTAGTATTGGGTATGTTGTACATTAAATCACCTGATTGGTTTAGTATTGGGTATTTGGTGTATTAAATCACCTGATTGGTTTAGTATTGGGTATTTAGTATATTAAATCACCTGATTGGTTTAGTATTGGGTATTTAGTATATTAAATCACCTATAATATAATAATATAATATGCCATTTAGCAGACGCTTTTATCCAAAGCGACTTACAGTCATGCGTGCATACATTTTTTGTGTATGGGTGGTCCCGGGGATCGAACCCACTACCTTGGCGTTACAAGCGCCGTGCTCTACCAGCTGAGCTACAGATTGGTTTAGTATTGGGTATTTAGTATATTAAATCACATGATTGGTTTAGTATTGGGTATTTAGTACATTAAATCACCTGATTGGTTTAGTATTGGTATTTAGTATATTAAATCACCTGATTGGTTTAGTATTGGGTATTTAGTATATTAAATCACCTGATTGGTTTAGTATTGGGTATTTAGTTTATTAAATCACCTGATTGGTTTAGTGTTGGGTATTTAGTATATTAAATCACCTGATTGGTGTAGTATTGGGTATTTAGTATATTAAATCACCTGAATGGTTTAGTATTGGGTATTTAGTATCTTAAATCACCTGATTGGTTTAGTATTGGGTATTTAGTATCTTAAATCACCTGATTGGTTTAGTATTGGGTATTTAGTATCTTAAATCACCTGATTGGTTTAGTATTGGGTATTTAGTACATTAAATCACCTGATTGGTTTAGTATTGGGTATTTAGTACATGAAATCACCTGATTGGTTTAGTATTGGGTATTTAGTACATTAAATCAACTGATTGGTTTAGTATTGTGTATTTAGTACATTAAATCACCTGATTGGTTTAGTATTGGGTATTAAGCACATTAAATCACCTGATTGGTTTAGTATTGGGTATTTAGTTCATTAAATCACCTGATTGGTTTAGTGTTGGGTATTTAGTATATTAAATCACCTGATTGGTGTAGTATTGGGTATTTAGTATATTAAATCACCTGAATGGTTTAGTATTGGGTATTTAGTATATTAAATCACCTGATTGGTTTAGTATTGGGTATTTAGTATCTTAAATCACCTGATTGGTTTAGTATTGGGTATTTAGTATCTTAAATCACCTGATTGGTTTAGTATTGGGTATTTAGTACATTAAATCACCTGATTGGTTTAGTATTGGGTATTTAGTACATGAAATCACCTGATTGGTTTAGTATTGGGTATTTAGTACATTAAATCAACTGATTGGTTTAGTATTGTGTATTTAGTACATTAAATCACCTGATTGGTTTAGTATTGGGTATTTAGTACATTAAATCACCTGATTGGTTTAGTATTGGTATTTAGTACATTAAATCACCTGATTGTTTTAGTATTGGGTATTTAGTATATTTAATCACTTGATTGGTTTAGTATTGGGTATTTAGTACATTAAATACCTGATTGGTTTAGTATTGGGTATTTAGTACATTAAATCACCTGATTGGTTTAGTATTGGGTATTTAGTATCTTAAATCACCTGATTGGTTTAGTATTGGGTATTTAGTATATTAAATCACCTGATTGCTTTAGTATTGTGTATTTAGTACATTAAATCAACTGATTGGTTTAGTATTGGGTATTTAGTATATTTAATCACCTGATTGGTTTAGTATTGGGTATTTAGTACATTAAATACCTGATTGGTTTAGTATTGGGTATTTAGTACATTAAATCACCTGATTGGTTTAGTATTGGGTATTTATTACATTAAATCACCTGATTGGTTTAGTATTGGGTATTTAGTATATTGAATCACCTGATTGGATTAGTACTGGGTATTTAGTTTATTAAATCACCTGATTGGTTTAGTATTGGGTATTTAGTATATTAATCACCTGATTGGTTTAGTATTGGGTATTTAGTATATTAAATCACCTGATTGGTTTAGTATTGGGTATTTAGTATATTAAATCACCTGATTGGTTTAGTATTGGGTATGTAGTATATTAAATCACCTGATTGGTTTAGTATTGGGTATTTAGTACATTAAATCAACTAATTGGTTTAGTATTGTGTATTTAGTACATTAAATCACCTGATTGGTTTATTATTGGGTATTTAGTACATTAAATCACCTGATTTGTTTAGTATTGGGTATGTTGTACATTAAATCACCTGATTGGTTTAGTATTGGGTATTTGGTGTATTAAATCACCTGATTGGTTTAGTATTGGGTATTTAGTATATTAAATCACCTGATTGGTTTAGTATTGGGTATTTAGTATATTAAATCACCTATAATATAATTATATAATATGCCATTTAGCAGACGCTTTTATCCAAAGCGACTTACAGTCATGCGTGCATACATTTTTTGTGTATGGGTGGTCCCGGGGATCGAACCCACTACCTTGGCGTTACAAGCGCCGTGCTCTACCAGCTGAGCTACAGATTGGTTTAGTATTGGGTATTTAGTATATTAAATCACATGATTGGTTTAGTATTGGGTATTTAGTACATTAAATCACCTGATTGGTTTAGTATTGGTATTTAGTATATTAAATCACCTGATTGGTTTAGTATTGGGTATTTAGTATATTAAATCACCTGATTGGTTTAGTATTGGGTATTTAGTTTATTAAATCACCTGATTGGTTTAGTGTTGGGTATTTAGTATATTAAATCACCTGATTGGTGTAGTATTGGGTATTTAGTATATTAAATCACCTGAATGGTTTAGTATTGGGTATTTAGTATCTTAAATCACCTGATTGGTTTAGTATTGGGTATTTAGTATCTTAAATCACCTGATTGGTTTAGTATTGGGTATTTAGTACATGAAATTACCTGATTGGTTTAGTATTGGGTATTTAGTATATTAAATCACCTGATTGGTTTAGTATTGGGTATTTAGCATATTAAATCACCTGATTGGTTTTGTATTGGGTATTTAGTATATTAAACCACCTGATTGGTTTAGTATTGGGTATTTAGTACATTAAATCACCTGATTGGTTTAGTATTGGGTATTTAGTACATTAAATACCTGATTGGTTTAGTATTGGGTATTTAGAACATTAAATCACCTGATTGGTTTAGTATTGGGTATTTAGTACATTAAATCACCTGATTGGTTTAGTATTGGGTATTTAGTATATTAAATCACCTGATTGGTTTAGTATTGGGTATTTAGTACATTAAATCACCTGATTGGTTTAGTATTGGTATTTAGTACATTAAATCACCTGATTGTTTTAGTATTGGGTATTTAGTATATTTAATCACTTGATTGGTTTAGTATTGGGTATTTAGTACATTAAATACCTGATTGGTTTAGTATTGGGTATTTAGTACATTAAATCACCTGATTGGTTTAGTATTGGGTATTTAGTATCTTAAATCACCTGATTTGTTTAGTATTGGGTATGTTGTACATTAAATCACCTGATTGGTTTAGTATTGGGTATTTGGTGTATTAAATCACCTGATTGGTTTAGTATTGGGTATTTAGTATATTAAATCACCTGATTGGTTTAGTATTGGGTATTTAGTATATTAAATCACCTATAATATAATAATATAATATGCCATTTAGCAGACGCTTTTATCCAAAGCGACTTACAGTCATGCGTGCATACATTTTTTGTGTATGGGTGGTCCCGGGGATCGAACCCACTACCTTGGCGTTACAAGCGCCGTGCTCTACCAGCTGAGCTACAGATTGGTTTAGTATTGGGTATTTAGTATATTAAATCACATGATTGGTTTAGTATTGGGTATTTAGTACATTAAATCACCTGATTGGTTTAGTATTGGTATTTAGTATATTAAATCACCTGATTGGTTTAGTATTGGGTATTTAGTATATTAAATCACCTGATTGGTTTAGTATTGGGTATTTAGTTTATTAAATCACCTGATTGGTTTAGTGTTGGGTATTTAGTATATTAAATCACCTGATTGGTGTAGTATTGGGTATTTAGTATATTAAATCACCTGAATGGTTTAGTATTGGGTATTTAGTATCTTAAATCACCTGATTGGTTTAGTATTGGGTATTTAGTACATTAAATCACCTGATTGGTTTAGTATTGGTATTTAGTACATTAAATCACCTGATTGTTTTAGTATTGGGTATTTAGTATATTTAATCACTTGATTGGTTTAGTATTGGGTATTTAGTACATTAAATACCTGATTGGTTTAGTATTGGGTATTTAGTACATTAAATCACCTGATTGGTTTAGTATTGGGTATTTAGTATCTTAAATCACCTGATTGGTTTAGTATTGGGTATTTAGTATATTAAATCACCTGATTGCTTTAGTATTGTGTATTTAGTACATTAAATCACCTGATTGGTTTAGTATTGGGTATTTAGTATATTTAATCACCTGATTGGTTTTGTATTGGGTATTTAGTATATTAAACCACCTGATTGGTTTAGTATTGGGTATTTAGTACATTGAATCACCTGATTGGTTTAGTATTGGGTATTTAGTACATTAAATACCTGATTGGTTTAGTATTGGGTATTTAGAACATTAAATCACCTGATTGGTTTAGTATTGGGTATTTAGTACATTAAATCACCTGATTGGTTTAGTATTGGGTATTTAGTATATTAAATCACCTGATTGGTTTAGTACTGGGTATTTAGTACATTAAATCACCTGATTGGTTTAGTATTGGGTATTAAGCACATTAAATCACCTGATTGGTTTAGTATTGGGTATTTAGTTCATTAAATCACCTGATTGGTTTAGTGTTGGGTATTTAGTATATTAAATCACCTGATTGGTGTAGTATTGGGTATTTAGTATATTAAATCACCTGAATGGTTTAGTATTGGGTATTTAGTATATTAAATCACCTGATTGGTTTAGTATTGGGTATTTAGTATCTTAAATCACCTGATTGGTTTAGTATTGGGTATTTAGTATCTTAAATCACCTGATTGGTTTAGTATTGGGTATTTAGTACATTAAATCACCTGATTGGTTTAGTATTGGGTATTTAGTACATGAAATCACCTGATTGGTTTAGTATTGGGTATTTAGTACATTAAATCAACTGATTGGTTTAGTATTGTGTATTTAGTACATTAAATCACCTGATTGGTTTAGTATTGGGTATTTAGTACATTAAATCACCTGATTGGTTTAGTATTGGTATTTAGTACATTAAATCACCTGATTGTTTTAGTATTGGGTATTTAGTATATTTAATCACTTGATTGGTTTAGTATTGGGTATTTAGTACATTAAATACCTGATTGGTTTAGTATTGGGTATTTAGTACATTAAATCACCTGATTGGTTTAGTATTGGGTATTTAGTATCTTAAATCACCTGATTGGTTTAGTATTGGGTATTTAGTATATTAAATCACCTGATTGCTTTAGTATTGTGTATTTAGTACATTAAATCAACTGATTGGTTTAGTATTGGGTATTTAGTATATTTAATCACCTGATTGGTTTAGTATTGGGTATTTAGTACATTAAATACCTGATTGGTTTAGTATTGGGTATTTAGTACATTAAATCACCTGATTGGTTTAGTATTGGGTATTTATTACATTAAATCACCTGATTGGTTTAGTATTGGGTATTTAGTACATTAAATACCTGATTGGTTTAGTATTGGGTATTTAGAACATTAAATCACCTGATTGGTTTAGTATTGGGTATTTAGTACATTAAATCACCTGATTGGTTTAGTATTGGGTATTTAGTATATTAAATCACCTGATTGGTTTAGTATTGGGTATTTAGTATATTAAATCACCTATAATATAATAATATAATATGCCATTTAGCAGACGCTTTTATCCAAAGCGACTTACAGTCATGCGTGCATACATTTTTTGTGTATGGGTGGTCCCGGGGATCGAACCCACTACCTTGGCGTTACAAGCGCCGTGCTCTACCAGCTGAGCTACAGATTGGTTTAGTATTGGGTATTTAGTATATTAAATCACATGATTGGTTTAGTATTGGGTATTTAGTACATTAAATCACCTGATTGGTTTAGTATTGGTATTTAGTATATTAAATCACCTGATTGGTTTAGTATTGGGTATTTAGTATATTAAATCACCTGATTGGTTTAGTATTGGGTATTTAGTTTATTAAATCACCTGATTGGTTTAGTGTTGGGTATTTAGTATATTAAATCACCTGATTGGTGTAGTATTGGGTATTTAGTATATTAAATCACCTGAATGGTTTAGTATTGGGTATTTAGTATCTTAAATCACCTGATTGGTTTAGTATTGGGTATTTAGTATCTTAAATCACCTGATTGGTTTAGTATTGGGTATTTAGTACATGAAATTACCTGATTGGTTTAGTATTGGGTATTTAGTATATTAAATCACCTGATTGGTTTAGTATTGGGTATTTAGCATATTAAATCACCTGATTGGTTTTGTATTGGGTATTTAGTATATTAAACCACCTGATTGGTTTAGTATTGGGTATTTAGTACATTAAATCACCTGATTGGTTTAGTATTGGGTATTTAGTACATTAAATACCTGATTGGTTTAGTATTGGGTATTTAGAACATTAAATCACCTGATTGGTTTAGTATTGGGTATTTAGTACATTAAATCACCTGATTGGTTTAGTATTGGGTATTTAGTATATTAAATCACCTGATTGGTTTAGTACTGGGTATTTAGTACATTAAATCACCTGATTGGTTTAGTATTGGGTATTAAGCACATTAAATCACCTGATTGGTTTAGTATTGGGTATTTAGTTCATTAAATCACCTGATTGGTTTAGTGTTGGGTATTTAGTATATTAAATCACCTGATTGGTGTAGTATTGGGTATTTAGTATATTAAATCACCTGAATGGTTTAGTATTGGGTATTTAGTATATTAAATCACCTGATTGGTTTAGTATTGGGTATTTAGTATCTTAAATCACCTGATTGGTTTAGTATTGGGTATTTAGTATCTTAAATCACCTGATTGGTTTAGTATTGGGTATTTAGTACATTAAATCACCTGATTGGTTTAGTATTGGGTATTTAGTACATGAAATCACCTGATTGGTTTAGTATTGGGTATTTAGTACATTAAATCAACTGATTGGTTTAGTATTGTGTATTTAGTACATTAAATCACCTGATTGGTTTAGTATTGGGTATTTAGTACATTAAATCACCTGATTGGTTTAGTATTGGTATTTAGTACATTAAATCACCTGATTGTTTTAGTATTGGGTATTTAGTATATTTAATCACTTGATTGGTTTAGTATTGGGTATTTAGTACATTAAATACCTGATTGGTTTAGTATTGGGTATTTAGTACATTAAATCACCTGATTGGTTTAGTATTGGGTATTTAGTATCTTAAATCACCTGATTGGTTTAGTATTGGGTATTTAGTATATTAAATCACCTGATTGCTTTAGTATTGTGTATTTAGTACATTAAATCACCTGATTGGTTTAGTATTGGGTATTTAGTATATTTAATCACCTGATTGGTTTTGTATTGGGTATTTAGTATATTAAACCACCTGATTGGTTTAGTATTGGGTATTTAGTACATTGAATCACCTGATTGGTTTAGTATTGGGTATTTAGTACATTAAATACCTGATTGGTTTAGTATTGGGTATTTAGAACATTAAATCACCTGATTGGTTTAGTATTGGGTATTTAGTACATTAAATCACCTGATTGGTTTAGTATTGGGTATTTAGTATATTAAATCACCTGATTGGTTTAGTACTGGGTATTTAGTACATTAAATCACCTGATTGGTTTAGTATTGGGTATTAAGCACATTAAATCACCTGATTGGTTTAGTATTGGGTATTTAGTTCATTAAATCACCTGATTGGTTTAGTGTTGGGTATTTAGTATATTAAATCACCTGATTGGTGTAGTATTGGGTATTTAGTATATTAAATCACCTGAATGGTTTAGTATTGGGTATTTAGTATATTAAATCACCTGATTGGTTTAGTATTGGGTATTTAGTATCTTAAATCACCTGATTGGTTTAGTATTGGGTATTTAGTATCTTAAATCACCTGATTGGTGTAGTATTGGGTATTTAGTATATTAAATCACCTGAATGGTTTAGTATTGGGTATTTAGTATATTAAATCACCTGATTGGTTTAGTATTGGGTATTTAGTATCTTAAATCACCTGATTGGTTTAGTATTGGGTATTTAGTATCTTAAATCACCTGATTGGTTTAGTATTGGGTATTTAGTACATTAAATCACCTGATTGGTTTAGTATTGGGTATTTAGTACATGAAATCACCTGATTGGTTTAGTATTGGGTATTTAGTACATTAAATCAACTGATTGGTTTAGTATTGTGTATTTAGTACATTAAATCACCTGATTGGTTTAGTATTGGGTATTTAGTACATTAAATCACCTGATTGGTTTAGTATTGGGTATTTAGTACATTAAATCACCTGATTGGTTTAGTATTGGGTATTTAGTACATGAAATCACCTGATTGGTTTAGTATTGGGTATTTAGTACATTAAATCAACTGATTGGTTTAGTATTGTGTATTTAGTACATTAAATCACCTGATTGGTTTAGTATTGGGTATTAAGCACATTAAATCACCTGATTGGTTTAGTATTGGGTATTTAGTTCATTAAATCACCTGATTGGTTTAGTGTTGGGTATTTAGTATATTAAATCACCTGATTGGTGTAGTATTGGGTATTTAGTATATTAAATCACCTGAATGGTTTAGTATTGGGTATTTAGTATATTAAATCACCTGATTGGTTTAGTATTGGGTATTTAGTATCTTAAATCACCTGATTGGTTTAGTATTGGGTATTTAGTATCTTAAATCACCTGATTGGTTTAGTATTGGGTATTTAGTACATTAAATCACCTGATTGGTTTAGTATTGGGTATTTAGTACATGAAATCACCTGATTGGTTTAGTATTGGGTATTTAGTACATTAAATCAACTGATTGGTTTAGTATTGTGTATTTAGTACATTAAATCACCTGATTGGTTTAGTATTGGGTATTTAGTACATTAAATCACCTGATTGGTTTAGTATTGGTATTTAGTACATTAAATCACCTGATTGTTTTAGTATTGGGTATTTAGTATATTTAATCACTTGATTGGTTTAGTATTGGGTATTTAGTACATTAAATACCTGATTGGTTTAGTATTGGGTATTTAGTACATTAAATCACCTGATTGGTTTAGTATTGGGTATTTAGTATCTTAAATCACCTGATTGGTTTAGTATTGGGTATTTAGTATATTAAATCACCTGATTGCTTTAGTATTGTGTATTTAGTACATTAAATCAACTGATTGGTTTAGTATTGGGTATTTAGTATATTTAATCACCTGATTGGTTTAGTATTGGGTATTTAGTACATTAAATACCTGATTGGTTTAGTATTGGGTATTTAGTACATTAAATCACCTGATTGGTTTAGTATTGGGTATTTATTACATTAAATCACCTGATTGGTTTAGTATTGGGTATTTAGTATATTGAATCACCTGATTGGATTAGTACTGGGTATTTAGTTTATTAAATCACCTGATTGGTTTAGTATTGGGTATTTAGTATATTAATCACCTGATTGGTTTAGTATTGGGTATTTAGTATATTAAATCACCTGATTGGTTTAGTATTGGGTATTTAGTATATTAAATCACCTGATTGGTTTAGTATTGGGTATGTAGTATATTAAATCACCTGATTGGTTTAGTATTGGGTATTTAGTACATTAAATCAACTAATTGGTTTAGTATTGTGTATTTAGTACATTAAATCACCTGATTGGTTTATTATTGGGTATTTAGTACATTAAATCACCTGATTTGTTTAGTATTGGGTATGTTGTACATTAAATCACCTGATTGGTTTAGTATTGGGTATTTGGTGTATTAAATCACCTGATTGGTTTAGTATTGGGTATTTAGTATATTAAATCACCTGATTGGTTTAGTATTGGGTATTTAGTATATTAAATCACCTATAATATAATAATATAATATGCCATTTAGCAGACGCTTTTATCCAAAGCGACTTACAGTCATGCGTGCATACATTTTTTGTGTATGGGTGGTCCCGGGGATCGAACCCACTACCTTGGCGTTACAAGCGCCGTGCTCTACCAGCTGAGCTACAGATTGGTTTAGTATTGGGTATTTAGTATATTAAATCACATGATTGGTTTAGTATTGGGTATTTAGTACATTAAATCACCTGATTGGTTTAGTATTGGTATTTAGTATATTAAATCACCTGATTGGTTTAGTATTGGGTATTTAGTATATTAAATCACCTGATTGGTTTAGTATTGGGTATTTAGTTTATTAAATCACCTGATTGGTTTAGTGTTGGGTATTTAGTATATTAAATCACCTGATTGGTGTAGTATTGGGTATTTAGTATATTAAATCACCTGAATGGTTTAGTATTGGGTATTTAGTATCTTAAATCACCTGATTGGTTTAGTATTGGGTATTTAGTATCTTAAATCACCTGATTGGTTTAGTATTGGGTATTTAGTACATGAAATTACCTGATTGGTTTAGTATTGGGTATTTAGTATATTAAATCACCTGATTGGTTTAGTATTGGGTATTTAGCATATTAAATCACCTGATTGGTTTTGTATTGGGTATTTAGTATATTAAACCACCTGATTGGTTTAGTATTGGGTATTTAGTACATTAAATCACCTGATTGGTTTAGTATTGGGTATTTAGTACATTAAATACCTGATTGGTTTAGTATTGGGTATTTAGAACATTAAATCACCTGATTGGTTTAGTATTGGGTATTTAGTACATTAAATCACCTGATTGGTTTAGTATTGGGTATTTAGTATATTAAATCACCTGATTGGTTTAGTACTGGGTATTTAGTACATTAAATCACCTGATTGGTTTAGTATTGGGTATTAAGCACATTAAATCACCTGATTGGTTTAGTATTGGGTATTTAGTTCATTAAATCACCTGATTGGTTTAGTGTTGGGTATTTAGTATATTAAATCACCTGATTGGTGTAGTATTGGGTATTTAGTATATTAAATCACCTGAATGGTTTAGTATTGGGTATTTAGTATATTAAATCACCTGATTGGTTTAGTATTGGGTATTTAGTATCTTAAATCACCTGATTGGTTTAGTATTGGGTATTTAGTATCTTAAATCACCTGATTGGTTTAGTATTGGGTATTTAGTACATTAAATCACCTGATTGGTTTAGTATTGGGTATTTAGTACATGAAATCACCTGATTGGTTTAGTATTGGGTATTTAGTACATTAAATCAACTGATTGGTTTAGTATTGTGTATTTAGTACATTAAATCACCTGATTGGTTTAGTATTGGGTATTTAGTACATTAAATCACCTGATTGGTTTAGTATTGGTATTTAGTACATTAAATCACCTGATTGTTTTAGTATTGGGTATTTAGTATATTTAATCACTTGATTGGTTTAGTATTGGGTATTTAGTACATTAAATACCTGATTGGTTTAGTATTGGGTATTTAGTACATTAAATCACCTGATTGGTTTAGTATTGGGTATTTAGTATCTTAAATCACCTGATTGGTTTAGTATTGGGTATTTAGTATATTAAATCACCTGATTGCTTTAGTATTGTGTATTTAGTACATTAAATCACCTGATTGGTTTAGTATTGGGTATTTAGTATATTTAATCACCTGATTGGTTTAGTATTGGGTATTTAGTACATTAAATACCTGATTGGTTTAGTATTGGGTATTTAGTACATTAAATCACCTGATTGGTTTAGTATTGGGTATTTATTACATTAAATCACCTGATTGGTTTAGTATTGGGTATTTAGTATATTCAATCACCTGATTGGATTAGTACTGGGTATTTAGTTTATTAAATCACCTGATTGGTTTAGTATTGGGTATTTAGTATATTAAATCACCTGATTGGTTTAGTATTGGGTATTTAGTATATTAAATCACCTGATTGGTTTAGTATTGGGTATTTAGTATATTAAATCACCTGATTGGTTTAGTATTGGGTATGTAGTATATTAAATCACCTGATTGGTTTAGTATTGGGTATTTAGTACATTAAATCACCTAATTGGTTTAGTATTGTGTATTTAGTACATTAAATCACCTGATTGGTTTATTATTGGGTATTTAGTACATTAAATCACCTGATTTGTTTAGTATTGGGTATGTTGTACATCAAATCACCTGATTGGTTTAGTATTGGATATTTGGTGTATTAAATCACCTGATTGGTTTAGTATTGGGTATTTAGTATATTAAATCACCTGATTGGTTTAGTATTGGGTATTTAGTATATTAAATCACCTGATTGGTTTAGTATTGGGTATTTAGTATATTAAATCACCTGATTGGTTTAGTATTGGGTATTTAGTATCTTAAATCACCTGATTGGTTTAGTATAGGGTATTTAGTATCTTAAATCACCTGATTGGTTTAGTATTGGGTATTTTGTACATTAAATCACTTGATTGGTTTAGTATTGGGTATTTTCTACATTAAATCACTTGATTGGTTTAGTATTGGGTATTTAGTACATTAAATCACCTGATTGGTTTAGTATTGGGTATTTCGTATATTAAATCACCTGATTGGTTTAGTATTGGGTATTTAGTATCTTAAATCACCTGATTGGTTTAGTATAGGGTATTTAGTATCTTAAATCACCTGATTGGTTTAGTATAGGGTATTTAGTATATTAAATCACCTGATTGGTTTAGTATTGGGTATTTAGTATATTAAATCACCTGATTGGTTTAGTATTGGGTATTTAGTACATTAAATCACCTGATTGGTTTAGTATTGGGTATTAAGCACATTAAATCACCTGATTGGTTTAGTATTGGGTATTTAGCACATTAAATCAACTGATTGGTTTAGTATTGGGTATTTAGCACATTAAATCACTTGATTGGTTTAGTATTGGGTATTTAGTATATTAAATCACCTGATTGGTTTAGTATTGGGTATTTAGTATATTAAATCACCTGATTGGTTTAGTATTGGGTATTTAGTACATTAAATCACCTGATTGGTTTAGTATTGGGTATTAAGCACATTAAATCACCTGATTGGTTTAGTATTGGGTATTTAGCACATTAAATCACCTGATTGGTTTAGTATTGGGTATTTAGCACATTAAATCACCTGATTGGTTTAGTATTGGGTATTTTGTACATTAAATCAACTGATTGGTTTAGTATTGGGTATTTAGTATATTAAATCACTTGATTGGTTTAGTATTGGGTATTTAGTATATTAAATCACCTGATTGGTTTAGTATTGGGTATTTAGTATATTAAATCACCTGATTGGTTTAGTATTGGGTATTTAGTATATTAAATCACCTGATTGGTTTAGTATTGGGTATTTAGTACATTAAATCACCTGATTGGTTTAGTATTGGGTATTTAGTACATTAAATCACCTGATTGGTTTAGTATTGGGTATTAAGCCTATTAAATCACCTGATTGGTTTAGTATTGGGTATTTAGTACATTAAATCACCTGATTGGTTTAGTATTGGGTATTAAGCACATTAAATCACCTGATTGGTTTAGTATTGGGTATTTAGCACATTAAATCACCTGATTGGTTTAGTATTGGGTATTTAGCACATTAAATCAACTGATTGGTTTAGTATTGGGTGTTTAGCTTATTAAATCACCTGATTGGTTTAGTATTGGGTATTTTGTACATTAAATCACCTGATTGATTTAGTATTGGGTGTTTAGCATATTAAATCACCTGATTGGTTTAGTATTGGGTATTTTGTACATTAAATCACCTGATTGGTTTAGTATTGGGTATTTAGTATATTAAATCACTTGATTGGTTTAGTATTGGGTATTTAGTATATTAAATCACCTGATTGGTTTAGTATTGGGTATTTAGTATATTAAATCACCTGATTGGTTTAGTATTGGGTATTTAGTATATTAAATCACCTGATTGGTTTAGTATTGGGTATTTAGTACATTAAATCACCTGATTGGTTTAGTATTGGGTATTTAGTACATTAAATCACCTGATTGGTTTAGTATTGGGTATTAAGCCTTTTAAATCACCTGATTGGTTTAGTATTGGGTATTTAGTACATTAAATCACCTGATTGGTTTAGTATTGGGTATTTAGTATATTAAATCACCTGATTGGTTTTGTATTGGGTATTTAGTATATTAAATCACCTGATTGGTTTAGTATTGGGTATTTAGTATATTAAATCACCTGATTGGTTTAGTATTGGGTATTTAGTATATTAAATCACCTGATTGGTTTAGTATTGGGTATTTAGTATCTTAAATCACCTGATTGGTTTAGTATAGGGTATTTAGTATCTTAAATCACCTGATTGGTTTAGTATTGGGTATTTTGTACATTAAATCACTTGATTGGTTTAGTATTGGGTATTTTCTACATTAAATCACTTGATTGGTTTAGTATTGGGTATTTAGTACATTAAATCACCTGATTGGTTTAGTATTGGGTATTTAGTATATTAAATCACCTGATTGGTTTAGTATTGGGTATTTAGTATCTTAAATCACCTGATTGGTTTAGTATAGGGTATTTAGTATCTTAAATCACCTGATTGGTTTAGTATAGGGTATTTAGTATATTAAATCACCTGATTGGTTTAGTATTGGGTATTTAGTATATTAAATCACCTGATTGGTTTAGTATTGGGTATTTAGTACATTAAATCACCTGATTGGTTTAGTATTGGGTATTAAGCACATTAAATCACCTGATTGGTTTAGTATTGGGTATTTAGCACATTAAATCAACTGATTGGTTTAGTATTGGGTATTTAGCACATTAAATCACTTGATTGGTTTAGTATTGGGTATTTAGTATATTAAATCACCTGATTGGTTTAGTATTGGGTATTTAGTATATTAAATCACCTGATTGGTTTAGTATTGGGTATTTAGCACATTAAATCACCTGATTGGTTTAGTATTGGGTGTTTAGCATATTAAATCACCTGATTGGTTTAGTATTGGGTATTTAGTATATTAAATCACCTGATTGGTTTAGTATTGGGTATTTAGTATATTAAATCACCTGATTGGTTTAGTATTGGGTATTTAGCACATTAAATTACCTGATTGGTTTAGTATTGGGTATTTAGCACATTAAATCACCTGATTGGTTTAGTATTGGGTGTTTAGCATATTAAATCACCTGATTGGTTTAGTATTGGGTATTTTGTACATTAAATCACCTGATTGGTTTAGTATTGGGTGTTTAGCATATTAAATCACCTGATTGGTTTAGTATTGGGTATTTTGTACATTAAATCACCTGATTGGTTTAGTATTGGGTATTTAGTATATTAAATCACTTGATTGGTTTAGTATTGGGTATTTAGTATATTAAATCACCTGATTGGTTTAGTATTGGGTATTTAGTATATTAAATCACCTGATTGGTTTAGTATTGGGTATTTAGTATATTAAATCACCTGATTGGTTTAGTATTGGGTATTTAGTATATTAAATCACCTGATTGGTTTAGTATTGGGTATTTAGTATATTAAATCACCTGATTGGTTTAGTATTGGGTATTTAGTATCTTAAATCACCTGATTGGTTTAGTATAGGGTATTTAGTATCTTAAATCACCTGATTGGTTTAGTATTGGGTATTTTGTACATTAAATCACTTGATTGGTTTAGTATTGGGTATTTTCTACATTAAATCACTTGATTGGTTTAGTATTGGGTATTTAGTACATTAAATCACCTGATTGGTTTAGTATTGGGTATTTAGTATATTAAATCACCTGATTGGTTTAGTATTGGGTATTTAGTATCTTAAATCACCTGATTGGTTTAGTATAGGGTATTTAGTATCTTAAATCACCTGATTGGTTTAGTATAGGGTATTTAGTATATTAAATCACCTGATTGGTTTAGTATTGGGTATTTAGTATATTAAATCACCTGATTGGTTTAGTATTGGGTATTTAGTACATTAAATCACCTGATTGGTTTAGTATTGGGTATTAAGCACATTAAATCACCTGATTGGTTTAGTATTGGGTATTTAGCACATTAAATCAACTGATTGGTTTAGTATTGGGTATTTAGCACATTAAATCACTTGATTGGTTTAGTATTGGGTATTTAGTATATTACATCACCTGATTGGTTTAGTATTGGGTATTTAGTATATTAAATCACCTGATTGGTTTAGTATTGGGTATTTAGCACATTAAATCACCTGATTGGTTTAGTATTGGGTGTTTAGCATATTAAATCACCTGATTGGTTTAGTATTGGGTATTTAGTATATTAAATCACCTGATTGGTTTAGTATTGGGTATTTAGTATATTAAATCACCTGATTGGTTTAGTATTGGGTATTTAGCACATTAAATTACCTGATTGGTTTAGTATTGGGTATTTAGCACATTAAATCACCTGATTGGTTTAGTATTGGGTGTTTAGCATATTAAATCACCTGATTGGTTTAGTATTGGGTATTTTGTACATTAAATCACCTGATTGGTTTAGTATTGGGTGTATAGCATATTAAATCACCTGATTGGTTTAGTATTGGGTATTTTGTACATTAAATCACCTGATTGGTTTAGTATTGGGTATTTAGTATATTAAATCACTTGATTGGTTTAGTATTGGGTATTTAGTATATTAAATCACCTGATTGGTTTAGTATTGGGTATTTAGTATATTAAATCACCTGATTGGTTTAGTATTGGGTATTTAGTATATTAAATCACCTGATTGGTTTAGTATTGGTTATTTAGTACATTAAATCACCTGATTGGTTTAGTATTGGGTATTTAGTACATTAAATCACCTGATTGGTTTAGTATTGGGTATTAAGCCTATTAAATCACCTGATTGGTTTAGTATTGGGTATTTAGTACATTAAATCACCTGATTGGTTTAGTATTGGGTATTAAGCCTATTAAATCACCTGATTGGTTTAGTATTGGGTATTTAGTACATTAAATCACCTGATTGGTTTAGTATTGGGTATTAAGCACATTAAATCACCTGATTGGTTTAGTATTGGGTGTTTAGCACATTAAATCACCTGATTGGTTTAGTATTGGGTATTTAGCGCATTAAATCACCTGATTGGTTTAGTATTGGGTGTTTAGCATATTAAATCACCTGATTGGTTTAGTATTGGGTATTTTGTACATTAAATCACCTGATTGGTTTAGTATTGGGTGTTTAGCATATTAAATCACCTGATTGGTTTAGTATTGGGTATTTTGTACATTAAATCACCTGATTGGTTTAGTATTGGGTATTTTGTACATTAAATCACCTGATTGGTTTAGTATTGGGTGTTTAGCATATTAAATCACCTGATTGGTTTAGTATTGGGTATTTTGTACATTAAATCAACTGATTGGTTTAGTATTGGGTATTTAGTATATTAAATCACTTGATTGGTTTAGTATTGGGTATTTAGTATATTAAATCACCTGATTGGTTTAGTATTGGGTATTTAGTATATTAAATCACCTGATTAGTTTAGTATTGGGTATTTAGTATATTAAATCACCTGATTGGTTTAGTATTGGGTATTTAGTATATTAAATCACCTGATTGGTTTAGTATTGGGTATTTAGTACATTAAATCACCTGATTGGTTTAGTATTGGGTATTAAGCACATTAAATCACCTGATTGGTTTAGTATTGGGTATTTAGCACATTAAATCACCTGATTGGTTTAGTATTGGGTATTTAGCACATTAAATCACCTGGTTGGTTTAGTATTGGGTGTTTAGCACATTAAATCACCTGATTGGTTTAGTATTGGGTATTTAGCACATTAAATCACCTGATTGGTTTAGTATTGGGTGTTTAGCATATTAAATCACCTGATTGGTTTAGTATTGGGTATTTTGTACATTAAATCACCTGATTGGTTTAGTATTGGGTGTTTAGCATATTAAATCACCTGATTGGTTTAGTATTGGGTATTTTGTACATTAAATCACCTGATTGGTTTAGTATTGGGTATTTTGTACATTAAATCACCTGATTGGTTTAGTATTGGGTGTTTAGCATATTAAATCACCTGATTGGTTTAGTATTGGGTATTTTGTACATTAAATCAACTGATTGGTTTAGTATTGGGTATTTAGTATATTAAATCACTTGATTGGTTTAGTATTGGGTATTTAGTATATTAAATCACCTGATTGGTTTAGTATTGGGTATTTAGTATATTAAATCACCTGATTGGTTTAGTATTGGGTATTTAGTATATTAAATCACCTGATTGGTTTAGTATTGGGTATTTAGTACATTAAATCACCTGATTGGTTTAGTATTGGGTATTTAGTACATTAAATCACCTGATTGGTTTAGTATTGGGTATTAAGCCTATTAAATCACCTGATTGGTTTAGTATTGGGTATTAAGCACATTAAATCACCTGATTGGTTTAGTATTGGGTATTTAGCACATTAAATCATCTGATTGGTTTAGTATTGGGTATTTAGCACATTAAATCACCTGATTGGTTTAGTATTGGGTGTTTAGCATATTAAATCACCTGATTGGTTTAGTATTGGGTATTTTGTACATTAAATCACCTGATTGATTTAGTATTGGGTGTTTAGCATATTAAATCACCTGATTGGTTTAGTATTGGGTATTTTGTACATTAAATCACCTGATTGGTTTAGTATTGGGTATTTAGTATATTAAATCACTCGATTGGTTTAGTATTGGGTATTTAGTATATTAAATCACCTGATTGGTTTAGTATAGGGTATTTAGTATCTTAAATCACCTGATTGGTTTAGTATTGCGTATTTTGTACATTAAATCACTTGATTGGTTTAGTATTGGGTATTTTCTACATTAAATCACTTGATTGGTTTAGTATTGGGTATTTAGTACATTAAATCACCTGATTGGTTTAGTATTGGGTATTTAGTATATTAAATCACCTGATTGGTTTAGTATTGGGTATTTAGTATCTTAAATCACCTGATTGGTTTAGTATAGGGTATTTAGTATCTTAAATCACCTGATTGGTTTAGTATAGGGTATTTAGTATATTAAATCACCTGATTGGTTTAGTATTGGGTATTTAGTATATTAAATCACCTGATTGGTTTAGTATTGGGTATTTAGTACATTAAATCACCTGATTGGTTTATTATTGGGTATTAAGCACATTAAATCACCTGATTGGTTTAGTATTGGGTATTTAGCACATTAAATCAACTGATTGGTTTAGTATTGGGTATTTAGCACATTAAATCACTTGATTGGTTTAGTATTGGGTATTTAGTATATTAAATCACCTGATTGGTTTTGTATTGGGTATTTAGTATATTAAATCACCTGATTGGTTTAGTATTGGGTATTTAGTACATTAAATCACCTGATTGGTTTAGTATTGGGTATTAAGCACATTAAATCACCTGATTGGTTTAGTATTGGGTATTTAGCACATTAAATCACCTGATTGGTTTAGTATTGGGTATTTAGCACATTAAATCACCTGATTGGTTTAGTATTGGGTGTTTAGCATATTAAATCACCTGATTGGTTTAGTATTGGGTATTTAGTATATTAAATCACCTGATTGGTTTAGTATTGGGTATTTAGTATATTAAATCACCTGATTGGTTTAGTATTGGGTATTTAGTATATTAAATCACCTGATTGGTTTAGTATTGGGTATTTAGTACATTAAATCACCTGATTGGTTTAGTATTGGGTATTTTGTACATTAAATCACTTGATTGGTTTAGTATTGGGTATTTAGCACATTAAATCACCTGATTGGTTTAGTATTGGGTATTTAGCATATTAAATCAATTGATTGGTTTAGTATTGGGTATTTAGTATATTAAATCACCTGATTGGTTTAGTATTGGGTATTTAGTATATTAAATCACCTGATTGGTTTAGTATTGGGTATTTAGCACATTAAATCACCTGATTGGTTTAGTATTGGGTATTTAGCACATTAAATCACCTGATTGGTTTAGTATTGGGTGTTTAGCATATTAAATCACCTGATTGGTTTAGTATTAGGTATTTTCTACATTAAATCACTTGATTGGTTTAGTATTGGGTATTTTGTATATTAAATCACCTGATTGGTTTAGTATTGGGTATTTAGTATATTAAATCACTTGATTGGTTTAGTATTGGGTATTTTGTATATTAAATCACCTGATTGGTTTAGTATTGGGTATTTAGTATATTAAATCACCTGATTGGTTTAGTATTGGGTATTTAGTACATTAAATCACCTGATTGGTTTAGTATTGGGTATTTAGTATATTAAATCACCTGATTGGTTTAGTATTGGGTATTTAGTATCTTAAATCACCTCATTGGTTTAGTATAGGGTATTTAGTATCTTAAATCACCTGATTGGTTTAGTATTGGGTATTTAGTATATTAAATCACCTGATTGGTTTAGTATTGGGTATTTAGTATCTTAAATCACCTCATTGGTTTAGTATAGGGTATTAAGTATCTTAAATCACCTGATTGGTTTAGTATAGGGTATTTAGTATATTAAATCACCTGATTGGTTTAGTATTGGGTATTTAGTATATTAAATCACCTGATTGGTTTAGTATTGGGTATTTAGTACATTAAATCACCTGATTGGTTTAGTATTGGGTATTAAGCACATTAAATCAACTGATTGGTTTAGTATTGGGTATTTAGCACATTAAATCACTTGATTGGTTTAGTATTGGGTATTTAGTATATTAAATCACCTGATTGGTTTAGTATTGGGTATTTAGTTTATTAAATCACCTGATTGGTTTAGTATTGGGTATTTAGTATATTAAATCACCTGATTGGTTTAGTATTGGGTATTAAGCACATTAAATCACCTGATTGGTTTAGTATTGGGTATTTAGCACATTAAATCACCTGATTGGTTTAGTATTGGGTATTTGGTGTATTAAATCACCTGATTGGTTTAGTATTGGGTATTTAGTATATTAAATCACCTGATTGGTTTAGTATTGGGTATTTAGTATATTAAATCACCTATAATATAATAATATAATATGCCATTTAGCAGACGCTTTTATCCAAAGCGACTTACAGTCATGCGTGCATACATTTTTTGTGTATGGGTGGTCCCGGGGATCGAACCCACTACCTTGGCGTTACAAGCGCCGTGCTCTACCAGCTGAGCTACAGATTGGTTTAGTATTGGGTATTTAGTACATTAAATCACCTGATTGGTTTAGTATTGGTATTTAGTATATTAAATCACCTGATTGGTTTAGTATTGGGTATTTAGTACATTAAATCACCTGATTGGTTTAGTATTGGTATTTAGTATATTAAATCACCTGATTGGTTTAGTATTGGGTATTTAGTATATTAAATCACCTGATTGGTTTAGTATTGGGTATTTAGTTTATTAAATCACCTGATTGGTTTAGTGTTGGGTATTTAGTATATTAAATCACCTGATTGGTGTAGTATTGGGTATTTAGTATATTAAATCACCTGAATGGTTTAGTATTGGGTATTTAGTATCTTAAATCACCTGATTGGTTTAGTATTGGGTATTTAGTATCTTAAATCACCTGATTGGTTTAGTATTGGGTATTTAGTACATGAAATTACCTGATTGGTTTAGTATTGGGTATTTAGTATATTAAATCACCTGATTGGTTTAGTATTGGGTATTTAGCATATTAAATCACCTGATTGGTTTTGTATTGGGTATTTAGTATATTAAACCACCTGATTGGTTTAGTATTGGGTATTTAGTACATTAAATCACCTGATTGGTTTAGTATTGGGTATTTAGTACATTAAATACCTGATTGGTTTAGTATTGGGTATTTAGAACATTAAATCACCTGATTGGTTTAGTATTGGGTATTTAGTACATTAAATCACCTGATTGGTTTAGTATTGGGTATTTAGTATATTAAATCACCTGATTGGTTTAGTACTGGGTATTTAGTACATTAAATCACCTGATTGGTTTAGTATTGGGTATTAAGCACATTAAATCACCTGATTGGTTTAGTATTGGGTATTTAGTTCATTAAATCACCTGATTGGTTTAGTGTTGGGTATTTAGTATATTAAATCACCTGATTGGTGTAGTATTGGGTATTTAGTATATTAAATCACCTGAATGGTTTAGTATTGGGTATTTAGTATATTAAATCACCTGATTGGTTTAGTATTGGGTATTTAGTATCTTAAATCACCTGATTGGTTTAGTATTGGGTATTTAGTATCTTAAATCACCTGATTGGTTTAGTATTGGGTATTTAGTACATTAAATCACCTGATTGGTTTAGTATTGGGTATTTAGTACATGAAATCACCTGATTGGTTTAGTATTGGGTATTTAGTACATTAAATCAACTGATTGGTTTAGTATTGTGTATTTAGTACATTAAATCACCTGATTGGTTTAGTATTGGGTATTTAGTACATTAAATCACCTGATTGGTTTAGTATTGGTATTTAGTACATTAAATCACCTGATTGTTTTAGTATTGGGTATTTAGTATCTTAAATCACCTGATTGGTTTAGTATTGGGTATTTAGTACATTAAATCACCTGATTGGTTTAGTATTGGGTATTTAGTACATGAAATCACCTGATTGGTTTAGTATTGGGTATTTAGTACATTAAATCAACTGATTGGTTTAGTATTGTGTATTTAGTACATTAAATCACCTGATTGGTTTAGTATTGGGTATTTAGTACATTAAATCACCTGATTGGTTTAGTATTGTGTATTTAGTACATTAAATCACCTGATTGGTTTAGTATTGGGTATTTAGTACATTAAATCACCTGATTGGTTTAGTATTGGGTATTTAGTACATGAAATCACCTGATTGGTTTAGTATTGGGTATTTAGTACATTAAATCAACTGATTGGTTTAGTATTGTGTATTTAGTACATTAAATCACCTGATTGGTTTAGTATTGGGTATTTAGTACATTAAATCACCTGATTGGTTTAGTATTGGTATTTAGTACATTAAATCACCTGATTGTTTTAGTATTGGGTATTTAGTATATTTAATCACTTGATTGGTTTAGTATTGGGTATTTAGTACATTAAATACCTGATTGGTTTAGTATTGGGTATTTAGTACATTAAATCACCTGATTGGTTTAGTATTGGGTATTTAGTATATTCAATCACCTGATTGGATTAGTACTGGGTATTTAGTTTATTAAATCACCTGATTGGTTTAGTATTGGGTATTTAGTATATTAAATCACCTGATTGGTTTAGTATTGGGTATTTAGTATATTAAATCACCTGATTGGTTTAGTATTGGGTATTAAGCACATTAAATCACCTGATTGGTTTAGTATTGGGTATTTAGCACATTAAATCACCTGATTGGTTTAGTATTGGGTATTTGGTGTATTAAATCACCTGATTGGTTTAGTATTGGGTATTTAGTATATTAAATCACCTGATTGGTTTAGTATTGGGTATTTAGTATATTAAATCACCTATAATATAATAATATAATATGCCATTTAGCAGACGCTTTTATCCAAAGCGACTTACAGTCATGCGTGCATACATTTTTTGTGTATGGGTGGTCCCGGGGATCGAACCCACTACCTTGGCGTTACAAGCGCCGTGCTCTACCAGCTGAGCTACAGATTGGTTTAGTATTGGGTATTTAGTATATTAAATCACATGATTGGTTTAGTATTGGGTATTTAGTACATTAAATCACCTGATTGGTTTAGTATTGGTATTTAGTATATTAAATCACCTGATTGGTTTAGTATTGGGTATTTAGTATATTAAATCACCTGATTGGTTTAGTATTGGGTATTTAGTTTATTAAATCACCTGATTGGTTTAGTGTTGGGTATTTAGTATATTAAATCACCTGATTGGTGTAGTATTGGGTATTTAGTATATTAAATCACCTGAATGGTTTAGTATTGGGTATTTAGTATCTTAAATCACCTGATTGGTTTAGTATTGGGTATTTAGTATCTTAAATCACCTGATTGGTTTAGTATTGGGTATTTAGTACATGAAATTACCTGATTGGTTTAGTATTGGGTATTTAGTATATTAAATCACCTGATTGGTTTAGTATTGGGTATTTAGCATATTAAATCACCTGATTGGTTTTGTATTGGGTATTTAGTATATTAAACCACCTGATTGGTTTAGTATTGGGTATTTAGTACATTAAATCACCTGATTGGTTTAGTATTGGGTATTTAGTACATTAAATACCTGATTGGTTTAGTATTGGGTATTTAGAACATTAAATCACCTGATTGGTTTAGTATTGGGTATTTAGTACATTAAATCACCTGATTGGTTTAGTATTGGGTATTTAGTATATTAAATCACCTGATTGGTTTAGTACTGGGTATTTAGTACATTAAATCACCTGATTGGTTTAGTATTGGGTATTAAGCACTTTAAATCACCTGATTGGTTTAGTATTGGGTATTTAGTTCATTAAATCACCTGATTGGTTTAGTGTTGGGTATTTAGTATATTAAATCACCTGATTGGTGTAGTATTGGGTATTTAGTATATTAAATCACCTGAATGGTTTAGTATTGGGTATTTAGTATATTAAATCACCTGATTGGTTTAGTATTTGGTATTTAGTATCTTAAATCACCTGATTGGTTTAGTATTGGGTATTTAGTATCTTAAATCACCTGATTGGTTTAGTATTGGGTATTTAGTACATTAAATCACCTGATTGGTTTAGTATTGGGTATTTAGTACATGAAATCACCTGATTGGTTTAGTATTGGGTATTTAGTACATTAAATCAACTGATTGGTTTAGTATTGTGTATTTAGTACATTAAATCACCTGATTGGTTTAGTATTGGGTATTTAGTACATTAAATCACCTGATTGGTTTAGTATTGGTATTTAGTACATTAAATCACCTGATTGTTTTAGTATTGGGTATTTAGTATATTAAATCACCTGATTGGTTTAGTATTGGGTATTTAGTACATTAAATCACCTGATTGGTTTAGTATTGGGTATTAAGCACATTAAATGACCTGATTGGTTTAGTATTGGGTATTTAGCACATTAAATCAACTGATTGGTTTAGTATTGGGTATTTAGCACATTAAATCACTTGATTGGTTTAGTATTGGGTATTTAGTATATTAAATCACCTGATTGGTTTAGTATTGGGTATTTAGTATATTAAATCACCTGATTGGTTTAGTATTGGGTATTTAGTACATTAAATCACCTGATTGGTTTAGTATTGGGTATTAAGCACATTAAATCACCTGATTGGTTTAGTATTGGGTATTTAGCACATTAAATCACCTGATTGGTTTAGTATTGGGTATTTAGCACATTAAATCACCTGATTGGTTTAGTATTGGGTATTTTGTACATTAAATCAACTGATTGGTTTAGTATTGGGTATTTAGTATATTAAATCACTTGATTGGTTTAGTATTGGGTATTTAGTATATTAAATCACCTGATTGGTTTAGTATTGGGTATTTAGTATATTAAATCACCTGATTGGTTTAGTATTGGGTATTTAGTATATTAAATCACCTGATTGGTTTAGTATTGGGTATTTAGTACATTAAATCACCTGATTGGTTTAGTATTGGGTATTTAGTACATTAAATCACCTGATTGGTTTAGTATTGGGTATTAAGCCTATTAAATCACCTGATTGGTTTAGTATTGGGTATTTAGTACATTAAATCACCTGATTGGTTTAGTATTGGGTATTAAGCACATTAAATCACCTGATTGGTTTAGTATTGGGTATTTAGCACATTAAATCACCTGATTGGTTTAGTATTGGGTGTTTAGCTTATTAAATCACCTGATTGGTTTAGTATTGGGTATTTTGTACATTAAATCACCTGATTGATTTAGTATTGGGTGTTTAGCATATTAAATCACCTGATTGGTTTAGTATTGGGTATTTTGTACATTAAATCACCTGATTGGTTTAGTATTGGGTATTTAGTATATTAAATCACTTGATTGGTTTAGTATTGGGTATTTAGTATATTAAATCACCTGATTGGTTTAGTATTGGGTATTTAGTATATTAAATCACCTGATTGGTTTAGTATTGGGTATTTAGTATATTAAATCACCTGATTGGTTTAGTATTGGGTATTTAGTACATTAAATCACCTGATTGGTTTAGTATTGGGTATTTAGTACATTAAATCACCTGATTGGTTTAGTATTGGGTATTAAGCCTTTTAAATCACCTGATTGGTTTAGTATTGGGTATTTAGTACATTAAATCACCTGATTGGTTTAGTATTGGGTATTTAGTATATTAAATCACCTGATTGGTTTTGTATTGGGTATTTAGTATATTAAATCACCTGATTGGTTTAGTATTGGGTATTTAGTATATTAAATCACCTGATTGGTTTAGTATTGGGTATTTAGTATATTAAATCACCTGATTGGTTTAGTATTGGGTATTTAGTATCTTAAATCACCTGATTGGTTTAGTATAGGGTATTTAGTATCTTAAATCACCTGATTGGTTTAGTATTGGGTATTTTGTACATTAAATCACTTGATTGGTTTAGTATTGGGTATTTTCTACATTAAATCACTTGATTGGTTTAGTATTGGGTATTTAGTACATTAAATCACCTGATTGGTTTAGTATTGGGTATTTAGTATATTAAATCACCTGATTGGTTTAGTATTGGGTATTTAGTATCTTAAATCACCTGATTGGTTTAGTATAGGGTATTTAGTATCTTAAATCACCTGATTGGTTTAGTATAGGGTATTTAGTATATTAAATCACCTGATTGGTTTAGTATTGGGTATTTAGTATATTAAATCACCTGATTGGTTTAGTATTGGGTATTTTGTACATTAAATCACCTGATTGGTTTAGTATTGGGTATTTAGTATATTAAATCACTTGATTGGTTTAGTATTGGGTATTTAGTATATTAAATCACCTGATTGGTTTAGTATTGGGTATTTAGCACATTAAATTACCTGATTGGTTTAGTATTGGGTATTTAGCACATTAAATCACCTGATTGGTTTAGTATTGGGTGTTTAGCATATTAAATCACCTGATTGGTTTAGTATTGGGTATTTTGTACATTAAATCACCTGATTGGTTTAGTATTGGGTGTTTAGCATATTAAATCACCTGATTGGTTTAGTATTGGGTATTTTGTACATTAAATCACCTGATTGGTTTAGTATTGGGTATTTAGTATATTAAATCACCTGATTGGTTTAGTATTGGGTATTTAGTATATTAAATCACCTGATTGGTTTAGTATTGGGTATTTAGTATATTAAATCACCTGATTGGTTTAGTATTGGGTATTTAGTATATTAAATCACCTGATTGGTTTAGTATTGGGTATTTAGTATCTTAAATCACCTGATTGGTTTAGTATAGGGTATTTAGTATCTTAAATCACCTGATTGGTTTAGTATTGGGTATTTTGTACATTAAATCACTTGATTGGTTTAGTATTGGGTATTTTCTACATTAAATCACTTGATTGGTTTAGTATTGGGTATTTAGTACATTAAATCACCTGATTGGTTTAGTATTGGGTATTTAGTATATTAAATCACCTGATTGGTTTAGTATTGGGTATTTAGTATCTTAAATCACCTGATTGGTTTAGTATAGGGTATTTAGTATCTTAAATCACCTGATTGGTTTAGTATAGGGTATTTAGTATATTAAATCACCTGATTGGTTTAGTATTGGGTATTTAGTATATTAAATCACCTGATTGGTTTAGTATTGGGTATTTAGTACATTAAATCACCTGATTGGTTTAGTATTGGGTATTAAGCACATTAAATCACCTGATTGGTTTAGTATTGGGTATTTAGCACATTAAATCAACTGATTGGTTTAGTATTGGGTATTTAGCACATTAAATCACCTGATTGGTTTAGTATTGGGTATTTGGTGTATTAAATCACCTGATTGGTTTAGTATTGGGTATTTAGTATATTAAATCACCTGATTGGTTTAGTATTGGGTATTTAGTATATTAAATCACCTATAATATAATAATATAATATGCCATTTAGCAGACGCTTTTATCCAAAGCGACTTACAGTCATGCGTGCATACATTTTTTGTGTATGGGTGGTCCCGGGGATCGAACCCACTACCTTGGCGTTACAAGCGCCGTGCTCTACCAGCTGAGCTACAGATTGGTTTAGTATTGGGTATTTAGTATATTAAATCACATGATTGGTTTAGTATTGGGTATTTAGTACATTAAATCACCTGATTGGTTTAGTATTGGTATTTAGTATATTAAATCACCTGATTGGTTTAGTATTGGGTATTTAGTATATTAAATCACCTGATTGGTTTAGTATTGGGTATTTAGTTTATTAAATCACCTGATTGGTTTAGTGTTGGGTATTTAGTATATTAAATCACCTGATTGGTGTAGTATTGGGTATTTAGTATATTAAATCACCTGAATGGTTTAGTATTGGGTATTTAGTATCTTAAATCACCTGATTGGTTTAGTATTGGGTATTTAGTATCTTAAATCACCTGATTGGTTTAGTATTGGGTATTTAGTACATGAAATTACCTGATTGGTTTAGTATTGGGTATTTAGTATATTAAATCACCTGATTGGTTTAGTATTGGGTATTTAGCATATTAAATCACCTGATTGGTTTTGTATTGGGTATTTAGTATATTAAACCACCTGATTGGTTTAGTATTGGGTATTTAGTACATTAAATCACCTGATTGGTTTAGTATTGGGTATTTAGTACATTAAATACCTGATTGGTTTAGTATTGGGTATTTAGAACATTAAATCACCTGATTGGTTTAGTATTGGGTATTTAGTACATTAAATCACCTGATTGGTTTAGTATTGGGTATTTAGTATATTAAATCACCTGATTGGTTTAGTACTGGGTATTTAGTACATTAAATCACCTGATTGGTTTAGTATTGGGTATTCAATCAATTTTCAATCAATTTTATTTTATATAGCCCTTCTTACATCAGCTAATATCTCGAAGTGCTGTACAGAAACCCAGCCTAAAACCCCAAACAGCTAGTAATGCAGGTGTAGAAGCACGGTGGCTAGGAAAAACTCCCTAGAAAGGCAAAACCTAGGAAGAAACCTAGAGAGGAACCAGGCTATGAGGGGTGGCCAGTCCTCTTCTGGCTGTGCCGGGTGGAGATTATAACAGAACCATGCCAAGATGTTCAAAAATGTTCATAAGTGACAAGCATGGTCAAATAATAATCAGGAATAAATCTCAGTTGGCTTTTCATAGCCGATCATTAGAGTTTAAAACAGCAGGTCTGGGACAGGTAGGGGTTCCATAACCGCAGGCAGAACAGTTTAAACTGGAATAGCAGCAAGGCCAGGCGGACTGGGGATAGCAAGGAGTCACCACGGCCGGTAGTCCCGACGTATGGTCCTAGGGCTCAGGTCTCTCAGTTGGCTTTTCATAGCCGATCATTTAGAGTTGAAAACAGCAGGTCTGGGACAGGTAGGGGTTTTGTAGCCGCAGGCAGAACAGTTGAAACTGGAATAGCAGCAAGGCCAGGCGGACTGGGGGCAGCAGGGTGTCATCATGCCCGGTAGTCCTGACGTATGGTCCTAGGGCTCAGGTTCTCAGAGAGAAAGAGAGAACGAGAGAATTAGAGAGAGCATACTTAAATTCACACAGGACACTGGATAAGACAGGAGAAGTACTCCAGGTATAACCAACTAACCCCAGCCCCCCGACACATAAACTACTGCAGCATAAATACTGGAGGCTGAGACAGGAGCGGTCCGGAGACACTGTGGCCCCATCCGAAGAAACCCCCGGACAGGGCCAAACAGGAAGGATATAACCCCCTCACTCCGCCAAAGCACAGCCCCCGCACCACTAGAGGGATATTCCCAACCACCAACTTACAATCCTGAGACAAGGCCGAGTATAGCCCACAGAGGTCTCCACCACAGCACAAACCAAGGGGGGGGGGGGCGCCAACCCAGACAGGAAGATCACGTCAGTAACTCAACCCACTCAAGTGACGCACCCCTCCCAGGGACGGCATGAAAGAGCACCAGCAGGCCAGTGACTCAGCCCCTGCAACAGGGTTAGAGGCAGAGAACCCCAGTGGAGAGGGGAACCGGCCTTAAGCCTATTAAATCACCTGATTGGTTTAGTATTGGGTATTTAGTACATTAAATCACCTGATTGGTTTAGTATTGGGTATTAAGCACATTAAATCACCTGATTGGTTTAGTATTGGGTATTTAGCACATTAAATCACCTGATTGGTTTAGTATTGGGTATTTAGCACATTAAATCACCTGATTGGTTTAGTATTGGGTGTTTAGCACATTAAATCACCTGATTGGTTTAGTATTGGGTATTTAGCGCATTAAATCACCTGATTGGTTTAGTATTGGGTGTTTAGCATATTAAATCACCTGATTGGTTTAGTATTGGGTATTTTGTACATTAAATCACCTGATTGGTTTAGTATTGGGTGTTTAGCATATTAAATCACCTGATTGGTTTAGTATTGGGTATTTTGTACATTAAATCACCTGATTGGTTTAGTATTGGGTATTTTGTACATTAAATCACCTGATTGGTTTAGTATTGGGTGTTTAGCATATTAAATCACCTGATTGGTTTAGTATTGGGTATTTTGTACATTAAATCAACTGATTGGTTTAGTATTGGGTATTTAGTATATTAAATCACTTGATTGGTTTAGTATTGGGTATTTAGTATATTAAATCACCTGATTGGTTTAGTATTGGGTATTTAGTATATTAAATCACCTGATTGGTTTAGTATTGGGTATTTAGTATATTAAATCACCTGATTGGTTTAGTATTGGGTATTTAGTACATTAAATCACCTGATTGGTTTAGTATTGGGTATTAAGCACATTAAATCACCTGATTGGTTTAGTATTGGGTATTTAGCACATTAAATCACCTGATTGGTTTAGTATTGGGTATTTAGCACATTAAATCACCTGGTTGGTTTAGTATTGGGTGTTTAGCACATTAAATCACCTGATTGGTTTAGTATTGGGTATTTAGCACATTAAATCACCTGATTGGTTTAGTATTGGGTGTTTAGCATATTAAATCACCTGATTGGTTTAGTATTGGGTATTTTGTACATTAAATCACCTGATTGGTTTAGTATTGGGTGTTTAGCATATTAAATCACCTGATTGGTTTAGTATTGGGTATTTTGTACATTAAATCACCTGATTGGTTTAGTATTGGGTATTTTGTACATTAAATCACCTGATTGGTTTAGTATTGGGTGTTTAGCATATTAAATCACCTGATTGGTTTAGTATTGGGTATTTTGTACATTAAATCAACTGATTGGTTTAGTATTGGGTATTTAGTATATTAAATCACTTGATTGGTTTAGTATTGGGTATTTAGTATATTAAATCACCTGATTGGTTTAGTATTGGGTATTTAGTATATTAAATCACCTGATTGGTTTAGTATTGGGTATTTAGTATATTAAATCACCTGATTGGTTTAGTATTGGGTATTTAGTACATTAAATCACCTGATTGGTTTAGTATTGGGTATTTAGTACATTAAATCACCTGATTGGTTTAGTATTGGGTATTAAGCCTATTAAATCACCTGATTGGTTTAGTATTGGGTATTAAGCACATTAAATCACCTGATTGGTTTAGTATTGGGTATTTAGCACATTAAATCATCTGATTGGTTTAGTATTGGGTATTTAGCACATTAAATCACCTGATTGGTTTAGTATTGGGTGTTTAGCATATTAAATCACCTGATTGGTTTAGTATTGGGTATTTTGTACATTAAATCACCTGATTGGTTTAGTATTGGGTATTTAGTACATTAAATCACCTGATTGGTTTAGTATTGGGTATTAAGCCTATTAAATCACCTGATTGGTTTAGTATTGGGTATTTAGTATATTAAATCACTCGATTGGTTTAGTATTGGGTATTTAGTATATTAAATCACCTGATTGGTTTAGTATAGGGTATTTAGTATCTTAAATCACCTGATTGGTTTAGTATTGCGTATTTTGTACATTAAATCACTTGATTGGTTTAGTATTGGGTACTTTCTACATTAAATCACTTGATTAGTTTAGTATTGGGTATTTAGTACATTAAATCACCTGATTGGTTTAGTATTGGGTATTTAGCACATTAAATTACCTGATTGGTTTAGTATTGGGTATTTAGCACATTAAATCACCTGATTGGTTTAGTATTGGGTGTTTAGCATATTAAATCACCTGATTGGTTTAGTATTGGGTATTTTGTACATTAAATCACCTGATTGGTTTAGTATTGGGTGTATAGCATATTAAATCACCTGATTGGTTTAGTATTGGGTATTTTGTACATTAAATCACCTGATTGGTTTAGTATTGGGTATTTAGTATATTAAATCACTTGATTGGTTTAGTATTGGGTATTTAGTATATTAAATCACCTGATTGGTTTAGTATTGGGTATTTAGTATATTAAATCACCTGATTGGTTTAGTATTGGGTATT
The DNA here is from genome assembly GCF_964263955.1 of Coregonus lavaretus. Taxonomy (NCBI): domain Eukaryota; kingdom Metazoa; phylum Chordata; class Actinopteri; order Salmoniformes; family Salmonidae; genus Coregonus; species Coregonus lavaretus. The sequence goes on along the minus strand of NW_028161510.1, from coordinate 3,988,751 downwards.
TAGTATATTAAATCACCTGATTGGTTTAGTATTGGTTATTTAGTACATTAAATCACCTGATTGGTTTAGTATTGGGTATTTAGTACATTAAATCACCTGATTGGTTTAGTATTGGGTATTAAGCCTATTAAATCACCTGATTGGTTTAGTATTGGGTATTTAGTACATTAAATCACCTTTTGTACATTAAATCACCTGATTGATTTAGTATTGGGTGTTTAGCATATTAAATCACCTGATTGGTTTAGTATTGGGTATTTTGTACATTAAATCACCTGATTGGTTTAGTATTGGGTGTTTAGCATATTAAATCACCTGATTGGTTTAGTATTGGGTATTTTGTACATTAAATCAACTGATTGGTTTAGTATTGGGTATTTAGTATATTAAATCACTTGATTGGTTTAGTATTGGGTATTTAGTATATTAAATCACCTGATTGGTTTAGTATTGGGTATTTAGTATATTAAATCACCTGATTGGTTTAGTATTGGGTATTTAGTATATTAAATCACCTGATTGGTTTAGTATTGGGTATTTAGTACATTAAATCACCTGATTGGTTTAGTATTGGGTATTAAGCACATTAAATCACCTGATTGGTTTAGTATTGGGTATTTAGCACATTAAATCACCTGATTGGTTTAGTATTGGGTATTTAGCACATTAAATCACCTGGTTGGTTTAGTATTGGGTGTTTAGCACATTAAATCACCTGATTGGTTTAGTATTGGGTATTTAGCACATTAAATCACCTGATTGGTTTAGTATTGGGTGTTTAGCATATTAAATCACCTGATTGGTTTAGTATTGGGTATTTTGTACATTAAATCAACTGATTGGTTTAGTATTGGGTATTTAGTATATTAAATCACTTGATTGGTTTAGTATTGGGTATTTAGTATATTAAATCACCTGATTGGTTTAGTATTGGGTATTTAGTATATTAAATCACCTGATTGGTTTAGTATTGGGTATTTAGTATATTAAATCACCTGATTGGTTTAGTATTGGGTATTTAGTACATTAAATCACCTGATTGGTTTAGTATTGGGTATTAAGCACATTAAATCACCTGATTGGTTTAGTATTGGGTATTTAGCACATTAAATCACCTGATTGGTTTAGTATTGGGTATTTAGCACATTAAATCACCTGGTTGGTTTAGTATTGGGTGTTTAGCACATTAAATCACCTGATTGGTTTAGTATTGGGTATTTAGCACATTAAATCACCTGATTGGTTTAGTATTGGGTGTTTAGCATATTAAATCACCTGATTGGTTTAGTATTGGGTATTTTGTACATTAAATCACCTGATTGGTTTAGTATTGGGTGTTTAGCATATTAAATCACCTGATTGGTTTAGTATTGGGTATTTTGTACATTAAATCACCTGATTGGTTTAGTATTGGGTATTTTGTACATTAAATCACCTGATTGGTTTAGTATTGGGTGTTTAGCATACTAAATCACCTGATTGGTTTAGTATTGGGTATTTTGTACATTAAATCAACTGATTGGTTTAGTATTGGGTATTTAGTATATTAAATCACTTGATTGGTTTAGTATTGGGTATTTAGTATATTAAATCACCTGATTGGTTTAGTATTGGGTATTTAGTATATTAAATCACCTGATTGGTTTAGTATTGGGTATTTAGTATATTAAATCACCTGATTGGTTTAGTATTGGGTATTTAGTACATTAAATCACCTGATTGGTTTAGTATTGGGTATTTAGTACATTAAATCACCTGATTGGTTTAGTATTGGGTATTAAGCCTATTAAATCACCTGATTGGTTTAGTATTGGGTATTAAGCACATTAAATCACCTGATTGGTTTAGTATTGGGTATTTAGCACATTAAATCATCTGATTGGTTTAGTATTGGGTATTTAGCACATTAAATCACCTGATTGGTTTAGTATTGGGTGTTTAGCATATTAAATCACCTGATTGGTTTAGTATTGGGTATTTTGTATATTAAATCACCTGATTGATTTAGTATTGGGTGTTTAGCATATTAAATCACCTGATTGGTTTAGTATTGGGTATTTTGTACATTAAATCACCTGATTGGTTTAGTATTGGGTATTTTCTACATTAAATCACTTGATTGGTTTAGTATTGGGTATTTAGTATATTAAATCACCTGATTGGTTTAGTATTGGGTATTTAGTATATTAAATCACCTGATTGGTTTAGTATTGGGTATTTAGTATATTAAATCACCTGATTGGTTTAGTATTGGGTATTTAGTACATTAAATCACCTGATTGGTTTAGTATTGGGTATTTAGTACATTAAATCACCTGATTGGTTTAGTATTGGGTATTAAGCCTATTAAATCACCTGATTGGTTTAGTATTGGGTATTAAGCACATTAAATCACCTGATTGGTTTAGTATTGGGTATTTAGCACATTAAATCACCTGATTGGTTTAGTATTGGGTATTTAGCACATTAAATCATCTGATTGGTTTAGTATTGGGTATTTTGTACATTAAATCACCTGATTGGTTTAGTATTGGGTATTTAGTATATTAAATCACTCGATTGGTTTAGTATTGGGTATTTAGTATATTAAATCACCTGATTGGTTTAGTATAGGGTATTTAGTATCTTAAATCACCTGATTGGTTTAGTATTGCGTATTTTGTACATTAAATCACTTGATTGGTTTAGTATTGGGTATTTTCTACATTAAATCACTTGATTGGTTTAGTATTGGGTATTTAGTACATTAAATCACCTGATTGGTTTAGTATTGGGTATTTAGTATATTAAATCACCTGATTGGTTTAGTATTGGGTATTTAGTATCTTAAATCACCTGATTGGTTTAGTATAGGGTATTTAGTATCTTAAATCACCTGATTGGTTTAGTATAGGGTATTTAGTATATTAAATCACCTGATTGGTTTAGTATTGGGTATTTAGTATATTAAATCACCTGATTGGTTTAGTATTGGGTATTTAGTACATTAAATCACCTGATTGGTTTATTATTGGGTATTAAGCACATTAAATCACCTGATTGGTTTAGTATTGGGTATTTAGCACATTAAATCAACTGATTGGTTTAGTATTGGGTATTTAGCACATTAAATCACTTGATTGGTTTAGTATTGGGTATTTAGTATATTAAATCACCTGATTGGTTTAGTATTGGGTATTTTGTACATTAAATCAACTGATTGGTTTAGTATTGGGTATTTAGTATATTAAATCACTTGATTGGTTTAGTATTGGGTATTTAGTATATTAAATCACCTGATTGGTTTAGTTAAATCACCTGATTGGTTTAGTATTGGGTGTTTAGCATACTAAATCACCTGATTGGTTTAGTATTGGGTATTTTGTACATTAAATCAACTGATTGGTTTAGTATTGGGTATTTAGTATATTAAATCACTTGATTGGTTTAGTATTGGGTATTTAGTATATTAAATCACCTGATTGGTTTAGTATTGGGTATTTAGTATATTAAATCACCTGATTGGTTTAGTATTGGGTATTTAGTATATTAAATCACCTGATTGGTTTAGTATTGGGTATTTAGTACATTAAATCACCTGATTGGTTTAGTATTGGGTATTAAGCACATTAAATCACCTGATTGGTTTAGTATTGGGTATTTAGCACATTAAATCACCTGATTGGTTTAGTATTGGGTATTTAGCACATTAAATCACCTGGTTGGTTTAGTATTGGGTGTTTAGCACATTAAATCACCTGATTGGTTTAGTATTGGGTATTTAGCACATTAAATCACCTGATTGGTTTAGTATTGGGTGTTTAGCATATTAAATCACCTGATTGGTTTAGTATTGGGTATTTTGTACATTAAATCACCTGATTGGTTTAGTATTGGGTGTTTAGCATATTAAATCACCTGATTGGTTTAGTATTGGGTATTTTGTACATTAAATCACCTGATTGGTTTAGTATTGGGTATTTTGTACATTAAATCACCTGATTGGTTTAGTATTGGGTGTTTAGCATACTAAATCACCTGATTGGTTTAGTATTGGGTATTTTGTACATTAAATCAACTGATTGGTTTAGTATTGGGTATTTAGTATATTAAATCACTTGATTGGTTTAGTATTGGGTATTTAGTATATTAAATCACCTGATTGGTTTAGTATTGGGTATTTAGTATATTAAATCACCTGATTGGTTTAGTATTGGGTATTTAGTATATTAAATCACCTGATTGGTTTAGTATTGGGTATTTAGTACATTAAATCACCTGATTGGTTTAGTATTGGGTATTTAGTACATTAAATCACCTGATTGGTTTAGTATTGGGTATTAAGCCTATTAAATCACCTGATTGGTTTAGTATTGGGTATTAAGCACATTAAATCACCTGATTGGTTTAGTATTGGGTATTTAGCACATTAAATCACCTGATTGGTTTAGTATTGGGTATTTAGCACATTAAATCATCTGATTGGTTTAGTATTGGGTATTTAGCACATTAAATCACCTGATTGGTTTAGTATTGGGTGTTTAGCATATTAAATCACCTGATTGGTTTAGTATTGGGTATTTTGTACATTAAATCACCTGATTGATTTAGTATTGGGTGTTTAGCATATTAAATCACCTGATTGGTTTAGTATTGGGTATTTTGTACATTAAATCACCTGATTGGTTTAGTATTGGGTATTTAGTATATTAAATCACTCGATTGGTTTAGTATTGGGTATTTAGTATATTAAATCACCTGATTGGTTTAGTATAGGGTATTTAGTATCTTAAATCACCTGATTGGTTTAGTATTGCGTATTTTGTACATTAAATCACTTGATTGGTTTAGTATTGGGTATTTTCTACATTAAATCACTTGATTGGTTTAGTATTGGGTATTTAGTACATTAAATCACCTGATTGGTTTAGTATTGGGTATTTAGTATATTAAATCACCTGATTGGTTTAGTATTGGGTATTTAGTATCTTAAATCACCTGATTGGTTTAGTATAGGGTATTTAGTATCTTAAATCACCTGATTGGTTTAGTATAGGGTATTTAGTATATTAAATCACCTGATTGGTTTAGTATTGGGTATTTAGTATATTAAATCACCTGATTGGTTTAGTATTGGGTATTTAGTACATTAAATCACCTGATTGGTTTATTATTGGGTATTAAGCACATTAAATCACCTGATTGGTTTAGTATTGGGTATTTAGCACATTAAATCAACTGATTGGTTTAGTATTGGGTATTTAGCACATTAAATCACTTGATTGGTTTAGTATTGGGTATTTAGTATATTAAATCACCTGATTGGTTTTGTATTGGGTATTTAGTATATTAAATCACCTGATTGGTTTAGTATTGGGTATTTAGTACATTAAATCACCTGATTGGTTTAGTATTGGGTATTAAGCACATTAAATCACCTGATTGGTTTAGTATTGGTTATTTAGCACATTAAATCACCTGATTGGTTTAGTATTGGGTATTTAGCACATTAAATCACCTGATTGGTTTAGTATTGGGTGTTTAGCATATTAAATCACCTGATTGGTTTAGTATTGGGTATTTAGTATATTAAATCACCTGATTGGTTTAGTATTGGGTATTTAGTATATTAAATCACCTGATTGGTTTAGTATTGGGTATTTAGTATATTAAATCACCTGATTGGTTTAGTATTGGGTATTTAGTACATTAAATCACCTGATTGGTTTAGTATTGGGTATTTTGTACATTAAATCACTTGATTGGTTTAGTATTGGGTATTTAGCACATTAAATCACCTGATTGGTTTAGTATTGGGTATTTAGCATATTAAATCACTTGATTGGTTTAGTATTGGGTATTTAGTATATTAAATCACCTGATTGGTTTAGTATTGGGTATTTAGTATATTAAATCACCTGATTGGTTTAGTATTGGGTATTTAGTATATTAAATCACCTGATTGGTTTAGTATTGGGTATTAAGCACATTAAATCACCTGATTGGTTTAGTATTGGGTATTTAGCACATTAAATCACCTGATTGGTTTAGTATTGGGTATTTAGCACATTAAATCACCTGATTGGTTTAGTATTGGGTGTTTAGCATATTAAATCACCTGATTGGTTTAGTATTAGGTATTTTCTACATTAAATCACTTGATTGGTTTAGTATTGGGTATTTTGTATATTAAATCACCTGATTGGTTTAGTATTGGGTATTTAGTATATTAAATCACTTGATTGGTTTAGTATTGGGTATTTTGTATATTAAATCACCTGATTGGTTTAGTATTGGGTATTTAGTATATTAAATCACCTGATTGGTTTAGTATTGGGTATTTAGTACATTAAATCACCTGATTGGTTTAGTATTGGGTATTTAGTATATTAAATCACCTGATTGGTTTAGTATTGGGTATTTAGTATCTTAAATCACCTCATTGGTTTAGTATAGGGTATTTAGTATCTTAAATCACCTGATTGGTTTAGTATTGGGTATTTAGTATATTAAATCACCTGATTGGTTTAGTATTGGGTATTTAGTATCTTAAATCACCTCATTGGCTTAGTATAGGGTATTAAGTATCTTAAATCACCTGATTGGTTTAGTATAGGGTATTTAGTATATTAAATCACCTGATTGGTTTAGTATTGGGTATTTAGTATATTAAATCACCTGATTGGTTTAGTATTGGGTATTTAGTACATTAAATCACCTGATTGGTTTAGTATTGGGTATTAAGCACATTAAATCACCTGATTGGTTTAGTATTGGGTATTTAGCACATTAAATCAACTGATTGGTTTAGTATTGGGTATTTTGTATATTAAATCACCTGATTGGTTTAGTATTGGGTATTTAGTATATTAAATCACTTGATTGGTTTAGTATTGGGTATTTTGTATATTAAATCACCTGATTGGTTTAGTATTGGGTATTTAGCACATTAAATCACCTGATTGGTTTAGTATTGGGTATTTAGCACATTAAATCACCTGATTGGTTTAGTATTGGGTATTTAGCATATTAAATCACCTGATTGGTTTAGTATTGGGTATTTAGTATATTAAATCACCTGATTGGTTTAGTATTGGGTATTTAGTATATTAAATCACCTGATTGGTTTAGTATTGGGTATTTAGTATATTAAATCACCTGATTGGTTTAGTATTGGGTATTTAGTACATTAAATCACCTGATTGGTTTAGTATTGGGTATTTTGTACATTAAATCACTTGATTGGTTTAGTATTGGGTATTTAGCACATTAAATCACCTGATTGGTTTAGTATTGGGTATTTAGCATATTAAATCACTTGATTGGTTTAGTATTGGGTATTTAGTATATTAAATCACCTGATTGGTTTAGTATTGGGTATTTAGTATATTAAATCACCTGATTGGTTTAGTATTGGGTATTTAGTATATTAAATCACCTGATTGGTTTAGTATTGGGTATTAAGCACATTAAATCACCTGATTGGTTTAGTATTGGGTATTTAGCACATTAAATCACCTGATTGGTTTAGTATTGGGTATTTAGCACATTAAATCACCTGATTGGTTTAGTATTGGGTGTTTAGCATATTAAATCACCTGATTGGTTTAGTATTGGGTATTTTCTACATTAAATCACTTGATTGGTTTAGTATTGGGTATTTTGTATATTAAATCACCTGATTGGTTTAGTATTGGGTATTTAGTATATTAAATCACTTGATTGGTTTAGTATTGGGTATTTAGTATATTAAATCACCTGATTGATTTAGTATTGGTTATTTAGTATATTAAATCACCTGATTGGTTTAGTATTGGGTATTTAGTACATTAAATCACCTGATTGGTTTAGTATTGGGTATTTAGTATATTAAATCACCTGATTGGTTTAGTATTGGGTATTTAGTATCTTAAATCACCTCATTGGTTTAGTATAGGGTATTTAGTATCTTAAATCACCTGATTGGTTTAGTATTGGGTATTTAGTATATTAAATCACCTGATTGGTTTAGTATTGGGTATTTAGTATGTTAAATCACCTCATTGGTTTAGTATAGGGTATTTAGTATCTTAAATCACCTGTTTGGTTTAGTATAGGGTATTTAGTATATTAAATCACCTGATTGGTTTAGTATTGGGTATTTAGTATATTAAATCACCTGATTGGTTTAGTATTGGGTATTTAGTACATTAAATCACCTGATTGGTTTAGTATTGGGTATTAAGCACATTAAATCACCTGATTGGTTTAGTATTGGGTATTTAGCACATTAAATCAACTGATTGGTTTAGTATTGGGTATTTAGCACATTAAATCACCTGATTGGTTTAGTATTGGGTGTTTAGCACATTAAATCACCTGATTGGTTTAGTATTGGGTATTTTGTACATTAAATCACTTGATTGGTTTAGTATTGGGTATTTAGTATATTAAATCACCTGATTGGTTTAGTATTGGGTATTTAGTACATTAAATCACCTGATTGGTTTAGTATTGGGTATTTAGTACATTAAATCACCTGATTGGTTTAGTATTGGGTATTAAGCCTATTAAATCACCTGATTGGTTTAGTATTGGGTATTTAGTACATTAAATCACCTGATTGGTTTAGTATTGGGTATTAAGCACATTAAATCACCTGATTGGTTTAGTGTTGGGTATTTAGCACATTAAATCACCTGATTGGTTTAGTATTGGGTATTTAGCACATTAAATCACCTGATTGGTTTAGTATTGGGTGTTTAGCATATTAAATCACCTGATTGGTTTAGTATTGGTTATTTTGTACATTAAATCACCTGATTGATTTAGTATTGGGTGTTTAGCATATTAAATCACCTGATTGGTTTAGTATTGGGTATTTTGTACATTAAATCACCTGATTGGTTTAGTATTGGGTATTTAGTATATTAAATCACTCGATTGGTTTAGTATTGGGTATTTAGTATATTAAATCACCTGATTGGTTTAGTATTGGGTATTTTGTACATTAAATCACCTGATTGGTTTAGTATTGGGTATTTAGTATATTAAATCACTCGATTGGTTTAGTATTGGGTATTTAGTATATTAAATCACCTGATTGGTTTAGTATTGGGTATTTAGTATATTAAATCACCTGATTGGTTTAGTATTGGGTATTTAGTATATTAAATCACCTGATTGGTTTAGTATTGGGTATTTAGTACATTAAATCACCTGATTGGTTTAGTATTGGGTATTTAGTACATTAAATCACCTGATTGGTTTAGTATTGGGTATTAAGCCTTTTAAATCACCTGATTGGTTTAGTATTGGGTATTTAGTATATTAAATCACTCGATTGGTTTAGTATTGGGTATTTAGTATATTAAATCACCTGATTGGTTTAGTATTGGGTATTTAGTATATTAAATCACCTGATTGGTTTAGTATTGGGTATTTAGTATATTAAATCACCTGATTGGTTTAGTATTGGGTATTTAGTACATTAAATCACCTGATTGGTTTACTATTGGGTATTTAGTACATTAAATCACCTGATTGGTTTAGTATTGGGTATTAAGCCTTTTAAATCACCTGATTGGTTTAGTATTGGGTATTTAGTACATTAAATCACCTGATTGGTTTAGTATTGGGTATTTAGTATATTAAATCACCTGATTGGTTTTGTATTGGGTATTTAGTATATTAAATCACCTGATTGGTTTAGTATTGGGTATTTAGTATATTAAATCACCTGATTGGTTTAGTATTGGGTATTTAGTATATTAAATCACCTGATTGGTTTAGTATTGGGTATTTAGTATCTTAAATCACCTGATTGGTTTAGTATAGGGTATTTAGTATCTTAAATCACCTGATTGGTTTAGTATTGGGTATTTTGTACATTAAATCACTTGATTGGTTTAGTATTGGGTATTTTCTACATTAAATCACTTGATTGGTTTAGTATTGGGTATTTAGTACATTAAATCACCTGATTGGTTTAGTATTGGGTATTTAGTATATTAAATCACCTGATTGGTTTAGTATTGGGTATTTAGTATCTTAAATCACCTGATTGGTTTAGTATAGGGTATTTAGTATCTTAAATCACCTGATTGGTTTAGTATAGGGTATTTAGTATATTAAATCACCTGATTGGTTTAGTATTGGGTATTTAGTATATTAAATCACCTGATTGGTTTAGTATAGGGTATTTAGTACATTAAATCACCTGATTGGTTTAGTTTTGGGTATTAAGCACATTAAATCACCTGATTGGTTTAGTATTGGGTATTTTGTACATTAAATCACTTGATTGGTTTAGTATTGGGTATTTAGTACATTAAATCATCTGATTGGTTTAGTATTGGGTATTTAGTACATTAAATCACTTGATTGGTTTAGTATTGGGTATTTAGTATATTAAATCACCTGATTGGTTTAGTATTGGGTATTTAGTACATTAAATCACCTGATTGGTTTAGTATTGGGTATTTAGTACATTAAATCACCTGATTGGTTTAGTATTGCGTATTAAGCCTATTAAATCACCTGATTGGTTTAGTATTGGGTATTTAGTACATTAAATCACCTGATTGGTTTAGTATTGGGTATTAAGCACATTAAATCACCTGATTGGTTTAGTATTGGGTATTTAGCACATTAAATCACCTGATTGGTTTAGTATTGGGTATTTAGCACATTAAATCACCTGATTGGTTTAGTATTGGGTGTTTAGCATATTAAATCACCTGATTGGTTTAGTATTGGGTATTTTGTACATTAAATCACCTGATTGATTTAGTATTGGGTGTTTAGCATATTAAATCACCTGATTGGTTTAGTATTGGGTATTTTGTACATTAAATCACCTGATTGGTTTAGTATTGGGTATTTAGTATATTAAATCACTCGATTGGTTTAGTATTGGGTATTTAGTATATTAAATCACCTGATTGGTTTAGTATTGGGTAGTTAGTATATTAAATCACCTGATTGGTTTAGTATTGGGTATTTAGTATATTAAATCACCTGATTGGTTTAGTATTGGGTATTTAGTACATTAAATCACCTGATTGGTTTAGTATTGGGTATTTAGTACATTAAATCACCTGATTGGTTTAGTATTGGGTATTAAGCCTTTTAAATCACCTGATTGGTTTAGTATTGGGTATTTAGTACATTAAATCACCTGATTGGTTTAGTATTGGGTATTTAGTATATTAAATCACCTGATTGGTTTTGTATTGGGTGTTTAGCATATTAAATCACCTGATTGGTTTAGTATTGGGTATTTTGTACATTAAATCAACTGATTGGTTTAGTATTGGGTATTTAGTATATTAAATCACTTGATTGGTTTAGTATTGGGTATTTAGTATATTAAATCACCTGATTGGTTTAGTATTGGGTATTTAGTATATTAAATCACCTGATTGGTTTAGTATTGGGTATTTAGTATATTAAATCACCTGATTGGTTTAGTATTGGGTATTTAGTACATTAAATCACCTGATTGGTTTAGTATTGGGTATTTAGTACATTAAATCACCTGATTGGTTTAGTATTGGGTATTAAGCCTATTAAATCACCTGATTGGTTTAGTATTGGGTATTTAGTACATTAAATCACTTGATTGGTTTAGTATTGGGTATTAAGCACATTAAATCACCTGATTGGTTTAGTATTGGGTATTTAGCACATTAAATCACCTGATTGGTTTAGTATTGGGTATTTAGCACATTAAATCACCTGATTGGTTTAGTATTGGGTGTTTAGCATATTAAATCACCTGATTGGTTTAGTATTGGGTATTTTGTACATTAAATCACCTGATTGATTTAGTATTGGGTGTTTAGCATATTAAATCACCTGATTGGTTTAGTATTGGGTATTTTGTACATTAAATCACCTGATTGGTTTAGTATTGGGTATTTAGTATATTAAATCACTCGATTGGTTTAGTATTGGGTATTTAGTATATTAAATCACCTGATTGGTTTAGTATTGGGTATTTAGTATATTAAATCACCTGATTGGTTTAGTATTGGGTATTTAGTATATTAAATCACCTGATTGGTTTAGTATTGGGTATTTAGTACATTAAATCACCTGATTGGTTTAGTATTGGGTATTTAGTACATTAAATCACCTGATTGGTTTAGTATTGGGTATTAAGCCTTTTAAATCACCTGATTGGTTTAGTATTGGGTATTTAGTACATTAAATCACCTGATTGGTTTAGTATTGGGTATTTAGTATATTAAATCACCTGATTGGTTTTGTATTGGGTATTTAGTATATTAAATCACCTGATTGGTTTAGTATTGGGTATTTAGTATATTAAATCACCTGATTGGTTTAGTATTGGGTATTTAGTATATTAAATCACCTGATTGGTTTAGTATTGGGTATTTAGTATCTTAAATCACCTGATTGGTTTAGTATAGGGTATTTAGTATCTTAAATCACCTGATTGGTTTAGTATTGGGTATTTTGTACATTAAATCACTTGATTGGTTTAGTATTGGGTATTTTCTACATTAAATCACTTGATTGGTTTAGTATTGGGTATTTAGTACATTAAATCACCTGATTGGTTTAGTATTGGGTATTTAGTATATTAAATCACCTGATTGGTTTAGTATTGGGTATTTAGTATCTTAAATCACCTGATTGGTTTAGTATAGGGTATTTAGTATCTTAAATCACCTGATTGGTTTAGTATAGGGTATTTAGTATATTAAATCACCTGATTGGTTTAGTATTGGGTATTTAGTATATTAAATCACCTGATTGGTTTAGTATAGGGTATTTAGTACATTAAATCACCTGATTGGTTTAGTATTGGGTATTAAGCACATTAAATCACCTGATTGGTTTAGTATTGGGTATTTTGTACATTAAATCACTTGATTGGTTTAGTATTGGGTATTTAGTACATTAAATCATCTGATTGGTTTAGTATTGGGTATTTAGTACATTAAATCACCTGATTGGTTTAGTATTGGGTATTTAGTATATTAAATCACCTGATTGGTTTAGTATTGGGTATTTAGTATCTTAAATCACATGATTGGTTTAGTATAGGGTATTTAGTATCTTAAATCACCTGATTGGTTTAGTATAGGGTATTTAGTATATTAAATCACCTGATTGGTTTAGTATTGGGTATTTAGTATATTAAATCACCTGATTGGTTTAGTATTGGGTATTTAGTACATTAAATCACCTGATTGGTTTAGTATTGGGTATTAAGCACATTAAATCACCTGATTGGTTTAGTATTGGGTATTTAGCACATTAAATCAACTGATTGGTTTAGTATTGGGTATTTAGCACATTAAATCACTTGATTGGTTTAGTATTGGGTATTTAGTATATTAAATCACCTGATTGGTTTAGTATTGGGTATTTAGTATATTAAATCACCTGATTGGTTTAGTATTGGGTATTTAGTACATTAAATCACCTGATTGGTTTAGTATTGGGTATTAAGCACATTAAATCACCTGATTGGTTTAGTATTGGGTATTTAGCACATTAAATCACCTGATTGGTTTAGTATTGGGTATTTAGCACATTAAATCACCTGATTGGTTTAGTATTGGGTGTTTAGCATATTAAATCACCTGATTGGTTTAGTATTGGGTATTTAGTATATTAAATCACCTGATTGGTTTAGTATTGGGTATTTAGTATATTAAATCACCTCATTGGTTTAGTATTGGGTATTTAGCACATTAAATCAACTGATTGGTTTAGTATTGGGTATTTAGCACATTAAATCACTTGATTGGTTTAGTATTGGGTATTTAGTATATTAAATCACCTGATTGGTTTAGTATTGGGTATTTAGTATATTAAATCACTTGATTGGTTTAGTATTGGGTATTTAGCACATTAAATCAACTGATTGGTTTAGTATTGGGTATTTAGCACATTAAATCATTTGATTGGTTTAGTATTGGGTATTTAGTATATTAAATCACCTGATTGGTTTAGTATTGGGTATTTAGTATATTAAATCACCTGATTGGTTTAGTATTGGGTATTTAGTACATTAAATCACCTGATTGGTTTAGTATTGGGTATTAAGCACATTAAATCACCTGATTGGTTTAGTATTGGGTATTTAGCACATTAAATCACCTGATTGGTTTAGTATTGGGTATTTAGCACATTAAATCACCTGATTGGTTTAGTATTGGGTGTTTAGCATATTAAATCACCTGATTGGTTTAGTATTGGGTATTTAGTATATTAAATCACCTGATTGGTTTAGTATTGGGTATTTAGTATATTAAATCACCTGATTGGTTTAGTATTGGGTATTTAGCACATTAAATTACCTGATTGGTTTAGTATTGGGTATTTAGCACATTAAATCACCTGATTGGTTTAGTATTGGGTGTTTAGCATATTAAATCACCTGATTGGTTTAGTATTGGGTATTTTGTACATTAAATCACCTGATTGGTTTAGTATTGGGTGTTTAGCATATTAAATCACCTGATTGGTTTAGTATTGGGTATTTTGTACATTAAATCACCTGATTGGTTTAGTATTGGGTATTTAGTATATTAAATCACTTGATTGGTTTAGTATTGGGTATTTAGTATATTAAATCACCTGATTGGTTTAGTATTGGGTATTTAGTATATTAAATCACCTGATTGGTTTAGTATTGGGTATTTAGTATATTAAATCACCTGATTGGTTTAGTATTGGGTATTTAGTACATTAAATCACCTGATTGGTTTAGTATTGGGTATTTAGTACATTAAATCACCTGATTGGTTTAGTATTGGGTATTAAGCCTATTAAATCACCTGATTGGTTTAGTATTGGGTATTTAGTACATTAAATCACCTGATTGGTTTAGTATTGGGTATTAAGCACATTAAATCACCTGATTGGTTTAGTATTGGGTATTTAGCACATTAAATCACCTGATTGGTTTAGTATTGGGTATTTAGCACATTAAATCACCTGATTGGTTTAGTATTGGGTGTTTAGCACATTAAATCACCTGATTGGTTTAGTATTGGGTATTTAGTATATTAAATCACCTGATTGGTTTAGTATTGGGTATTTAGTACATTAAATCACCTGATTGGTTTAGTATTGGGTATTAAGCACATTAAATCACCTGATTGGTTTAGTATTGGGTATTTAGCACATTAAATCAACTGATTGGTTTAGTATTGGGTATTTAGCACATTAAATCACTTGATTGGTTTAGTATTGGGTATTTAGTATATTAAATCACCTGATTGGTTTAGTATTGGGTATTTAGTATATTAAATCACCTGATTGGTTTAGTATTGGGTATTTAGTACATTAAATCACCTGATTGGTTTAGTATTGGGTATTAAGCACATTAAATCACCTGATTGGTTTAGTATTGGGTATTTAGCACATTAAATCACCTGATTGGTTTAGTATTGGGTATTTAGCACATTAAATCACCTGATTGGTTTAGTATTGGGTGTTTAGCATATTAAATCACCTGATTGGTTTAGTATTGGGTATTTAGTATATTAAATCACCTGATTGGTTTAGTATTGGGTATTTAGTATATTAAATCACCTGATTGGTTTAGTATTGGGTATTTAGCACATTAAATCAACTGATTGGTTTAGTATTGGGTATTTAGCACATTAAATCACTTGATTGGTTTAGTATTGGGTATTTAGTATATTAAATCACCTGATTGGTTTAGTATTGGGTATTTAGTATATTAAATCACTTGATTGGTTTAGTATTGGGTATTTAGCACATTAAATCAACTGATTGGTTTAGTATTGGGTATTTAGCACATTAAATCACTTGATTGGTTTAGTATTGGGTATTTAGTATATTAAATCACCTGATTGGTTTAGTATTGGGTATTTAGTATATTAAATCACCTGATTGGTTTAGTATTGGGTATTTAGTACATTAAATCACCTGATTGGTTTAGTATTGGGTATTAAGCACATTAAATCACCTGATTGGTTTAGTATTGGGTATTTAGCACATTAAATCACCTGATTGGTTTAGTATTGGGTATTTAGCACATTAAATCACCTGATTGGTTTAGTATTGGGTGTTTAGCATATTAAATCACCTGATTGGTTTAGTATTGGGTATTTTGTACATTAAATCACCTGATTGGTTTAGTATTGGGTGTTTAGCATATTAAATCACCTGATTGGTTTAGTATTGGGTATTTTGTACATTAAATCACCTGATTGGTTTAGTATTGGGTATTTAGTATATTAAATCACTTGATTGGTTTAGTATTGGGTATTTAGTATATTAAATCACCTGATTGGTTTAGTATTGGGTATTTAGTATATTAAATCACCTGATTGGTTTAGTATTGGGTATTTAGTATATTAAATCACCTGATTGGTTTAGTATTGGGTATTTAGTACATTAAATCACCTGATTGGTTTAGTATTGGGTATTTAGTACATTAAATCACCTGATTGGTTTAGTATTGGGTATTAAGCCTATTAAATCACCTGATTGGTTTAGTATTGGGTATTTAGTACATTAAATCACCTGATTGGTTTAGTATTGGGTATTAAGCACATTAAACCACCTGATTGGTTTAGTATTGGGTATTTAGCACATTAAATCACCTGATTGGTTTAGTATTGGGTATTTAGCACATTAAATCACCTGATTGGTTTAGTATTGGGTGTTTAGCACATTAAATCACCTGATTGGTTTAGTATTGGGTATTTAGCACATTAAATCACCTGATTGGTTTAGTATTGGGTGTTTAGCATATTAAATCACCTGATTGGTTTAGTATTGGGTATTTTGTACATTAAATCACCTGATTGGTTTAGTATTGGGTGTTTAGCATATTAAATCACCTGATTGGTTTAGTATTGGGTATTTTGTACATTAAATCACCTGGTTGGTTTAGTATTGGGTATTTTGTACATTAAATCACCTGATTGGTTTAGTATTGGGTGTTTAGCATATTAAATCACCTGATTGGTTTAGTATTGGGTATTTTGGACATTAAATCAACTGATTGGTTTAGTATTGGGTATTTAGTATATTAAATCACTTGATTGGTTTAGTATTGGGTATTTAGTATATTAAATCACCTGATTGGTTTAGTATTGGGTATTTAGTATATTAAATCACCTGATTGGTTTAGTATTGGGTATTTAGTATATTAAATCACCTGATTGGTTTAGTATTGGGTATTTAGTACATTAAATCACCTGATTGGTTTAGTATTGGGTATTTAGTACATTAAATCACCTGATTGGTTTAGTATTGGGTATTAAGCCTATTAAATCACCTGATTGGTTTAGTATTGGGTATTTAGTACATTAAATCACCTGATTGGTTTAGTATTGGGTATTAAGCACATTAAATCACCTGATTGGTTTAGTATTGGGTATTTAGCACATTAAATCACCTGATTGGTTTAGTATTGGGTATTTAGCACATTAAATCACCTGATTGGTTTAGTATTGGGTGTTTAGTATATTAAATCACCTGATTGGTTTAGTATTGGGTATTTAGTACATTAAATCACCTGATTGGTTTAGTATTGGGTATTTAGTACATTAAATCACCTGATTGGTTTAGTATTGGGTATTAAGCCTATTAAATCACCTGATTGGTTTAGTATTGGGTATTTAGTACATTAAATCACCTGATTGGTTTAGTATTGGGTATTAAGCACATTAAACCACCTGATTGGTTTAGTATTGGGTATTTAGCACATTAAATCACCTGATTGGTTTAGTATTGGGTATTTAGCACATTAAATCACCTGATTGGTTTAGTATTGGGTGTTTAGCACATTAAATCACCTGATTGGTTTAGTATTGGGTATTTAGCACATTAAATCACCTGATTGGTTTAGTATTGGGTATTAAGCCTTTTAAATCACCTGATTGGTTTAGTATTGGGTATTTAGTACATTAAATCACCTGATTGGTTTAGTATTGGGTATTTAGTATATTAAATCACCTGATTGGTTTTGTATTGGGTATTTAGTATATTAAATCACCTGATTGGTTTAGTATTGGGTATTTAGTATATTAAATCACCTGATTGGTTTAGTATTGGGTATTTAGTATATTAAATCACCTGATTGGTTTAGTATTGGGTATTTAGTATATTAAATCACCTGATTGGTTTAGTATTGGGTATTTAGTACATTAAATCACCTGATTGGTTTAGTATTGGGTATTTAGTACATTAAATCACCTGATTGGTTTAGTATTGGGTATTAAGCCTATTAAATCACCTGATTGGTTTAGTATTGGGTATTTAGTACATTAAATCACCTGATTGGTTTAGTATTGGGTATTAAGCACATTAAACCACCTGATTGGTTTAGTATTGGGTATTTAGCACATTAAATCACCTGATTGGTTTAGTATTGGGTATTTAGCACATTAAATCACCTGATTGGTTTAGTATTGGGTGTTTAGCACATTAAATCACCTGATTGGTTTAGTATTGGGTATTTAGCACATTAAATCACCTGATTGGTTTAGTATTGGGTGTTTAGCATATTAAATCACCTGATTGGTTTAGTATTGGGTATTTTGTACATTAAATCACCTGATTGGTTTAGTATTGGGTGTTTAGCATATTAAATCACCTGATTGGTTTAGTATTGGGTATTTTGTACATTAAATCACCTGGTTGGTTTAGTATTGGGTATTTTGTACATTAAATCACCTGATTGGTTTAGTATTGGGTGTTTAGCATATTAAATCACCTGATTGGTTTAGTATTGGGTATTTTGGACATTAAATCAACTGATTGGTTTAGTATTGGGTATTTAGTATATTAAATCACTTGATTGGTTTAGTATTGGGTATTTAGTATATTAAATCACCTGATTGGTTTAGTATTGGGTATTTAGTATATTAAATCACCTGATTGGTTTAGTATTGGGTATTTAGTATATTAAATCACCTGATTGGTTTAGTATTGGGTATTTAGTACATTAAATCACCTGATTGGTTTAGTATTGGGTATTTAGTACATTAAATCACCTGATTGGTTTAGTATTGGGTATTAAGCCTATTAAATCACCTGATTGGTTTAGTATTGGGTATTTAGTACATTAAATCACCTGATTGGTTTAGTATTGGGTATTAAGCACATTAAATCACCTGATTGGTTTAGTATTGGGTATTTAGCACATTAAATCACCTGATTGGTTTAGTATTGGGTATTTAGCACATTAAATCACCTGATTGGTTTAGTATTGGGTGTTTAGCATATTAAATCACCTGATTGGTTTAGTATTGGGTATTTTGTACATTAAATCACCTGATTGATTTAGTATTGGGTGTTTAGCATATTAAATCACCTGATTGGTTTAGTATTGGGTATTTTGTACATTAAATCACCTGATTGGTTTAGTATTGGGTATTTAGTATATTAAATCACTCGATTGGTTTAGTATTGGGTATTTAGTATATTAAATCACCTGATTGGTTTAGTATTGGGTATTTAGTATATTAAATCACCTGATTGGTTTAGTATTGGGTATTTAGTATATTAAATCACCTGATTGGTTTAGTATTGGGTATTTAGTACATTAAATCACCTGATTGGTTTAGTATTGGGTATTTAGTACATTAAATCACCTGATTGGTTTAGTATTGGGTATTAAGCCTTTTAAATCACCTGATTGGTTTAGTATTGGGTATTTAGTACATTAAATCACCTGATTGGTTTAGTATTGGGTATTTAGTATATTAAATCACCTGATTGGTTTTGTATTGGGTATTTAGTATATTAAATCACCTGATTGGTTTAGTATTGGGTATTTAGTATATTAAATCACCTGATTGGTTTAGTATTGGGTATTTAGTATATTAAATCACCTGATTGGTTTAGTATTGGGTATTTAGTATCTTAAATCACCTGATTGGTTTAGTATAGGGTATTTAGTATCTTAAATCACCTGATTGGTTTAGTATTGGGTATTTTGTACATTAAATCACTTGATTGGTTTAGTATTGGGTATTTTCTACATTAAATCACTTGATTGGTTTAGTATTGGGTATTTAGTACATTAAATCACCTGATTGGTTTAGTATTGGGTATTTAGTATATTAAATCACCTGATTGGTTTAGTATTGGGTATTTAGTATCTTAAATCACCTGATTGGTTTAGTATAGGGTATTTAGTATCTTAAATCACCTGATTGGTTTAGTATAGGGTATTTAGTATATTAAATCACCTGATTGGTTTAGTATTGGGTATTTAGTATATTAAATCACCTGATTGGTTTAGTATAGGGTATTTAGTACATTAAATCACCTGATTGGTTTAGTATTGGGTATTAAGCACATTAAATCACCTGATTGGTTTAGTATTGGGTATTTTGTACATTAAATCACTTGATTGGTTTAGTATTGGGTATTTAGTACATTAAATCATCTGATTGGTTTAGTATTTGGGTATTTAGTACATTAAATCACCTGATTGGTTTAGTATTGGGTATTTAGTATATTAAATCACCTGATTGGTTTAGTATTGGGTATTTAGTATCTTAAATCACATGATTGGTTTAGTATAGGGTATTTAGTATCTTAAATCACCTGATTGGTTTAGTATAGGGTATTTAGTATATTAAATCACCTGATTGGTTTAGTATTGGGTATTTAGTATATTAAATCACCTGATTGGTTTAGTATTGGGTATTTAGTACATTAAATCACCTGATTGGTTTAGTATTGGGTATTAAGCACATTAAATCACCTGATTGGTTTAGTATTGGGTATTTAGCACATTAAATCAACTGATTGGTTTAGTATTGGGTATTTAGCACATTAAATCACTTGATTGGTTTAGTATTGGGTATTTAGTATATTAAATCACCTGATTGGTTTAGTATTGGGTATTTAGTATATTAAATCACCTGATTGGTTTAGTATTGGGTATTTAGTACATTAAATCACCTGATTGGTTTAGTATTGGGTATTAAGCACATTAAATCACCTGATTGGTTTAGTATTGGGTATTTAAAACATTAAATCACCTGATTGGTTTAGTATTGGGTATTTAGCATATTAAATCACCTGATTGGTTTAGTATTGGGTGTTTAGCATATTAAATCACCTGATTGGTTTAGTATTGGGTATTTAGTATATTAAATCACCTGATTGGTTTAGTATTGGGTATTTAGTATATTAAATCACCTGATTGGTTTAGTATTGGGTATTTAGCACATTAAATCAACTGATTGGTTTAGTATTGGGTATTTAGCACATTAAATCACTTGATTGGTTTAGTATTGGGTATTTAGTATATTAAATCACCTGATTGGTTTAGTATTGGGTATTTAGTATATTAAATCACTTGATTGGTTTAGTATTGGGTATTTAGCACATTAAATCAACTGATTGGTTTAGTATTGGGTATTTAGCACATTAAATCACTTGATTGGTTTAGTATTGGGTATTTAGTATATTAAATCACCTGATTGGTTTAGTATTGGGTATTTAGTATATTAAATCACCTGATTGGTTTAGTATTGGGTATTTAGTACATTAAATCACCTGATTGGTTTAGTATTGGGTATTAAGCACATTAAATCACCTGATTGGTTTAGTATTGGGTATTTAGCACATTAAATCACCTGATTGGTTTAGTATTGGGTATTTAGCACATTAAATCACCTGATTGGTTTAGTATTGGGTGTTTAGCATATTAAATCACCTGATTGGTTTAGTATTGGGTATTTAGTATATTAAATCACCTGATTGGTTTAGTATTGGGTATTTAGTATATTAAATCACCTGATTGGTTTAGTATTGGGTATTTAGCACATTAAATTACCTGATTGGTTTAGTATTGGGTATTTAGCACATTAAATCACCTGATTGGTTTAGTATTGGGTGTTTAGCATATTAAATCACCTGATTGGTTTAGTATTGGGTATTTTGTACATTAAATCACCTGATTGGTTTAGTATTGGGTGTTTAGCATATTAAATCACCTGATTGGTTTAGTATTGGGTATTTTGTACATTAAATCACCTGATTGGTTTAGTATTGGGTATTTAGTATATTAAATCACTTGATTGGTTTAGTATTGGGTATTTAGTATATTAAATCACCTGATTGGTTTAGTATTGGGTATTTAGTATATTAAATCACCTGATTGGTTTAGTATTGGGTATTTAGTATATTAAATCACCTGATTGGTTTAGTATTGGGTATTTAGTACATTAAATCACCTGATTGGTTTAGTATTGGGTATTTAGTACATTAAATCACCTGATTGGTTTAGTATTGGGTATTAAGCCTATTAAATCACCTGATTGGTTTAGTATTGGGTATTTAGTACATTAAATCACCTGATTGGTTTAGTATTGGGTATTAAGCACATTAAATCACCTGATTGGTTTAGTATTGGGTATTTAGCACATTAAATCACCTGATTGGTTTAGTATTGGGTATTTAGCACATTAAATCACCTGATTGGTTTAGTATTGGGTGTTTAGCACATTAAATCACCTGATTGGTTTAGTATTGGGTATTTAGCACATTAAATCACCTGATTGGTTTAGTATTGGGTGTTTAGCATATTAAATCACCTGATTGGTTTAGTATTGGGTATTTTGTACATTAAATCACCTGATTGGTTTAGTATTGGGTGTTTAGCATATTAAATCACCTGATTGGTTTAGTATTGGGTATTTTGTACATTAAATCACCTGATTGGTTTAGTATTGGGTATTTTGTACATTAAATCACCTGATTGGTTTAGTATTGGGTGTTTAGCATATTAAATCACCTGATTGGTTTAGTATTGGGTATTTTGTACATTAAATCAACTGATTGGTTTAGTATTGGGTATTTAGTATATTAAATCACTTGATTGGTTTAGTATTGGGTATTTAGTATATTAAATCACCTGATTGGTTTAGTATTGGGTATTTACTATATTAAATCACCTGATTGGTTTAGTATTGGGTATTTAGTATATTAAATCACCTGATTGGTTTAGTATTGGGTATTTAGTACATTAAATCACCTGATTGGTTTAGTATTGGGTATTTAGTACATTAAATCACCTGATTGGTTTAGTATTGGGTATTAAGCCTATTAAATCACCTGATTGGTTTAGTATTGGGTATTAAGCACATTAAATCACCTGATTGGTTTAGTATTGGGTATTTAGCACATTAAATCACCTGATTGGTTTAGTATTGGGTATTTAGCACATTAAATCACCTGATTGGTTTAGTATTGGGTGTTTAGCATATTAAATCACCTGATTGGTTTAGTATTGGGTATTTTGTACATTAAATCACCTGATTGATTTAGTATTGGGTGTTTAGCATATTAAATCACCTGATTGGTTTAGTATTGGGTATTTTGTACATTAAATCACCTGATTGGTTTAGTATTGGGTATTTAGTATATTAAATCACTCGATTGGTTTAGTATTGGGTATTTAGTATATTAAATCACCTGATTGGTTTAGTATTGGGTATTTAGTATATTAAATCACCTGATTGGTTTAGTATTGGGTATTTAGTATATTAAATCACCTGATTGGTTTAGTATTGGGTATTTAGTATATTAAATCACCTGATTGGTTTAGTATTGGGTATTTAGTATATTAAATCACCTGATTGGTTTAGTATTGGGTATTTAGTACATTAAATCACCTGATTGGTTTAGTATTGGGTATTAAGCCTTTTAAATCACCTGATTGGTTTAGTATTGGGTATTTAGTACATTAAATCACCTGATTGGTTTAGTATTGGGTATTTAGTATATTAAATCACCTGATTGGTTTTGTATTGGGTATTTAGTATATTAAATCACCTGATTGGTTTAGTATTGGGTATTTAGTATATTAAATCACCTGATTGGTTTAGTATTGGGTATTTAGTATATTAAATCACCTGATTGGTTTAGTATTGGGTATTTAGTATCTTAAATCACCTGATTGGTTTAGTATAGGGTATTTAGTATCTTAAATCACCTGATTGGTTTAGTATAGGGTATTTAGTATCTTAAATCACCTGATTGGTTTAGTATTGGGTATTTTGTACATTAAATCACTTGATTGGTTTAGTATTGGGTATTTTCTACATTAAATCACTTGATTGGTTTAGTATTGGGTTTTTAGTACATTAAATCACCTGATTGGTTTAGTATTGGGTATTTAGTATATTAAATCACCTGATTGGTTTAGTATTGGGTATTTAGTATCTTAAATCACCTGATTGGTTTAGTATAGGGTATTTAGTATCTTAAATCACCTGATTGGTTTAGTATAGGGTATTTAGTATATTAAATCACCTGATTGGTTTAGTATTGGGTATTTAGTATATTAAATCACCTGATTGGTTTAGTATTGGGTATTTAGTACATTAAATCACCTGATTGGTTTAGTATTGGGTATTAAGCACATTAAATCACCTGATTGGTTTAGTATTGGGTATTTTGTACATTAAATCACTTGATTGGTTTAGTATTGGGTATTTAGTACATTAAATCACCTGATTGGTTTAGTATTGGGTATTTAGTACATTAAATCACCTGATTGGTTTAGTATTGGGTATTTAGTATATTAAATCACCTGATTGGTTTAGTATTGGGTATTTAGTATCTTAAATCACCTGATTGGTTTAGTATAGGGTATTTAGTATCTTAAATCACCTGATTGGTTTAGTATAGGGTATTTAGTATATTAAATCACCTGATTGGTTTAGTATTGGGTATTTAGTATATTAAATCACCTGATTGGTTTAGTATTGGGTATTTAGTACATTAAATCACCTGATTGGTTTAGTATTGGGTATTAAGCACATTAAATCACCTGATTGGTTTAGTATTGGGTATTTAGCACATTAAATCAACTGATTGGTTTAGTATTGGGTATTTAGCACATTAAATCACTTGATTGGTTTAGTATTGGGTATTTAGTATATTAAATCACCTGATTGGTTTAGTATTGGGTATTTAGTATATTAAATCACCTGATTGGTTTAGTATTGGGTATTTAGTACATTAAATCACCTGATTGGTTTAGTATTGGGTATTTAGTACATTAAATCACCTGATTGGTTTAGTATTGGGTATTTAGTATATTAAATCACCTGATTGGTTTAGTATTGGGTATTTAGTATCTTAAATCACCTGATTGGTTTAGTATTGGGTATTTAGTATATTAAATCACCTGATTGGTTTAGTATTGGGTATTTAGTATCTTAAATCACCTGATTGGTTTAGTATAGGGTATTTAGTATCTTAAATCACCTGATTGGTTTAGTATAGGGTATTTAGTATATTAAATCACCTGATTGGTTTAGTATTGGGTATTTAGTATATTAAATCACCTGATTGGTTTAGTATTGGGTATTTAGTACATTAAATCACCTGATTGGTTTAGTATTGGGTATTAAGCACATTAAATCACCTGATTGGTTTAGTATTGGGTATTTAGCACATTAAATCAACTGATTGGTTTAGTATTGGGTATTTAGCACATTAAATCACTTGATTGGTTTAGTATTGGGTATTTAGTATATTAAATCACCTGATTGGTTTAGTATTGGGTATTTAGTATATTAAATCACCTGATTGGTTTAGTATTGGGTATTCAGTACATTAAATCACCTGATTGGTTTAGTATTGGGTATTAAGCACATTAAATCACCTGATTGGTTTAGTATTGGGTATTTAAAACATTAAATCACCTGATTGGTTTAGTATTGGGTATTTAGCACATTAAATCACCTGATTGGTTTAGTATTGGGTGTTTAGCATATTAAATCACCTGATTGGTTTAGTATTGGGTATTTAGTATATTAAATCACCTGATTGGTTTAGTATTGGGTATTTAGTATATTAAATCACCTGATTGGTTTAGTATTGGGTATTTAGCACATTAAATCAACTGATTGGTTTAGTATTGGGTATTTAGCACATTAAATCACTTGATTGGTTTAGTATTGGGTATTTAGTATATTAAATCACCTGATTGGTTTAGTATTGGGTATTTAGTATATTAAATCACTTGATTGGTTTAGTATTGGGTATTTAGCACATTAAATCAACTGATTGGTTTAGTATTGGGTATTTAGCACATTAAATCACTTGATTGGTTTAGTATTGGGTATTTAGTATATTAAATCACCTGATTGGTTTAGTATTGGGTATTTAGTACATTAAATCACCTGATTGGTTTAGTATTGGGTATTAAGCACATTAAATCACCTGATTGGTTTAGTATTGGGTATTTAGCACATTAAATCACCTGATTGGTTTAGTATTGGGTATTTAGCACATTAAATCACCTGATTGGTTTAGTATTGGGTGTTTAGCATATTAAATCACCTGATTGGTTTAGTATTGGGTATTTAGTATATTAAATCACCTGATTGGTTTAGTATTGGGTATTTAGTATATTAAATCACCTGATTGGTTTAGTATTGGGTATTTAGCACATTAAATTACCTGATTGGTTTAGTATTGGGTATTTAGCACATTAAATCACCTGATTGGTTTAGTATTGGGTGTTTAGCATATTAAATCACCTGATTGGTTTAGTATTGGGTATTTTGTACATTAAATCACCTGATTGGTTTAGTATTGGGTGTTTAGCATATTAAATCACCTGATTGGTTTAGTATTGGGTATTTTGTACATTAAATCACCTGATTGGTTTAGTATTGGGTATTTAGTATATTAAATCACTTGATTGGTTTAGTATTGGGTATTTAGTATATTAAATCACCTGATTGGTTTAGTATTGGGTATTTAGTATATTAAATCACCTGGTTGGTTTAGTATTGGGTATTTAGTATATTAAATCACCTGATTGGTTTAGTATTGGGTATTTAGTACATTAAATCACCTGATTGGTTTAGTACTGGGTATTTAGTACATTAAATCACCTGATTGGTTTAGTATTGGGTATTAAGCCTATTAAATCACCTGATTGGTTTAGTATTGGGTATTAAGCACATTAAATCACCTGATTGGTTTAGAATTGGGTATTTAGCACATTAAATCACCTGATTGGTTTAGTATTGGGTATTTAGCACATTAAATCACCTGATTGGTTTAGTATTGGGTGTTTAGCATATTAAATCACCTGATTGGTTTAGTATTGGGTATTTTGTACATTAAATCACCTGATTGATTTAGTATTGGGTGTTTAGCATATTAAATCACCTGATTGGTTTAGTATTGGGTATTTTGTACATTAAATCACCTGATTGGTTTAGTATTGGGTATTTAGTATATTAAATCACTCGATTGGTTTAGTATTGGGTATTTAGTATATTAAATCACCTGATTGGTTTAGTATTGGGTATTTAGTATATTAAATCACTTGATTGGTTTAGTATTGGGTATTTAGCACATTAAATCAACTGATTGGTTTAGTATTGGGTATTTAGCACATTAAATCACTTGATTGGTTTAGTATTGGGTATTTAGTATATTAAATCACCTGATTGGTTTAGTATTGGGTATTTAGTACATTAAATCACCTGATTGGTTTAGTATTGGGTATTAAGCACATTAAATCACCTGATTGGTTTAGTATTGGGTATTTAGCACATTAAATCACCTGATTGGTTTAGTATTGGGTATTTAGCACATTAAATCACCTGATTGGTTTAGTATTGGGTGTTTAGCATATTAAATCACCTGATTGGTTTAGTATTGGGTATTTAGTATATTAAATCACCTGATTGGTTTAGTATTGGGTATTTAGTATATTAAATCACCTGATTGGTTTAGTATTGGGTATTTAGCACATTAAATTACCTGATTGGTTTAGTATTGGGTATTTAGCACATTAAATCACCTGATTGGTTTAGTATTGGGTGTTTAGCATATTAAATCACCTGATTGGTTTAGTATTGGGTATTTTGTACATTAAATCACCTGATTGGTTTAGTATTGGGTGTTTAGCATATTAAATCACCTGATTGGTTTAGTATTGGGTATTTTGTACATTAAATCACCTGATTGGTTTAGTATTGGGTATTTAGTATATTAAATCACTTGATTGGTTTAGTATTGGGTATTTAGTATATTAAATCACCTGATTGGTTTAGTATTGGGTATTTAGTATATTAAATCACCTGGTTGGTTTAGTATTGGGTATTTAGTATATTAAATCACCTGATTGGTTTAGTATTGGGTATTTAGTACATTAAATCACCTGATTGGTTTAGTATTGGGTATTTAGTACATTAAATCACCTGATTGGTTTAGTATTGGGTATTAAGCCTATTAAATCACCTGATTGGTTTAGTATTGGGTATTAAGCACATTAAATCACCTGATTGGTTTAGAATTGGGTATTTAGCACATTAAATCACCTGATTGGTTTAGTATTGGGTATTTAGCACATTAAATCACCTGATTGGTTTAGTATTGGGTGTTTAGCATATTAAATCACCTGATTGGTTTAGTATTGGGTATTTTGTACATTAAATCACCTGATTGATTTAGTATTGGGTGTTTAGCATATTAAATCACCTGATTGGTTTAGTATTGGGTATTTTGTACATTAAATCACCTGATTGGTTTAGTATTGGGTATTTAGTATATTAAATCACTCGATTGGTTTAGTATTGGGTATTTAGTATATTAAATCACCTGATTGGTTTAGTATTGGGTATTTAGTATATTAAATCACCTGATTGGTTTAGTATTGGGTATTTAGTATATTAAATCACCTGATTGGTTTAGTATTGGGTATTTAGTATATTAAATCACCTGATTGGTTTAGTATTGGGTATTTAGTACATTAAATCACCTGATTGGTTTAGTATTGGGTATTTAGTACATTAAATCACCTGATTGGTTTAGTATTGGGTATTAAGCCTTTTAAATCACCTGATTGGTTTAGTATTGGGTATTTAGTACATTAAATCACCTGATTGGTTTAGTATTGGGTATTTAGTATATTAAATCACCTGATTGGTTTTGTATTGGGTATTTAGTATATTAAATCACCTGATTGGTTTAGTATTGGGTATTTAGTATATTAAATCACCTGATTGGTTTAGTATTGGGTATTTAGTACATTAAATCACCTGATTGGTTTAGTATTGGGTATTTAGTACATTAAATCACCTGATTGGTTTAGTATTGGGTATTAAGCCTATTAAATCACCTGATTGGTTTAGTATTGGGTATTAAGCACATTAAATCACCTGATTGGTTTAGAATTGGGTATTTAGCACATTAAATCACCTGATTGGTTTAGTATTGGGTATTTAGCACATTAAATCACCTGATTGGTTTAGTATTGGGTGTTTAGCATATTAAATCACCTGATTGGTTTAGTATTGGGTATTTTGTACATTAAATCACCTGATTGATTTAGTATTGGGTGTTTAGCATATTAAATCACCTGATTGGTTTAGTATTGGGTATTTTGTACATTAAATCACCTGATTGGTTTAGTATTGGGTATTTAGTATATTAAATCACTCGATTGGTTTAGTATTGGGTATTTAGTATATTAAATCACCTGATTGGTTTAGTATTGGGTATTTAGTATATTAAATCACCTGATTGGTTTAGTATTGGGTATTTAGTATATTAAATCACCTGATTGGTTTAGTATTGGGTATTTAGTATATTAAATCACCTGATTGGTTTAGTATTGGGTATTTAGTACATTAAATCACCTGATTGGTTTAGTATTGGGTATTTAGTACATTAAATCACCTGATTGGTTTAGTATTGGGTATTAAGCCTTTTAAATCACCTGATTGGTTTAGTATTGGGTATTTAGTACATTAAATCACCTGATTGGTTTAGTATTGGGTATTTAGTATATTAAATCACCTGATTGGTTTTGTATTGGGTATTTAGTATATTAAATCACCTGATTGGTTTAGTATTGGGTATTTAGTATATTAAATCACCTGATTGGTTTAGTATTGGGTATTTAGTATATTAAATCACCTGATTGGTTTAGTATTGGGTATTTAGTATCTTAAATCACCTGATTGGTTTAGTATAGGGTATTTAGTATCTTAAATCACCTGATTGGTTTAGTATAGGGTATTTAGTATCTTAAATCACCTGATTGGTTTAGTATTGGGTATTTTGTACATTAAATCACTTGATTGGTTTAGTATTGGGTATTTTCTACATTAAATCACTTGATTGGTTTAGTATTGGGTTTTTAGTACATTAAATCACCTGATTGGTTTAGTATTGGGTATTTAGTATATTAAATCACCTGATTGGTTTAGTATTGGGTATTTAGTATCTTAAATCACCTGAT
This sequence comes from Coregonus lavaretus, assembly GCF_964263955.1. Taxonomy (NCBI): domain Eukaryota; kingdom Metazoa; phylum Chordata; class Actinopteri; order Salmoniformes; family Salmonidae; genus Coregonus; species Coregonus lavaretus. Next base: position 3,958,528 of record NW_028161510.1, on the reverse strand, counting down.
TGGTTTAGTATAGGGTATTTAGTATCTTAAATCACCTGATTGGTTTAGTATAGGGTATTTAGTATATTAAATCACCTTATTGGTTTAGTATTGGGTATTTAGTATATTAAATCACCTGATTGGTTTAGTATTGGGTATTTAGTACATTAAATCACCTGATTGGTTTAGTATTGGGTATTAAGCACATTAAATCACCTGATTGGTTTAGTATTGGGTATTTTGTACATTAAATCACTTGATTGGTTTAGTATTGGGTATTTAGTACATTAAATCACCTGATTGGTTTAGTATTGGGTATTTAGTACATTAAATCACCTGATTGGTTTAGTATTGGGTATTTAGTATATTAAATCACCTGATTGGTTTAGTATTGGGTATTAAGCACATTAAATCACCTGATTGGTTTAGTATTGGGTATTTAGCACATTAAATCAACTGATTGGTTTAGTATTGGGTATTTAGCACATTAAATCACTTGATTGGTTTAGTATTGGGTATTTAGTATATTAAATCACCTGATTGGTTTAGTATTGGGTATTTAGTATATTAAATCACCTGATTGGTTTAGTATTGGGTATTTAGTACATTAAATCACCTGATTGGTTTAGTATTGGGTATTAAGCACATTAAATCACCTGATTGGTTTAGTATTGGGTATTTAGCACATTAAATCACCTGATTGGTTTAGTATTGGGTATTTAGCACATTAAATCACCTGATTGGTTTAGTATTGGGTATTTAGTATATTAAATCACCTGATTGGTTTAGTATTGGGTATTTAGTACATTAAATCACCTGATTGGTTTAGTATTGGGTATTAAGCACATTAAATCACCTGATTGGTTTAGTATTGGGTATTTAGCACATTAAATCACCTGATTGGTTTAGTATTGGGTATTTAGCACATTAAATCACCTGATTGGTTTAGTATTGGGTGTTTAGCATATTAAATCACCTGATTGGTTTAGTATTGGGTATTTAGTATATTAAATCACCTGATTGGTTTAGTATTGGGTATTTAGTATATTAAATCACCTGATTGGTTTAGTATTGGGTATTTAGCACATTAAATTACCTGATTGGTTTAGTATTGGGTATTTAGCACATTAAATCACCTGATTGGTTTAGTATTGGGTGTTTAGCATATTAAATCACCTGATTGGTTTAGTATTGGGTATTTTGTACATTAAATCACCTGATTGGTTTAGTATTGCGTGTTTAGCATATTAAATCACCTGATTGGTTTAGTATTGGGTATTTTGTACATTAAATCACCTGATTGGTTTAGTATTGGGTATTTAGTATATTAAATCACTTGATTGGTTTAGTATTGGGTATTTAGTATATTAAATCACCTGATTGGTTTAGTATTGGGTATTTAGTATATTAAATCACCTGGTTGGTTTAGTATTGGGTATTTAGTATATTAAATCACCTGATTGGTTTAGTATTGGGTATTTAGTACATTAAATCACCTGATTGGTTTAGTATTGGGTATTTAGTACATTAAATCACCTGATTGGTTTAGTATTGGGTATTAAGCCTATTAAATCACCTGATTGGTTTAGTATTGGGTATTAAGCACATTAAATCACCTGATTGGTTTAGTATTGGGTATTTAGCACATTAAATCACCTGATTGGTTTAGTATTGGGTATTTAGCACATTAAATCACCTGATTGGTTTAGTATTGGGTGTTTAGCATATTAAATCACCTGATTGGTTTAGTATTGGGTATTTTGTACATTAAATCACCTGATTGATTTAGTATTGGGTGTTTAGCATATTAAATCACCTGATTGGTTTAGTATTGGGTATTTTGTACATTAAATCACCTGATTGGTTTAGTATTGGGTATTTAGTATATTAAATCACTCGATTGGTTTAGTATTGGGTATTCAGTATATTAAATCACCTGATTGGTTTAGTATTGGGTATTTAGTATATTAAATCACCTGATTGGTTTAGTATTGGGTATTTAGTATATTAAATCACCTGATTGGTTTAGTATTGGGTATTTAGTATATTAAATCACCTGATTGGTTTAGTATTGGGTATTTAGTACATTAAATCACCTGATTGGTTTAGTATTGGGTATTTAGTACATTAAATCACCTGATTGGTTTAGTATTGGGTATTAAGCCTTTTAAATCACCTGATTGGTTTAGTATTGGGTATTTAGTACATTAAATCACCTGATTGGTTTAGTATTGGGTATTTAGTATATTAAATCACCTGATTGGTTTTGTATTGGGTATTTAGTATATTAAATCACCTGATTGGTTTAGTATTGGGTATTTAGTATATTAAATCACCTGATTGGTTTAGTATTGGGTATTTAGTATATTAAATCACCTGATTGGTTTAGTATTGGGTATTTAGTATCTTAAATCACCTGATTGGTTTAGTATAGGGTATTTAGTATCTTAAATCACCTGATTGGTTTAGTATAGGGTATTTAGTATCTTAAATCACCTGATTGGTTTAGTATTGGGTATTTTGTACATTAAATCACTTGATTGGTTTAGTATTGGGTATTTTCTACATTAAATCACTTGATTGGTTTAGTATTGGGTTTTTAGTACATTAAATCACCTGATTGGTTTAGTATTGGGTATTTAGTATATTAAATCACCTGATTGGTTTAGTATTGGGTATTTAGTATCTTAAATCACCTGATTGGTTTAGTATAGGGTATTTAGTATCTTAAATCACCTGATTGGTTTAGTATAGGGTATTTAGTATATTAAATCACCTGATTGGTTTAGTATTGGGTATTTAGTATATTAAATCACCTGATTGGTTTAGTATTGGGTATTTAGTACATTAAATCACCTGATTGGTTTAGTATTGGGTATTAAGCACATTAAATCACCTGATTGGTTTAGTATTGGGTATTTTGTACATTAAATCACTTGATTGGTTTAGTATTGGGTATTTAGTACATTAAATCACCTGATTGGTTTAGTATTGGGTATTTAGTACATTAAATCACCTGATTGGTTTAGTATTGGGTATTTAGTATATTAAATCACCTGATTGGTTTAGTATTGGGTATTAAGCACATTAAATCACCTGATTGGTTTAGTATTGGGTATTTAGCACATTAAATCAACTGATTGGTTTAGTATTGGGTATTTAGCACATTAAATCACTTGATTGGTTTAGTATTGGGTATTTAGTATATTAAATCACCTGATTGGTTTAGTATTGGGTATTTAGTATATTAAATCACCTGATTGGTTTAGTATTGGGTATTTAGTACATTAAATCACCTGATTGGTGTAGTATTGGGTATTAAGCACATTAAATCACCTGATTGGTTTAGTATTGGGTATTTAGCACATTAAATCACCTGATTGGTTTAGTATTGGGTATTTAGCACATTAAATCACCTGATTGGTTTAGTATTGGGTGTTTAGCATATTAAATCACCTGATTGGTTTAGTATTGGGTATTTAGTATATTAAATCACCTGATTGGTTTAGTATTGGGTATTTAGTATATTAAATCACCTGATTGGTTTAGTATTGGGTATTTAGTATATTAAATCACCTGATTGGTTTAGTATTGGGTATTTAGTACATTAAATCACCTGATTGGTTTAGTATTGGGTATTTTGTACATTAAATCACTTGATTGGTTTAGTATTGGGTATTTAGCACATTAAATCACCTGATTGGTTTAGTATTGGGTATTTAGTATATTAAATCACCTGATTGGTTTAGTATTGGGTATTTAGTATATTAAATCACCTGATTGGTTTAGTATTGGGTATTAAGCACATTAAATCACCTGATTGGTTTAGTATTGGGTATTTAGCACATTAAATCACCTGATTGGTTTAGTATTGGGTATTTGGCACATTAAATCACCTGATTGGTTTAGTATTGGGTATTAAGCACATTAAATCACCTGATTGGTTTAGTATTGGGTATTTAGCACATTAAATCACCTGATTGGTTTAGTATTGGGTATTTGGCACATTAAATCACCTGATTGGTTTAGTATTGGGTGTTTAGCATATTAAATCACCTGATTGGTTTAGTATTGGGTATTTTCTACATTAAATCACTTGATTGGTTTAGTATTGGGTATTTTGTATATTAAATCACCTGATTGGTTTAGTATTGGGTATTTAGTATATTAAATCACTTGATTGGTTTAGTATTGGGTATTTAGTATATTAAATCACCTGATTGGTTTAGTATTGGGTATTTAGTATATTAAATCACCTGATTGGTTTAGTATTGGGTATTTAGTACATTAAATCACCTGATTGGTTTAGTATTGGGTATTTAGTATATTAAATCACCTGATTGGTTTAGTATTGGGTATTTAGTATCTTAAATCACCTCATTGGTTTAGTATAGGGTATTTAGTATCTTAAATCACCTGATTGGTTTAGTATTGGGTATTTAGTATATTAAATCACCTGATTGGTTTAGTATTGGGTATTTAGTATCTTAAATCACCTCATTGGTTTAGTATAGGGTATTAAGTATCTTAAATCACCTGATTGGTTTAGTATAGGGTATTTAGTATATTAAATCACCTGATTGGTTTAGTATTGGGTATTTAGTATATTAAATCACCTGATTGGTTTAGTATTGGGTATTTAGTACATTAAATCACCTGATTGGTTTAGTATTGGGTATTAAGCACATTAAATCACCTGATTGGTTTAGTATTGGGTATTTAGCACATTTAATCAACTGATTGGTTTAGTATTGGGTATTTAGCACATTCAATCACTTGATTGGTTTAGTATTGGGTATTTAGTATATTAAATCACCTGATTGGTTTAGTATTGGGTATTTAGTATATTAAATCACCTGATTGATTTAGTATTGGGTATTTAGTACATTAAATCACCTGATTGGTTTAGTATTGGGTATTAAGCACATTAAATCACCTGATTGGTTTAGTATTGGGTATTTAGCACATTAAATCACCTGATTGGTTTAGTATTGGGTATTTAGCACATTAAATCACCTGATTGGTTTAGTATTGGGTGTTTAGCATATTAAATCACTTGATTGGTTTAGTATTGGGTATTTAGTATATTAAATCACTTGATTGGTTTAGTATTGGGTATTTAGTATATTAAATCACCTGATTGGTTTAGTATTGGGTATTTAGTATATTAAATCACCTGATTGGTTTAGTATTGGGTATTTAGTACATTAAATCACCTGATTGGTTTAGTATTGGGTATTTAGTATATTAAATCACCTGATTGGTTTAGTATTGGGTATTTAGTACATTAAATCACCTGATTGGTTTAGTATTGGGTATTAAGCACATTAAATCACCTGATTGGTTTAGTATTGGGTATTTAGCACATTAAATCAACTGATTGGTTTAGTATTGGGTATTTAGCACATTAAATCACTTGATTGGTTTAGTATTGGGTATTTAGTATATTAAATCACCTGATTGGTTTAGTATTGGGTATTTAGTATATTAAATCACCTGATTGGTTTAGTATTGGGTATTTAGTACATTAAATCACCTGATTGGTTTAGTATTGGGTATTAAGCACATTAAATCACCTGATTGGTTTAGTATTGGGTATTTAGCACATTAAATCACCTGATTGGTTTAGTATTGGGTATTTAGCACATTAAATCACCTGATTGGTTTAGTATTGGGTGTTTAGCATATTAAATCACCTGATTGGTTTAGTATTGGGTATTTAGTATATTAAATCACCTGATTGGTTTAGTATTGGGTATTTAGTATATTAAATCACCTGATTGGTTTAGTATTGGGTATTTAGCACATTAAATCAACTGATTGGTTTAGTATTGGGTATTTAGCACATTAAATCACTTGATTGGTTTAGTATTGGGTATTTAGTATATTAAATCACCTGATTGGTTTAGTATTGGGTATTTAGTATATTAAATCACTTGATTGGTTTAGTATTGGGTATTTAGCACATTAAATCAACTGATTGGTTTAGTATTGGGTATTTAGCACATTAAATCACTTGATTGGTTTAGTATTGGGTATTTAGTATATTAAATCACCTGATTGGTTTAGTATTGGGTATTTAGTATATTAAATCACCTGATTGGTTTAGTATTGGGTATTTAGTACATTAAATCACCTGATTGGTTTAGTATTGGGTATTAAGCACATTAAATCACCTGATTGGTTTAGTATTGGGTATTAAGCACATTAAATCACCTGATTGGTTTAGTATTGGGTATTTAGCACATTAAATCACCTGATTGGTTTAGTATTGGGTATTTAGCACATTAAATCACCTGATTGGTTTAGTATTGGGTATTTAGTATATTAAATCACCTGATTGGTTTAGTATTGGGTATTTAGTATATTAAATCACCTGATTGGTTTAGTATTGGGTATTTAGTATATTAAATCACCTGATTGGTTTAGTATTGGGTATTTAGTACATTAAATCACCTGATTGGTTTAGTATTGGGTATTTAGTACATTAAATCACCTGATTGGTTTAGTATTGGGTATTAAGCCTATTAAATCACCTGATTGGTTTAGTATTGGGTATTTAGTACAATAAATCACCTGATTGGTTTAGTATTGGGTATTAAGCACATTAAATCACCTGATTGGTTTAGTATTGGGTATTTAGCACATTAAATCACCTGATTGGTTTAGTATTGGGTATTTAGCACATTAAATCACCTGATTGGTTTAGTATTGGGTGTTTAGCACATTAAATCACCTGATTGGTTTAGTATTGGGTATTTAGCACATTAAATCACCTGATTGGTTTAGTATTGGGTGTTTAGCATATTAAATCACCTGATTGGTTTAGTATTGGGTATTTTGTACATTAAATCACCTGATTGGTTTAGTATTGGGTGTTTAGCATATTAAATCACCTGATTGGTTTAGTATTGGGTATTTTGTACATTAAATCACCTGATTGGTTTAGTATTGGGTATTTTGTACATTAAATCACCTGATTGGTTTAGTATTGGGTGTTTAGCATATTAAATCACCTGATTGGTTTAGTATTGGGTATTTTGTACATTAAATCAACTGATTGGTTTAGTATTGGGTATTTAGTATATTAAATCACTTGATTGGTTTAGTATTGGGTATTTAGTATATTAAATCACCTGATTGGTTTAGTATTGGGTATTTAGTATATTAAATCACCTGATTGGTTTAGTATTGGGTATTTAGTATATTAAATCACCTGATTGGTTTAGTATTGGGTATTTAGTACATTAAATCACCTGATTGGTTTAGTATTGGGTATTTAGTACATTAAATCACCTGATTGGTTTAGTATTGGGTATTAAGCCTATTAAATCACCTGATTGGTTTAGTATTGGGTATTTAGTACATTAAATCACCTGATTGGTTTAGTATTGGGTATTAAGCACATTAAATCACCTGATTGGTTTAGTATTGGGTATTTAGCACATTAAATCAACTGATTGGTTTAGTATTGGGTATTTAGCACATTAAATCACCTGATTGGTTTAGTATTGGGTGTTTAGCATATTAAATCACCTGATTGGTTTAGTATTGGGTATTTTGTACATTAAATCACCTGATTGATTTAGTATTGGGTGTTTAGCATATTAAATCACCTGATTGGTTTAGTATTGGGTATTTTGTACATTAAATCACCTGATTGGTTTAGTATTGGGTATTTAGTATATTAAATCACTCGATTGGTTTAGTATTGGGTATTTAGTATATTAAATCACCTGATTGGTTTAGTATTGGGTATTTAGTATATTAAATCACCTGATTGGTTTAGTATTGGGTATTTAGTATATTAAATCACCTGATTGGTTTAGTATTGGGTATTTAGTACATTAAATCACCTGATTGGTTTAGTATTGGGTATTTAGTACATTAAATCACCTGATTGGTTTAGTATTGGGTATTAAGCCTTTTAAATCACCTGATTGGTTTAGTATTGGGTATTTAGTACATTAAATCACCTGATTGGTTTAGTATTGGGTATTTAGTATATTAAATCACCTGATTGGTTTTGTATTGGGTATTTAGTATATTAAATCACCTGATTGGTTTAGTATTGGGTATTTAGTATATTAAATCACCTGATTGGTTTAGTATTGGGTATTTAGTATATTAAATCATCTGATTGGTTTAGTATTGGGTATTTAGTATCTTAAATCACCTGATTGGTTTAGTATAGGGTATTTAGTATCTTAAATCACCTGATTGGTTTAGTATTGGGTATTTTGTACATTAAATCACCTGATTGGTTTAGTATTGGGTATTTAGTATATTAAATCACCTGATTGGTTTAGTATTGGGTATTTAGTATCTTAAATCACCTGATTGGTTTAGTATAGGGTATTTAGTATATTAAATCACCTGATTGGTTTAGTATTGGGTATTTAGTATATTAAATCACCTGATTGGTTTAGTATTGGGTATTTAGTACATTAAATCACCTGATTGGTTTAGTATTGGGTATTAAGCACATTAAATCACCTGATTGGATTAGTATTGGGTATTTAGCACATTAAATCAACTGATTGGTTTAGTATTGGGTATTTAGCACATTAAATCACTTGATTGGTTTAGTATTGGGTATTTAGTATATTAAATCACCTGATTGGTTTAGTATTGGGTATTTAGTATATTAAATCACCTGATTGGTTTAGTATTGGGTATTTAGTACATTAAATCACCTGATTGGTTTAGTATTGGGTATTAAGCACATTAAATCACCTGATTGGTTTAGTATTGGGTATTTAGCACATTAAATCACCTGATTGGTTTAGTATTGGGTATTTAGCACATTAAATCACCTGATTGGTTTAGTATTGGGTGTTTAGCATATTAAATCACCTGATTGGTTTAGTATTGGGTATTTAGTATATTAAATCACCTGATTGGTTTAGTATTGGGTATTTAGTATATTAAATCACCTGATTGGTTTAGTATTGGGTATTTAGTATATTAAATCACCTGATTGGTTTAGTATTGGGTATTTAGTACATTAAATCACCTGATTGGTTTAGTATTGGATATTTTGTACATTAAATCACTTGATTGGTTTAGTATTGGGTATTTAGCACATTAAATCACCTGATTGGTTTAGTATTGGGTATTTAGCATATTAAATCACTTGATTGGTTTAGTATTGGGTATTTAGTATATTAAATCACCTGATTGGTTCAGTATTGGGTATTTAGTATATTAAATCACCTGATTGGTTTAGTATTGGGTATTTAGTATATTAAATCACCTGATTGGTTTAGTATTGGGTATTTAGTACATTAAATCACCTGATTGGTTTAGTATTGGGTATTTAGTATATTAAATCACCTGATTGGTTTAGTATTGGGTATTTAGTATCTTAAATCACCTCATTGGTTTAGTATAGGGTATTTAGTATCTTAAATCACCTGATTGGTTTAGTATAGGGTATTTAGTATATTAAATCACCTGATTGGTTTAGTATTGGGTATTTAGTATATTAAATCACCTGATTGGTTTAGTATTGGGTATTTAGTACATTAAATCACCTGATTGGTTTAGTATTGGGTATTAAGCACATTAAATCACCTGATTGGTTTAGTATTGGGTATTTAGCACATTAAATCAACTGATTGGTTTAGTATTGGGTATTTAGCACATTAAATCACTTGATTGGTTTAGTATTGGGTATTTAGTATATTAAATCACCTGATTGGTTTAGTATTGGGTATTTAGTATATTAAATCACCTGATTGGTTTAGTATTGGGTATTTAGTACATTAAATCACCTGATTGGTTTAGTATTGGGTATTAAGCACATTAAATCACCTGATTGGTTTAGTATTGGGTATTTAGCACATTAAATCACCTGATTGGTTTAGTATTGGGTATTTAGCACATTAAATCACCTGATTGGTTTAGTATTGGGTGTTTAGCATATTAAATCACCTGATTGGTTTAGTATTGGGTATTTAGTATATTAAATCACCTGATTGGTTTAGTATTGGGTATTTAGTATATTAAATCACCTGATTGGTTTAGTATTGGGTATTTAGTATATTAAATCATCTGATTGGTTTAGTATTGGGTATTTAGTATCTTAAATCACCTGATTGGTTTAGTATAGGGTATTTAGTATCTTAAATCACCTGATTGGTTTAGTATTGGGTATTTTGTACATTAAATCACCTGATTGGTTTAGTATTGGGTATTTAGTATATTAAATCACCTGATTGGTTTAGTATTGGGTATTTAGTATCTTAAATCACCTGATTGGTTTAGTATAGGGTATTTAGTATATTAAATCACCTGATTGGTTTAGTATTGGGTATTTAGTATATTAAATCACCTGATTGGTTTAGTATTGGGTATTTAGTACATTAAATCACCTGATTGGTTTAGTATTGGGTATTAAGCACATTAAATCACCTGATTGGATTAGTATTGGGTATTTAGCACATTAAATCAACTGATTGGTTTAGTATTGGGTATTTAGCACATTAAATCACTTGATTGGTTTAGTATTGGGTATTTAGTATATTAAATCACCTGATTGGTTTAGTATTGGGTATTTAGTATATTAAATCACCTGATTGGTTTAGTATTGGGTATTTAGTACATTAAATCACCTGATTGGTTTAGTATTGGGTATTAAGCACATTAAATCACCTGATTGGTTTAGTATTGGGTATTTAGCACATTAAATCACCTGATTGGTTTAGTATTGGGTATTTAGCACATTAAATCACCTGATTGGTTTAGTATTGGGTGTTTAGCATATTAAATCACCTGATTGGTTTAGTATTGGGTATTTAGTATATTAAATCACCTGATTGGTTTAGTATTGGGTATTTAGTATATTAAATCACCTGATTGGTTTAGTATTGGGTATTTAGTATATTAAATCACCTGATTGGTTTAGTATTGGGTATTTAGTACATTAAATCACCTGATTGGTTTAGTATTGGGTATTTTGTACATTAAATCACTTGATTGGTTTAGTATTGGGTATTTAGCACATTAAATCACCTGATTGGTTTAGTATTGGGTATTTAGCATATTAAATCACTTGATTGGTTTAGTATTGGGTATTTAGTATATTAAATCACCTGATTGGTTCAGTATTGGGTATTTAGTATATTAAATCACCTGATTGGTTTAGTATTGGGTATTTAGTATATTAAATCACCTGATTGGTTTAGTATTGGGTATTTAGTACATTAAATCACCTGATTGGTTTAGTATTGGGTATTTAGTATATTAAATCACCTGATTGGTTTAGTATTGGGTATTTAGTATCTTAAATCACCTCATTGGTTTAGTATAGGGTATTTAGTATCTTAAATCACCTGATTGGTTTAGTATAGGGTATTTAGTATATTAAATCACCTGATTGGTTTAGTATTGGGTATTTAGTATATTAAATCACCTGATTGGTTTAGTATTGGGTATTTAGTACATTAAATCACCTGATTGGTTTAGTATTGGGTATTAAGCACATTAAATCACCTGATTGGTTTAGTATTGGGTATTTAGCACATTAAATCAACTGATTGGTTTAGTATTGGGTATTTAGCACATTAAATCACTTGATTGGTTTAGTATTGGGTATTTAGTATATTAAATCACCTGATTGGTTTAGTATTGGGTATTTAGTATATTAAATCACCTGATTGGTTTAGTATTGGGTATTTAGTACATTAAATCACCTGATTGGTTTAGTATTGGGTATTAAGCACATTAAATCACCTGATTGGTTTAGTATTGGGTATTTAGCACATTAAATCACCTGATTGGTTTAGTATTGGGTATTTAGCACATTAAATCACCTGATTGGTTTAGTATTGGGTGTTTAGCATATTAAATCACCTGATTGGTTTAGTATTGGGTATTTAGTATATTAAATCACCTGATTGGTTTAGTATTGGGTATTTAGTATATTAAATCACCTGATTGGTTTAGTATTGGGTATTTAGTATATTAAATCACCTGATTGGTTTAGTATTGGGTATTTAGTACATTAAATCACCTGATTGGTTTAGTATTGGGTATTTTGTACATTAAATCACTTGATTGGTTTAGTATTGGGTATTTAGCACATTAAATCACCTGATTGGTTTAGTATTGGGTATTTAGCATATTAAATCACTTGATTGGTTTAGTATTGGGTATTTAGTATATTAAATCACCTGATTGGTTTAGTATTGGGTATTTAGTATATTAAATCACCTGATTGGTTTAGTATTGGGTATTTTGTATATTAAATCACCTGATTGGTTTAGTATTGGGTATTTAGTATATTAAATCACTTGATTGGTTTAGTATTGGGTATTTAGTATATTAAATCACCTGATTGGTTTAGTATTGGGTATTTAGTATATTAAATCACCTGATTGGTTTAGTATTGGGTATTTAGTACATTAAATCACCTGATTGGTTTAGTATTGGGTATTTAGTATATTAAATCACCTGATTGGTTTAGTATTGGGTATTTAGTATCTTAAATCACCTCATTGGTTTAGTATAGGGTATTTAGTATCTTAAATCACCTGATTGGTTTAGTATTGGGTATTTAGTATATTAAATCACCTGATTGGTTTAGTATTGGGTATTTAGTATCTTAAATCACCTCATTGGTTTAGTATAGGGTATTTAGTATCTTAAATCACCTGATTGGTTTAGTATAGGGTATTTAGTATATTAAATCACCTGATTGGTTTAGTATTGGGTATTTAGTATATTAAATCACCTGATTGGTTTAGTATTGGGTATTTAGTACATTAAATCACCTGATTGGTTTAGTATTGGGTATTAAGCACATTAAATCACCTGATTGGTTTAGTATTGGGTATTTAGCACATTAAATCAACTGATTGGTTTAGTATTGGGTATTTAGCACATTAAATCACCTGATTGGTTTAGTATTGGGTGTTTAGCACATTAAATCACCTGATTGGTTTAGTATTGGGTATTTTGTACATTAAATCACTTGATTGGTTTAGTATTGGGTATTTAGTATATTAAATCACCTGATTGGTTTAGTATTGGGTATTTAGTATATTAAATCACCTGATTGGTTTAGTATTGGGTATTTAGTACATTAAATCACCTGATTGGTTTAGTATTGGGTATTTAGCACATTAAATCACCTGATTGGTTTAGTATTGGGTATTTAGCACATTAAATCACCTGATTGGTTTAGTATTGGGTATTTAGCACATTAAATCACCTGATTGGTTTAGTATTGGGTGTTTAGCATATTAAATCACCTGATTGGTTTAGTATTGGGTATTTTCTACATTAAATCACTTGATTGGTTTAGTATTGGGTATTTAGTATATTAAATCACCTGATTGGTTTAGTATTGGGTATTTAGTACATTAAATCACCTGATTGGTTTAGTATTGGGTATTTAGTATATTTAATCACCTGATTGGTTTAGTATTGGGTATTTAGTACATTAAATCACCTGATTGGTTTAGTATTGGGTATTAAGCACATTAAATCACCTGATTGGTTTAGTATTGGGTATTTAGCACATTAAATCACCTGATTGGTTTAGTATTGGGTATTTAGCACATTAAATCACCTGATTGGTTTAGTATTGGGTGTTTAGCATATTAAATCACCTGATTGGTTTAGTATGGGGTATTTTGTACATTAAATCACTTGATTGGTTTAGTATTGGGTATTTAGTATATTAAATCACCTGATTGGTTTAGTATTGGGTATTTATAATATTAAATCACCTGATTGGTTTAGTATTGGGTATTTAGTACATTAAATCACCTGATTGGTTTAGTATTGGGTATTAAGCACATTAAATCACCTGATTGGTTTAGTATTGGCTATTTAGCACATTAAATCACCTGATTGGTTTAGTATTGGGTATTTAGCACATTAAATCACCTGAGTGGCGCAGTGGTCTAAGGCACTGCATCGCAGTGCTAACTGTGCCACTAGAGATCCTGGTTCGAATCCAGGCTCTGTCGCAGCCGGCCGCGACCGGGAGACTCATGGACGGCGCACAATTGGCCCAGCGTTGTCCAGGGTACGGGAGGGAATGGCCGGCAGGGATGTAGCTCAGTTGATAGAGCATGGCGTTTGCAACGCCAGGGTTGTGGGTTCGTTTCCCACGGGGGCCCAGTATAAAAAAAAAAATGTATTCACTAACTGTAAGTCGCTCTGGATAAGAGCGTCTGCTAAATGACTAAAATGTAAAATGTAAATGTAAATGATTGGTTTAGTATTGGGTGTTTAGCATATTAAATCACCTGATTGGTTTAGTATTGGGTATTTTCTACATTAAATCACTTGATTGGTTTAGTATTGGGTATTTTGTATATTAAATCACCTGATTGGTTTAGTATTGGGTATTTAGTATATTAAATCACTTGATTGGTTTAGTATTGGGTATTTAGTATATTAAATCACCTGATTGGTTTAGTATTGGGTATTTAGTACATTAAATCACCTGATTGGTTTAGTATTGGGTATTTAGTACATTAAATCACCTGATTGGTTTAGTATTGGGTATTAAGCACATTAAATCACCTGATTGGTTTAGTATTGGGTATTTAGCACATTAAATCACCTGATTGGTTTAGTATTGGGTATTTAGCACATTAAATCACCTGATTGGTTTAGTATTGGGTATTTAGTACATTAAATCACCTGATTGGTTTAGTATTGGGTATTTTGTACATTAAATCACTTGATTGGTTTAGTATTGGGTATTTAGCACATTAAATCACCTGATTGGTTTAGTATTGGGTATTTAGCATATTAAATCACTTGATTGGTTTAGTATTGGGTATTTAGTATATTAAATCACCTGATTGGTTTAGTATTGGGTATTTAGTATATTAAATCACCTGATTGGTTTAGTATTGGGTATTTAGTATATTAAATCACCTGATTGGTTTAGTATTGGGTATTAAGCACATTAAATCACCTGATTGGTTTAGTATTGGGTATTTAGCACATTAAATCACCTGATTGGTTTAGTATTGGGTATTTAGCACATTAAATCACCTGATTGGTTTAGTATTGGGTGTTTAGCATATTAAATCACCTGATTGGTTTAGTATTGGGTATTTTCTACATTAAATCACTTGATTGGTTTAGTATTGGGTATTTTGTATATTAAATCACCTGATTGGTTTAGTATTGGGTATTTAGTATATTAAATCACTTGATTGGTTTAGTATTGGGTATTTAGTATATTAAATCACCTGATTGGTTTAGTATTGGGTATTTAGTATATTAAATCACCTGATTGGTTTAGTATTGGGTATTTAGTACATTAAATCACCTGATTGGTTTAGTATTGGGTATTTAGTATATTAAATCACCTGATTGGTTTAGTATTGGGTATTTAGTATCTTAAATCACCTCATTGGTTTAGTATAGGGTATTTAGTATCTTAAATCACCTGATTGGTTTAGTATTGGGTATTTAGTATATTAAATCACCTGATTGGTTTAGTATTGGGTATTTAGTATCTTAAATCACCTCATTGGTTTAGTATAGGGTATTTAGTATCTTAAATCACCTGATTGGTTTAGTATAGGGTATTTAGTATATTAAATCACCTGATTGGTTTAGTATTGGGTATTTAGTATATTAAATCACCTTATTGGTTTAGTATTGGGTATTTAGTACATTAAATCACCTGATTGGTTTAGTATTGGGTATTAAGCACATTAAATCACCTGATTGGTTTAGTATTGGGTATTTAGCACATTAAATCAACTGATTGGTTTAGTATTGGGTATTTAGCACATTAAATCACCTGATTGGTTTAGTATTGGGTGTTTAGCACATTAAATCACCTGATTTGTTTAGTATTGGGTATTTTGTACATTAAATCACTTGATTGGTTTAGTATTGGGTATTTAGTATATTAAATCACCTGATTGGTTTAGTATTGGGTATTTAGTACATTAAATCACCTGATTGGTTTAGTATTGGGTATTTAGCACATTAAATCACCTGATTGGTTTAGTATTGGGTATTTAGCACATTAAATCACCTGATTGGTTTAGTATTGGGTGTTTAGCACATTAAATCACCTGATTGGTTTAGTATTGGGTGTTTAGCATATTAAATCACCTGATTGGTTTAGTATTGGGTATTTTCTACATTAAATCACTTGATTGGTTTAGTATTGGGTATTTAGTATATTAAATCACCTGATTGGTTTAGTATTGGGTATTTAGTACATTAAATCACCTGATTGGTTTAGTATTGGGTATTTAGTATATTTAATCACCTGATTGGTTTAGTATTGGGTATTTAGTACATTAAATCACCTGATTGGTTTAGTATTGGGTATTAAGCACATTAAATCACCTGATTGGTTTAGTATTGGGTATTTAGCACATTAAATCACCTGATTGGTTTAGTATTGGGTATTTAGCACATTAAATCACCTGATTGGTTTAGTATTGGGTGTTTAGCATATTAAATCACCTGATTGGTTTAGTATTGGGTATTTTGTACATTAAATCACTTGATTGGTTTAGTATTGGGTATTTAGTATATTAAATCACCTGATTGGTTTAGTATTGGGTATTTAGTATATTAAATCACCTGATTGGTTTAGTATTGGGTATTTAGTACATTAAATCACCTGATTGGTTTAGTATTGGGTATTAAGCACATTAAATCACCTGATTGGTTTAGTATTGGCTATTTATCACATTAAATCACCTGATTGGTTTAGTATTGGGTATTTAGCACATTAAATCACCTGAGTGGCGCAGTGGTCTAAGGCACTGCATCGCAGTGCTAACTGTGCCACTAGAGATCCTGGTTCGAATCCAGGCTCTGTCGCAGCCGGCCGCGACCGGGAGACTCATGGACGGCGCACAATTGGCCCAGCGTTGTCCAGGGTACGGGAGGGAATGGCCGGCAGGGATGTAGCTCAGTTGATAGAGCATGGCGTTTGCAACGCCAGGGTTGTGGGTTCGTTTCCCACGGGGGCCCAGTATAAAAAAAAAAATGTATTCACTAACTGTAAGTCGCTCTGGATAAGAGCGTCTGCTAAATGACTAAAATGTAAATGTAAATGATTGGTTTAGTATTGGGTGTTTAGCATATTAAATCACCTGATTGGTTTAGTATTGGGTATTTTCTACATTAAATCACTTGATTGGTTTAGTATTGGGTATTTTGTATATTAAATCACCTGATTGGTTTAGTATTGGGTATTTAGTATATTAAATCACTTGATTGGTTTAGTATTGGGTATTTAGTATATTAAATCACCTGATTGGTTTAGTATTGGGTATTTAGTACATTAAATCACCTGATTGGTTTAGTATTGGGTATTTAGTACATTAAATCACCTGATTGGTTTAGTATTGGGTATTAAGCACATTAAATCACCTGATTGGTTTAGTATTGGGTATTTAGCACATTAAATCACCTGATTGGTTTAGTATTGGGTATTTAGCACATTAAATCACCTGATTGGTTTAGTATTGGGTATTTTGTACATTAAATCACTTGATTGGTTTAGTATTGGGTATTTAGTATATTAAATCACCTGATTGGTTTATTATTGGGTATTTAGTATATTAAATCACCTGATTGGTTTAGTATTGGGTATTTAGTACATTAAATCACCTGATTGGTTTAGTATTGGGTATTAAGCACATTAAATCACCTGATTGGTTTAGTATTGGGTATTTAGTACATTAAATCACCTGATTGGTTTAGTATTGGGTGTTTAGCATATTAAATCACCTGATTGGTTTAGTATTGGGTATTTTCTACATTAAATCACTTGATTGGTTTAGTATTGGGTATTTTGTATATTAAATCACCTGATTGGTTTAGTATTGGGTATTTAGTATATTAAATCACTTGATTGGTTTAGTATTGGGTATTTAGTATATTAAATCACCTGATTGGTTTAGTATTGGGTATTTAGTACATTAAATCACCTGATTGGTTTAGTATTGGGTATTTAGTACATTAAATCACCTGATTGGTTTAGTATTGGGTATTAAGCACATTAAATCACCTGATTGGTTTAGTATTGGGTATTTAGCACATTAAATCACCTGATTGATTTAGTATTGGGTGTTTAGCACATTAAATCACCTGATTGGTTTAGTATTGGGTGTTTAGCATATTAAATCACCTGATTGGTTTAGTATTGGGTATTTAGTATATTAAATCACCTGGCATCATGAATAACTACTAATTATTATTCATTAATCAGTCAGCCAGTCACCATTTACCCACAATGCAGCATGGATTTGATGCTCTCCAACACGGCCAGTGGTTTAGTAGACATAAAGGCTACACTACACGATGTACCCAGTCAGGGAACCTGAAAGAGCATGAGAGGACACACACACAAGACAATCCCTACAATCCTGTCTTATCCAGTGTCCTGTGTGAATTTAAGTATGCTCTCTCTAATTCTCTCGTTCTCTCTTTCTCTCTGAGAACCTGAGCCCTAGGACCATACGTCAGGACTACCGGGCATGATGACACCCTGCTGCCCCCAGTCCGCCTGGCCTTGCTGCTATTCCAGTTTCAACTGTTCTGCCTGCGGCTACAAAACCCCTACCTGTCCCAGACCTGCTGTTTTCAACTCTAAATGATCGGCTATGAAAAGCCAACTGAGAGACCTGAGCCCTAGGACCATACGTCGGGACTACCGGCCGTGGTGACTCCTTGCTATCCCCAGTCCGCCTGGCCTTGCTGCTATTCCAGTTTAAACTGTTCTGCCTGCGGTTATGGAACCCCTACCTGTCCCAGACCTGCTGTTTTAAACTCTAATGATCGGCTATGAAAAGCCAACTGAGATTTATTCCTGATTATTATTTGACCATGCTTGTCACTTATGAACATTTTTGAACATCTTGGCATGGTTCTGTTATAATCTCCACCCGGCACAGCCAGAAGAGGACTGGCCACCCCTCATAGCCTGGTTCCTCTCTAGGTTTCTTCCTAGGTTTTGCCTTTCTAGGGAGTTTTTCCTAGCCACCGTGCTTCTACACCTGCATTACTAGCTGTTTGGGGTTTTAGGCTGGGTTTCTGTACAGCACTTCGAGATATTAGCTGATGTAAGAAGGGCTATATAAAATAAAATTGATTGAACATACTAATACACAGGAGGAGAAGACATACCACTGCTCTCACACAGGAGGAGAAGACATACCACTGCTCTCACACAGGAGGAGAAGACATACCACTGCTCTCATTGTGGAAAGCTTGTTGACAGGTGAGTTCTAGGCTCTTTCTCAAATCATTATTCCTCGATTCCTCTCCTCTATTCCTTCTAAAACCCATTGGAGAAGAAGGTCAGAGGGGAGGGACCTTGTACCTTCTCCTCCAATACAGTTGATACAATACAGGTGAGGAGACAGGATGCGAATCAAGGAAAGACAACGTGAGAAAGCCCTAGTAGCCATCTTGTGGTGATGTCACCCACCCTGAGACCTACACTACTGTTATCCTGTCCAACCAAGATCAGGGTTTTGGTAGGATAATGGCTGCTGCTTTTTGGGTATGAAGTGCTGTTGTGGAAAGGGGTTTCATCCTAGGTCAGCCATACAGGGATTGTTACACCAATGATCAGACATCATCTGCAGCTGAACATCAATATCATCAGACAAAATTAGAGCGAGTAACAACCAAATAAAACAGACAAACAGGGAATGTTCAAGGACCAAAAAAAGACACTATACCTCATTCAAAGAATCAACACTTTATTTCATATCATACAAAGAACGCCTATGGTTTGGCGGGTTAAGACATTAATCTTACTCCAAAAGAAGAGATTGAATAGTTGAATGAATAGTGTCTAATCCAAATAATCAGGGGCTGGAACAGAAACCTGCCCACCCAGTAGCTAGATCTCTAGCAGTAAGGTTGGCCATGCATGTTCTAGATCTATACATTGTTGCTTTAACAGTATTGTTGTAGTCCTACAACCAATTCTAACAGTAACCCAATAGCATATACAGAGCTTTCAGAAAGTATTCAGACCCCTTGACTTTTTCCACATTTTGTTACGTTACAGCCTTATTCTAAAATTGGTTAAATAATATTGCTTTCCTCATCAATCTACACACAATACCACATAATGACAATTACGAAGCGAAAACAGGTTTGTCTAATTTTTTGCAAATGTATAAAAAAAAACACCAACAGATATACCTTATTTACATAAGTATTCAGACCCTTTGACACCTTATTTACATAAGTACTCAGACCCTTTGCTATGAGACTCGAAATTGAGCTCAGGTACATCCTGTTTCCATTGATCATCCTTGATGTTTCTACAACTTTATTGGAGTCCACCTGCTGTAAATTCAACTGATTGGACATGATTTGGGCACATACCTGTCCATGTAACGTCCCACAGTTGACAGTGCATATCAGAGCAAAAATCAAGCCATGAGGTCGAAGGAATTGTCCGTAGAGCTCTGAGACAGGATTGTGTTGAGGCACAGATCTGGGGAAGGGTACCAAAAACTTTCTGCAGTATTGAAGGTCCAAAAGAACACAGTGGCCTCCATCATTCTTAAATGGAAGATGTTTGGAACACCCAAGACTCTGAGCAATCGGGGGAGAAGGGCCTTGGTCAGGGAGGTGACCAAGAACCTGATGGTCACTCTGACAGAGCTCCAGAGTTCCTCTATGGAGATATGAGAACCTTCCAGAAGGACAACCATCTCTGCAGCACTCCACCAATCAGGCCTTTATGGTAGAGTGGCCAGACTGAAGCCACTTCTCAGTAAAAGGCACATGACAGCCCGCTTCGAGTTTGCCAAAAGGCACCTAAAGACTCTCAGACCATGAGAAAGAAGATTCTCTGATCTGATGAAACCAAGATTGAATGCCAAGCGTCACGTCTGCAGGAAACCAGGCACCATCCCTACGGTGTAGCATGGTGGTGGCAGCAGCATCATGCTGTGGGGATGTTTTTCAGTGGCAGGGACTGGCAGACCAGTCAGGATCGAGGGAAAGATGAACTGAGCAAAGTACAGATATTTTCCCCCTGACATCCATATCATGCTGAAATCAATAGAACAGGGGGCAAACGACTAGAGTTCTACATTGTGACATTATTAATTAAAATACTCCTACTACAATGTTAAAACATTCTACATTGTGACATTATTCATAAAAATACTCCTACTACAATGTTAAAACATTCTACATTGTGACATTATTTCATTGATATCATGAAACAACTCCTTCATGTATGTATTTTCTGATGTTTGATCAGAGATCTTTTATCAGAGTATCTCTTGTCACATTGATCACAGCTATATTTCTCTCCTGTGTGTCTTCTCTGGTGTGATACCAGGCTGCTTGACTGAGTAAAACTCTTCCCACATTGATTACAGCTATATGGTTTCTCTCCTGTGTGTGTTCTCTGGTGTGATACCAGGCTGCTTGACTGAGTAAAACTCTTCCCACATTGATTACAGATATAAGGTTTCTCTCCTGTGTGTGTTCTCTGGTGTGATACAAGGCTGCTTGACTGAGTAAAACTCTTCCCACATTGATCACAGCTATAAGGATTCTCTCCTGTGTGTGCTCTCTTGTGTATTGTCAGATGGCTAGATGTAACAAAACTCTTCCCACATTGATCACAGCTATAAGGTTTCACTCCTGTGTGCGCTCTCAGATGTACTATCAGCCAGCTTGAGTGAGTAAAACTCTTCCCACATTGAGTACATTTACAAGGTTTCTCTACTGTGTGTATTTTCTGGTGTGATTTTAAATCTGTTGAACTAACAAAACTCTTTCCGCAGTCAGGGCAGTGGTAAGGTTTCTCTCCTGTGTGCCCTCTCAGATGTACTATTAGGCAGCTTGAATGAGTAAAACTCTTCCCACATTGATCACAGCTATAAGGTTTCTCTCCTGTGTGTATTCTCTGGTGTGATTTCAGGCAGCTAGACTGAGTAAAACTCTTCCCACATTGAGCACAGCCATAAGGTTTCTCTCCAGTGTGAATTCTCAAGTGTACTTTAAGTGAGTCTGACCGTGAGTAACTCTTCCCACACTCAAAACAATGGTGAGGTTTCTCTCCTGTGTGTACTCGCTTGTGTATTTTAAGTTCTGATGAAGATTTGCAACGTTTCTGACAGTCAGAGCAGGAATTAGATTTCTTCCCTGTGGGTCTCTGGTGGTGTTTCTTGAGGTGATCTGATCTGTAGAGACTCTTCTCTGCCTCGTCAGCGTCATGATGTTGTTGAGGCTCCTCAGAGGATCCAGGAAAGTCACGTCTCTCTCCTGTGTGAACGACAAAGTCAGAGAGATGGTTAAAGGCCCACAACAGCAGAAATACACTGTTTATTTGAGATAAAAGGTGATGCCCAGAGCGTACCCATGAAGTTGTGCAACAATTGACGTATGTTAAATTATTTGACAATTGTCTTTTATATAGTCAAGTGAGCAACAATAGTCATATTTTGTCTTGTTTTCACATTAGTAGTAACATCGATGATTCTAGGCTAGAAATAAGTTATTAAAGTTGAAGAAACCTTAGGCAATGCACC
The DNA here is from genome assembly GCF_964263955.1 of Coregonus lavaretus. Lineage (NCBI taxonomy): Eukaryota > Metazoa > Chordata > Actinopteri > Salmoniformes > Salmonidae > Coregonus > Coregonus lavaretus. Next base: position 3,936,026 of record NW_028161510.1, on the reverse strand, counting down.
AGACCACTTTTGGTCACCAATATAGGCCCCTTTCTGTGTTCGAAAAATTGCTGCACGAGGGCGATGCACACGCAATTTGGTTGCAGAAACTCCTCCCTGCTAATACAGAAACCGCTAGTTATGGATGTAGTATATCTGCAAGGAGGAAAAATGGTGAGCAAAGATTTTAGTTTTTTGTTAGGCTTTGTTACTTTGGTCCCAGCTCTCTGCAGGTCATTCACTAGGTCCCCCCGTGTGGTTCTGGGATTTTTGCTCACCGTTCTTGTGATCATTTTGACCCCACGGGGTGAGATCTTGCGTGGAGCCCCAGATTGAGGGAGATTATCAGTGGTCTTGTATGTCTTCCATTTCCTAATACTTGCTCCCACAGTTGATTTCTTCAAACCAACCTGCTTACCTATTGCAGATTCAGTCTTCCCAGCCTGGTGCAGGTCTACAATTTTGTTTCTGGTGTCCTTTGACAGCTCTTTGGTCTTGGCCATAGTGGAGTTTGGAGTGTGACTGTTTGAGGTTGTGGACAGGTGTCTTTTATCCTGATAACAAGTTCAAACAGGTGCCATTAATACAGGTAACGAGTGGAGGACAGAGGAGCCTCTTAAAGAAGTTGTTACAGGTCTGTGAGAGCCAGAAATCTTGCTTGTTTGTAGGTGACCAAATACTTATTTTCCACCATAATTTGCAAATAAATTCATAAAAAATCCTACAATGTGATTTTCTGGATTTTTTTTCCTCAATTTGTCTGTCATAGTTGACGTGTACCTATGATGAAAATTACAGGCCTCTCTCATATTTTTAAGTGGGAGAACTTGCACAATTGGTGGCTGACTAAATACTTTTTTTCCCACTGTGTGTATATATATATATACAGTTGGGAGAACAACTATTTGATATACTGCCGATTCTGCACGTTGTCCTACTTAAAAATTACAGACCTCTACATTCTTTGTATCATAGGTACACTTCAACTGTGAGAGACGGAATCTAAAACAAAAACCCAGAAAATCACATTGTATGATTTTTAAGTAATTAATTTGCATTTTATTGCATGACATAAGTATTTGATACATCAGAAAAGCGGAACTTAATATTTGGTACAGAAACCTTTGTTTGCAATTACAGAGATCATACGTTTCCTGTAGGTCTTGACCATAATTGCACACACTGCAGCAGGGATTTTGGCCCACTCCTCCATACAGACCTTCTCCAGATCCTTCAGGTTTCGGGGCTGTCGCTGGGCAATACGGACTTTCAGCTCCCTCCAAAGATTTTCTATTGGATTCAGGTCTGGAGACTGGCTAGGCCACTTACGGAGCCACTCCTTAGTTGCCCTGGCTGTGTGTTTCGGGTCGTTGTCATGCTGGAAGACCCAACCACGACCCATCTTCAATGCTCTTACTGAGGGAAGGAGGTTGTTGGCCAAGATCTCGCAATACATGGCACCATCCATCCTCCCCTCAATATGGTGCAGTCGTCCTGTCCCCTTTGCAGAAAAGCATCCCCAAAGAATGATGTTTCCACCTCCATGCTTCACGGTTGGGAAGGTGTTCTTGGGATTGTACTCATCCTTCTTCTTCCTCCAAACAAGGCGAGTGGAGTTTAGACCAAAAAGCAATATTTTTGTCTCATCAGACCACATGACCTTCTCCCATTCCTCCTCTGGATCATCCAGATGGTCATTGGAAAACTTCAGATGGGCCTGGACATGCGCTGGCTTGAGCAGGGGGACCTTGCGTGCGCTGCAGGATTTTAATCCATAACGGCGTAGTGTGTTACTAATGGTTTTCTTTGAGACTGTGGTCCCAGCTCTCTTCAGGTCATTGACCAGGTCCTGCCGTGTAGTTCTGGGCTGATCCCTCACCTTCCTCAGGATCATTGATGCCTCACGAGGTGAGATCTTGCATGGAGCCCCAGACCGAGGGTGATTGACCGTCATCTTGAACTTCTTCCATTTTCTAATAATTGCGCCAACAGTTGTTGCCTTCTCACCAAGCTGCTTGCCTATTGTCCTGTAGCCCATCCCAGCCTTGTGCAGGTCTACAATTTTATCCCTGATGTCCTTACACAGCTCTCTGGTCTTGGCCATTGTGGAGAGGTTGGAGTCTGTTTGATTGAGTGTGTGGACAGGTGTCTTTTACACAGGTAACGAGTTCAAACAGGTGCAGTTAATACAGGTAATGAGTGAAGAACAGGAGGGCTTCTTAAAGAAAAACTAACAGGTCTGTGAGAGCCGGAATTCTTACTGGTTGGCAGGTGATCAAATACTTATGTCATGCAATAAAATGCAAATTAATTACTTTAAAATCATACAATGTGATTTTCTGGATTTTTGTTTTAGATTCCGTCTCTCACAGTTGAAGTATACCTATGATAAAAAATACAGACCTCTACATGCTTTGTAAGTAGGAAAACCTGCAAAATCGGCAGTGTATCAAATACTTGTTCTCCCCACTGTAAGTCCGGGAGCAGTTCAGTGGTCAATTGGTGCTACGAAACAGGCGAGTTGGAGGCACGGCTGTTGATTGCGCGTGCTAGCGGGCCCGGGGCTAGCAGATGGATCTTAGTGGTCGTCGCAACGGGAAGCCTGTTGAAACCACATCAGACGATTACGTCGGCAGACCAGTCGTGGTGGATCGGCGGGGCTCCGTGTCAACACTAGGAAGTCCCGTCCGGTTGACAGAGAGGTAGATAGCCGGGAGAGGCTAGCTCAAGGCTAACTGGGGTTAGCTTCAGGGCAGTGGTGATTAGCCAACCATGACAACAGCCATTCAGCCAGACAACAGCCATTCGGTTGCAGCTAGCTAGTTGCGATGATCCGGTGTTAAGGTCCAGTGATTCAGTGATTCCGGCAGAATATCCGATATGCTCTGGGTCGATAGCGCGCTGTGCAGACTGGCCAATTATTGTCCAGGCTAGAGCTGGTTGGTAGGTAGTGCAGGCCACGGCAACGGACAATGGTGAAGACCGCTAATAGTGGCTAATAGCAAGTAGCTAGTTAGCTGGCTAGCTGGCTAGTTTCAGCCAGAGGTTCTGGATAAAAATGTATGAAGAAATAATAGAATCCGTTCCACATTGGGTGAGGCGGGTTGCAGGAAGGTATATTTAGTTAAAGGATGGAAAGTGAGATTGAGAAATATATACGAAAAAGACAAAAAAACTAAAAGACAGGCTATTTACATGAGGACTACAGAAAACACGGCCACACTGCTACGCCATCTTGGATCAATGGATGCAAGGACTGACCATCAATGACATCACCATTATAGTTTTAACCATGTTGAGGCTATACAGTGTTGGTTTACATTTACATTGTTTCTAAACATTGGAGTAGAAAAAGCTTATTTTGGGATATGATGGGGTACGACAGTTGAACTAAGCTCATGAGGCATGTATTATATTCTTCATGAATCAATGGATATATATAAATAATTTAAAAGTCCAAATATGGATGTAGCAACTGCAGATTTCCCCTTTAACACCACACATCAGTTCAACAACTGCAGAGTGTGTGCCTCTGTTCTTAAGACAGTACTTACTAGTGTTAATCAGGGCCCGGTTTCTCAAAACCATCTTACTGCTAAGTTCATCATTAGAACCATTGGATGCCTTAAGATGCCTTTGGGAAACCGGAACCAGATATCCAGTTTCCTCCTCTTCTTCCTCCTCCTTTTTCGATGTGACAGTCATCTCCTCCTCCTCTTCTTTCACTCTGAACACGTCTTCCTCTTCTTTCACTGTAACATCCTCCCCCTCTTTCACTCTGAACGCGTCTTCCTCTTCTTTCACTGTAACGTCTTTCTCTTCTTCTTTCACGGTAACAGCTTCACCCTCTACTTGTTTTTGTATTGTAACATCCTCCTCTTCCTCCTCCTCTTTCACTAGAGCTTCTTTCTCCGTCCAGCAGACCTCCTCTTCTTTAGCAGGAGGAGAGTAGCTTAGTGAGCTCATGGTCGGGGGTGTTCGCTAGCTAGGCTAGTGCTAACTTAACCAGCCAGCTAGCTGACCAATAACAACAACACCGTAAATATGAAATTAAATGGGATAACTAACTAGACGACAGAAGTAGGTTTAAAACACAGTGGCTAATATACACGAAAGCGTCTAAAGCGCTTTATTGGTTCGGCTATTTTGTCTAGCAAGCTACCGAGGTGTCTGACTAACTGTTGCTGCTGTTGAAAGAAGCGTCCCGTCCACTAGATTATACGTCACACTAGCAGCACAGCCTTAAAGTCCCACATCGCCATCTGCTGACTGGAGTGGGTAACGAAGTTGAGTAAAATGTAGATTTTATTTTCAGACAAAAAGTTAAAGGGTAGGAAGCATGTGTTTTTACTCACCAATGTAACAACACAGTGTGGTTAAAGACTTAGGAACTTAGTTGTAGTCACGATCTGGTTACCTATTAAATTCAAACAGTTATGTTTTTGCGTTATTTCATATTTATTAACTTATTTCCAGATATCTTCTAAACTACCCACAATGCACTATTTCTCAACGTCATATGGAGGATCTACTCTGTGCTACCGAGTTTGTATAATAGCTCGGTAGCTAGCTCAAGCTTGCAAACGTTAGCCACACCTCATGTTTTTCATGCACTGTGTAGTTGTGTTATCTAGTGTGAACCTGTTACCACAATAGGCTCTGGTGCCTTCTTGCCGTGGGCTCAAAACCAAAGAGAAAATCAGACCTGGAGGTGACATTTTAGACCCTGGCTGTAAATCTAATACTTAGGTGCTTTAAGTCATGCATGAAAGGTCTGGGGTGGTTCCGTGGATATAAGTTACTGACCTAAAACTCACTAGTTTCTATAACTCTCGTCTTGCTAAAACTCACTAGCTTCTAGAACTCTGGTCTTCCTAAAACTCACTAGCTTCTAGAACTCTGGTCTTCCTAAAACTCACTAGCTTCTAGAACTCTGGTCGTCCTAAAACTCACTAGCTTCCAAAACTCACTGGCTTCTAGAACTCTTGTCTTCCTAAAACTCATTAGCTTCTAGAACTCTCGTCCCCTTGGAACGAGCCCAAACAAAACTCATCTCCAATACAGAAAAACGTGCAGTCAAAATAAATTGTGATCAATGACAACGCACTGGCTAAATGCAAAACACAAATCCTTTTGACTGCCCACCCTTGAGACAATCAGCAACCAAGTTATCCTTACCACGGACATGTCTGATTTCAAGAGGAAACTCCTGCAATATCCATAGTAACTTTCCACCTCACTGCGGAGCTTCTCTCTCTTTTCAGGGTTCACTCGATAGGCATGTTGTTGGATCGGGGCCGAGTCCCCAATGTCATACTCTAGTACATTTGGGTTGGCACATCTGAGAATGAACCCTGATATTCTACAAGCAGTGCAACAATGTCAATATAATTGTACCCCAAAATGGTCAGTTCGTTGCATAAATTATGATTACTAAATGTTGCATGAATTGTAAATATAAAATATCAAAACCAAATGATCACCCCTTTGTTAATATGTATTGGCAATAATTCACTTAATGGTGAGGCATTGAATAATTAAACATGTATATTTTGTCAGGCTGGATGTTTGAAATATGAGTAGGTTATTTGAGTCATGCTTCTTCAGTAGTGGAATAAAGACAAGTAGCACTTGAATGTTGTAAAGAAATACTGGAGTGATGTAAGATTGTTAATAAAACTGATTATAGACCAATTTATTATACTGCGTCCATGTTTATAGGCTGCAAGTACGTTGAAATTAAGTTGTTGTCAAGTCGTTGAAAAAACGACCTGAAAAAACATATTTTCAACTAAAACCGAATGTAAACTCAGCAACAAAAAAAGTCCTCTCACTGTTAACTGCGTTTATTTTCAGCAAACTTAACATGTGTAAATATTTGTATGAACATAACAAGATTCAACAACTGAGACATAAACTGAACAAGTTCCACACACAAATAATGTGTCCCTGGGGGGGGGGGGGGGGTCAAAATCAAAAGTAACAGTCAGTATCTGGTGTGGCCACCAGCTGCATTAAGTACTGCAGTGCATCTCCTCCTTATGGACTGCACCAGATTTGCCAGTTCTTGCTGTGAGATGTTACCCCACTCTTCCACTAAGGCACATACAAGTTCCCGGACATTTCTGGGGGGAATTGCCCTAGCCCTCACCCTCCGATCCAACAGGTCCCAGACGTGCTCAATGGGATTGAGATCCGGGTTCTTCACTGGCCATGACAGAACACTGACATTCCTGTCTTGCAGGAAATCACGCACAGAATGAGCAGTATGGCTGGTGGCATTGTCATGTCAGGATGAGCCTGCAGGAAGGGTACCACATGAGGGAGGATGCCTCCTTGCAGCATGCATAAGGCACGTTCACGCAGATGAGCAGGGATCCTGGGCATATTTCTTTTGGTGTTTTCCAGAGTCAATAGAAAGGCCTCTTTTGTGTCCTAAGTTTTCATAACTGTGACCTTAATTGCCTACCATCTGTAAGTCTTAACGACCGTTCCACAGGTGCATGTTCATTAATTATTTATGGTTCATTGAACAAGCATGGGAAACAGTGTTTAAACCCTTTACAATGAAGATCTGTGAAGTTATTTTGGATTTTTACAAATTATCTTTGAAAGACAGGGTCCTGAAAAAGGGACGTTTCTTTTTTTGCTGAGTTTATATTGGACATCAGGCATAGTCTTCTTTTCAATGACTTTTCAATGACATTTTGCTACGTGGGAAACCTCAATGTCAAAACACAGTTTTAACATGTCCAGATCAATAACCAATATGCAAAAACAGTTTGTGATATATTGAAAACCTAAACTGTACTATCTACACAAATGTGCCACAATAATCATATTAAAACCAGCACCTTATAAACTGCACAAGCACCAACAATAAGTCACTGATATCGATTATGGGGGAGATCAGGTTGTACCTGCTGTTGAAACTAACACAACTAAAAAAACACATGGAAATGGGAGATATCTTTTACCTCACTGGTTAGAGGACAACCTGCAGAAGACAGTCAGCTACATTTTGGAGTGATGCATTTACATTTATGGGTCGCTAAACAAAGGAACGCAACACTTATTTCATCGATATCATGTTGAAATCAATTGCGCAAGAGGGGGGAGATGAGGTTGCACGTCCTGTTAAAACAAATAGCTCAAAAACCACACGGAATCTGGGAATAATGTGTACATCACTGGTCAGAGGACAATTTGTAGAAAACAGCTAGCTGCATTTAGATTAACGTGGAACACAACTTTTTTATTTATTTATTTTTTACTTTTTGTTAAATCACATAAATACTTTTTGTTAATTCACATAAATCCAGTTCATAGCCTGGATTTTTCCCAGAGGCTAATATCCATATCACGCTGAAATAAATAGAACAGGGGGAAATGTTTAGGGTTCTACATTGTGACATTATTAATTAAAATACTCCTTCTACAATGTTAAAACATTCTACATTGTGACATTATTTCATTGATATCATGAAACAACTCATGTATGTATTTTCTGATGTTTGATCAGAGATCTTTTATCAAAGTATCTCTTGTCACATGATCACAGCTATATCATTTATCTCCTGCTATATAGTTTCTCTCCTGTGTGTGTTCTCTGGTGTCTCGTCAGATGGCAAGATACAACAAAACTCTTCCCACATTGAGTACAGCTATAAGGTTTCTCTCCTGTGTGTGTTCTCTGGTGAACTATCAGGGAGCTTGACCGAGTAAAACTCTTCCCACATTGAGTACAACTATATGGTGATTTCTCTCCTGTGTGTGTTCTCTGGTGTGATTTTAAATCTATTAAATTAACAAAAGTCTTTCCGCAGTCAGAGCAGTAGTAAGGTTTCTCTCCTGTGTGTGTTCTCTGGTGTCTCCTCAGATGGCAAGATGCATAAAAACTCTTCCCACATTGAGTACAGCTATAAGGTTTCTCTCCTGTGTGTGTTCTCTGGTGCACTATCAGGGAGCTTGACCGAGTAAAACTCTTCCCACATTGAGTACAGCTATATGGTTGATTTCTCTCCTGTGTGTGTTCTCTGGTGTGATTTGAAATCTATTAAATTAACAAAAGTCTTTCCGCAGTCAGAGCAGTCGTAAGGTTTCTCTCCTGTGTGTATTCTCAGATGTACTATCAGGTAGCTTGACCGAGTAAAACTCCTCCCACATTGATCACAGCTATAAGGTTTCTCTCCTGTGTGTACTCGCTGGTGTATTTTAAGTTCTGATGAAGACTTGCAACGTTTCCCACAGTCAGAGCAGCAGTGAGATTTCTTCCCAGTGGGTCTCAGATGGTTTTTCTTAAGGTGTTCTGATCTGGAGAGAGACCTTTCTGCCTCGTCAGCATCATGTTGTTGAGGCTCCCCAGAGGATCCACGATAGCCACGTCTCTCTCCTGTGTGAACGACAAAGTCAGACAGATGGTTAAAGAACCACAACAGCAGAAATACACTGTTTATTTGAGGTAAAAGGTGATACCCAGAGCGTACCCATTAAATTGTACAACAATTGATGCCTTAAATTATTTGACAATTGTCTTTTATACAGTCAAGTGAGCAACAATAGTCATATTTTGTCTTGTTTTCACATTAGTAGTAACATCGATGACTGTAGGCTAGAAATAAGTTAAAGTTTAAAGTTGTTGAAATCCTAAGCAGAGTGCCAGACGACTTTTACTCTCCAATATAGGACCCTTTCTGTGTTTGCTGTTTGTTGCTATGCAACACAATTTGGCTGCAGAAACTCCTCCATGCTAATAACCTCTAGTTATGGATGTAGTATATCTGAACTCCTCCATGCTAATAACCTCTAGTTATGGATGTAGTATATCTGAACTCCTCCATGCTAATAACCTCTAGTTATGGATGTAGTATATCTGAACTCCTCCATGCTAATAACCTCTAGTTATGGATGTAGTATATCTGAACTCCTCAATGCTAATAACCTCTAGTTATGGATGTAGTATATCTGAACTCCTCCATGCTAATAACCGCTAAATATGGATGTAGTATATCTGAACTCCTCCATGCTAATAACCTCTAGTTATGGATGTAGTATATCTGAACTCCTCCATGCTAATAACCTCTAGTTATGGATGTAGTATATCTGAACTCCTCCATGCTAATAACCGCTAGATATGGATGTAGTATATCTGAACTCCTCCATGCTAATAACCTCTAGTTATGGATGTAGTACATCTGAACTCCTCCATGCTAATAACCTCTAGTTATGGATGTAGTATATCTGAACTCCTCCATGCTAATAACCTCTAGTTATGGATGTAGTATATCTGAACTCCTCCATGCTAATAACCTCTAGTTATGGATGTAGTATATCTGAACTCCTCCATGCTAATAACCTCTAGTTATGGATGTAGTATATCTGAACTCCTCCATGCTAATAACCGCTAGATATGGATGTAGTATATCTGAACTCATCCATGCTAATAACCTCTAGTTATGGATGTAGTATATCTGAACTCCTCCATGCTAATAACCTCTAGTTATGGATGTAGTACATCTGAACTCCTCCATGCTTATAACCTCTAGTTATGGATGTAGTATATCTGAACTCCTCCATGCTAATAACCTCTAGTTATGGATGTAGTACATCTGAACTCCTCCATGCTAATAACCTCTAGTTATGGATGTAGTACATCTGAACTCCTCCATGCTAATAACCTCTAGTTATGGATGTAGTATATCTGCATGGAGGAACAATGGTGAGCGAAGATTTCACAATGTATTCTGAATATTACCACACATTATCAGAGCAAGATCGGGAGTGCTACTCAAGGAAACTCACATTAAGCTCTGTGTCGCTATTCACTAATTCACCACTAATTCAGTAAAATGCTCTTTGGCTACCTTTACACACTAAGTGTATGCCAAATTGGCCCATAACTTCATCTAACAATAACATACAGTACCAGTCAAAAGTTTGGACACAACTACTAATTCAAGGGTTGTTCTTTATTTTTACTATTTTCTACATTGTAGAACAATAGTGAAGACATCAAAACTATGAAATAACACATATGGAATCATGTAGTAACCAAAATAGTGTTAAACTAATCAAAATATTTTAGATTTTAGATTCTTCAAAGTAGCCACTGTTTGCCTTGATGACAACTTTGCACACTTGGCATTCTCTCAAGCAGCTTCATCTGGAATGCTTTTCCAACAGTCTTGAAGGAGTTCCCACATATGCTGAGCACTTGTTGGCTGCTTTTCCTTCACTCTGCGGTTCAACTCATCCCAAACCATCTCAATTGGGGTGAGGTCGGGGGATTGTGGAGGCCAGGTCATCTGATGCAGCACTCCATCACTCTCCTTCTTGGTAAAATAGCCCTTACACAGCCTGGAGGAGTGTTGGGTCATTGTCCTGTTGAAAAGCAAAATGATAGTCCCACTAAGCCCAAACCAGATGGGATGGCGTATCACTGCAGAATGCTGTGGTAGCCATGCTGGTTAAGTGTGCCTTGAATTCTAAATAAATCACAGACAGTGTCACCATCACAGCACCCCCACATCACCGCACCTCCTCCTCCATGCTTCACGGTGGGAACTACACACGCGGAGATCATCCGTTCACCCACATCGCGTCGCACAAAGACACGGCGGTTGGAACCAAAAATCTCAATTTCCACCGGTCTAATGTCCATTGCTCGTGTTTCTTGGCCCAAGCAGATCTCTTCTTCTTATTGGTGTCCTTCAGTAGTGGTTTCTTTGTAGCAATTCAACCATGAAGGCCTGATTTACCCAGTCCCCTCTGAACAGTTGATGTTGAGATACGTCTGTGACTTGAAATCTGTGAAGTCTTTATCTGGGCTGCAATTTCTGAGGCTGGTAACTCTAATGAACTTATTCTCTGCAGCAGAGCTAACTCTGGGTCTTCCATTCCTGTGGCGGTCCTCATGAGAGCCAGTTTCATAATAGCGCTTGATGGTTTTTGCGACTGCACTTGAAGAAACTTTCAAAGTTCTTGAAATTTTCCGTATTGTCTGACCTTCATGTCTTAAAGTAATGATGGACTGTCGTTTCTCTTTGCTTATTTGAGCTGTTCTTGCCATAATATGGACTTGGTCTTTCACCAAATAGGGCTATCTTCTGTATACCAACCCTACCTTGTCACAACACAACTGATTGGCTCAAATGCATTAAGAAGGAAATAAATTCCACAAATTAACTTAAGGCACACCTGTTAATTGAAATGCATTCCAGGTGACTACCTCATGAAGCTGGTTGAGAGAATGCCAAGAGTGCAAAGCTGCCATCAGGGTAAAGGGTGGCTACTTTACATAATCTCTTTGTTTAACACTTTTTTTGTTACTACATGATTCCATATGTGTTATTTCATAGTTTTGATGTCTTCACTATTATTCTACAATGTAGAAAATAGTAAAAAATAAAGTTAAATCCTTGAATGAGTAGGTGTGTCCAAACTTTTGACTGGTAGTGTACACTAACTGTAAGTCGCTCTGGATAAGAGCGTCTGCTAAATGACTCAAATGTAAATATACACAGACATATATATACACAGACATATATATATATATATATATATATATATATATATATATATATCTTTTAAAAATATATTTTCCTTTATTATGGCGGCAGGTAGCTTAGTGGTTAAGAGCGGTGTGCCAGTGACCGAAAGGTCGCTGGTTCTAATCCCCGAGCCGAGTAGGTGAAAAATCTTTCGATGTGCCCTTCAGCAAGGCACTTAACCCTAATTGCTCCTGTAAGTCGCTCTGGATAAGAGCGTCTGCTAAATGACTTAAATGTAAATGTATTATTTTCCACTAACCTTACCACCTCTCCCCTAATTGCAGCAAAGTAATGAACAACAACACTTAGGCTTCTACTTCCAACTTATACATACTATATACATTTTACGGACACAATCTATGTTACAATAGTTATATTTTGTTTGTTTTTTACATCACTGGGGTCAAGCTTCCTGCCATCCAGGACCTAGATACTAGGCATGTCAGAGGAAAATCGTCAAAGACTCCAGTCACCCAAGTCATAGACTGTTCTCTCTGCTACCACACAGCAAGCGGTACCGGAGCGCCAAGTCTAGGACCAAAAGGCTCCTTAACAGCTTCTACCCCCAAGCCATAAGACTGCTGAACAATTAATCCCCTCCCTCCTTTGTTTTGTCTTTTTATGCCTGTACCCCAGCCCATTGACTCTGTACCGGTACCCCCTGTATATAGCCTCATTATTACCTAGACTAACCTGTACCCCAGCCCATTGACTCTGTACCGGTACCCCCTGTATACAGTGGGGGAAAAAAGTATTTAGTCAGCCACCAATTGTGCAAGTTCTCCCACTTAAAAAGATGAGAGAGGCCTGTACTTTTCATCATAGGTACACGTCAACTATGACAGACTAATTGAGGAAAAAAAATCCAGAAAATCCCATTGTAGGATTTTTAATGAATTTATTTGCAAATTATGGTGGAAAATAAGTATTTGGTCACCTACAAACAAGCAAGATTTCTGGCTCTCACAGACCTGTAACTTCTTCTTTAAGAGGCTCCTTTGTCCTCCACTCGTTACCTGTATTAATGGCACCTGTTTGAACTTGTTATCAGTATAAAAAGACACCTGTCCACAACCTCAAACAGTCACACTCCAAACTCCACTATGGCCAAGACCAAAGAGCTGTCAAAGGACACCAGAAACAAAATTGTAGACCTGCACCAGGCTGGGAAGACTGAATCTGCAATAGGTAAGCAGCTTGGTTTGAAGAAATCAACTGTGGGAGCAATTATTAGGAAATGGAAGACATACAAGACCACTGATAATCTCCCTCGATCTGGGGCTCCACGCAAGATCTCACCCCGTGGGGTCAAAATGATCACAAGAACGGTGAGCAAAAATCCCAGAACCACACGGGGGGACCTAGTGAATGACCTGCAGAGAGCTGGGACCAAAGTAACAAAGCCTACCATCAGTAACACACTACGCCGCCAGGGACTCAAATCCTGCAGTGCCAGATGTGTCCCCCTGCTTAAGCCAGTACATGTCCAGGCCCGTCTGAAGTTTGTTAGAGTGCATTTGGATGATCCAGAAGAGGATTGGGAGAATGTCATATGGTCAGATGAAACCAAAATATAACTTTCTGGTAAAAACTCAACTCGTCGTGTTTGGAGGACAAAGAATGCTGAGTTGCATCCAAATAACACCATACCTACTGTGAAGCATGGGGGTGGAAACATCATGCTTTGGGGCTGTTTGTCTGCAAAGGGACCAGGACGACTGATCCGTGTAAAGGAAAGAATGAATGGGGCCATGTATCGTGAGATTTTGAGTGAAAACCTCCTTCCATCAGCAAGGGCATTGAAGAAGAAACGTGGCTGGGTCTTTCAGCATGACAATGATCCCAAACACACCGCCCGGGCAACGAAGGAGTGGCTTCGTAAGAAGCATTTCAAGGTCCTGGAGTGGCCTAGCCAGTCTCCAGATCTCAATCCCATAGAAAATCTTTGGAGGGAGTTGAAAGTCCGTGTTGCCCAGCGACAGCCCCAAAACATCACTGCTCTAGAGGAGATCTGCATGGAGGAATGGGCCAAAATACCAGCAACAACAGTGTGTGAAAACCTTGTGAAGACTTACAGAAAACGTTTGACCTGTGTCATTGCCAACAAAGGGTATATAACAAAGTATTGAGAAACTTTTGTCATTGACCAAATACATATTTTCCACCATAATTTGCAAATAAATTCATAAAAAATCCTACAATGTGATTTTCTGGGTTTTTTTTCTCTCATTTTGTCTGTCATAGTTGACGTGTACCTATGATGAAAATTACAGGCCTCTCTCATCTTTTTAAGTGGGAGAACTTGCACAATTGGTGGCTGACTAAATACTTTTTTGTATTAATATTAGTATTTATTATTATTATTATTATTATGTTGTAAACAAACACTGTATAGCTTCAAAAACAGGTTAAAACTGTGATTTTGACCTTATGGATGGCCAATCCTTGTATTCATAGTGTAGTGAATTCCAGGGGTTAGCCCTGAGCTGGACTCAAACCTGGGTCCAGAGACTGTCAAGCCAACACCTTATAACTGTTATACCAAGATGTCTGAACTTCTTGATGAGGTCGCTAGGTTTTGGGTTACGGTTGCTACAATAACTTTCTCTATGAATTTGAGAGTGGTTACATTTCTCCAGCCCCCAATTTTGCTGCTGTTTAAAACCTAGGTTGCCCCTTTTAAAAAAGCCACACATCAATCAATCAACCAATCTGCAGTTCAAACAATAACAAAGCTGTCATTCCACCACTGTTTTGGTAATAAGATGAGGATGGGACTGGAGAAATGTAACTACTCTCAAAATCATAGACAGACCTATGGATGCAAGGACTGACCATCCATGATATCACCATTATAGTTTTAACCATGTTGAGGCGATACAGTGTTGGTTTACATTTACACTGTTTCTAAACATTGGAGTAGAAAAAGCTTATTTTGGGATCTGATGGGGTACGACAGTTGAACTAAGCTCATGAGGCATGTGTTATATTCTTCAAGAATCAATGGATATATATAAATAATTTAAAAGTCCAAATATGGATGTAGCAACTACAGATTTCACCTTTAACACCACACATCAGTTCAACAACTGCAGAGTTTGTGCCTCTGTTTTTAAGACAGTACTTACTAGTGTTAATCAGGGCCCGGTTTCTCAAAAGCATCTTACTGCTAAGTTCATCATTAGAATCATTGGATGCCTTAAGATGCCTTTGGGAAACCGGAACCAGATATCCAGTTTCCTCCTCTTCTTCCTCCTCCTTTTTCGATGTGACAGTCATCTCCTCCTCCTCCTCTTTCACTCCAAACACGGGAGCCTCCTCTTCTTTCACTGTAACATCCTCCTCCTCTTTCACTCTGAACGCGTCTTCCTCTTCTTTCACTGTAACATCCTCCGCCTCTTTCACTCTGAACGCGTCTTCCTCTTCTTTCACTGTAACGTCTTTCTCTTCTTCTTTCACGGTAACAGCTTCACCCTCTACTTGTTTTTGTATTGTAACATCCTCCTCTTCCTCCTCCTCTTTCACTAGAGCTTCTTTCTCCGTCCAGCAGACCTCCTCTTCTTTAGCATGAGGAGAGTAGCTTAGTGAGCTCATGGTCGGGGATGTTAGCTAGCTAGGCTAGTGCTAGCCTAAATAACTACTCATTATTATTTATAAATCAGTCAACATTTACCCACAATGCAGCATGGATTTGATGCTCTCCAACACGGCCAGTGGTTTAGTAGAAGACATAAAGGCGACGCTGCACAGTCAGTAGGGCGTGTGGGATGTCATCTATAAAAATGTGGCTGTTCTAAATTCTGTGTTGCTCAAAGCCTTGAGTAATGAACCTATTTTTGACACATTTGGTTGGAAAGCATCAATGCTACAGGAAGCTTCGTTTCCCCCTCATCACTACTTCTCAGCATGTTCTCTGGGAAGTAGACTACGGGAGTTTTTGTAACTTTTTCCACTTTTGGCTTTACTGCTAGCGCGCTAGCTAACTGACATCTGGAATCTATCTATTTTGGATGTTGGGGATTTTCCCCTGCCATCATTCTGTATGTCTCTGCTCTTTTGATCTGCAGTTATGTTTCAGTTGGGTTTTGTTAGTTGGGTTCTATCTGGGTCTCCGGAAGTTGGTATCCAGCTCGTAGGCCTCCACAATGGATCAGTCCACTCAGACAGGCCTCCACAATGGATCAGTCCACTCGGACAGGCCTCCACAATGGATCAGTCCACTCAGACAGGCCTCCACAATGGATCAGTCCACTCAGACAGGCCTCCACAATGGATCAGTCCACTCGGACAGGCCTCCACAATGGATCAGTCCACTCAGACAGGCCTCCACAATGGATCAGTCCACTCAGACAGGCCTCCACAATGGATCAGTCCACTCGGACAGGCCTCCACAATGGATCAGTCCACTCAGACAGGCCTCCACAATGGATCAGTCCACTCAGACAGGCCTCCACAGTGGATCAGTCCACTCAGACAGGCCTCCACAATGGATCAGTCCAAAGACCCGAAACACACAGCCAGGGCAACTAAGAAGCATCTCAAGGTCCTGGAGTGGCCTAGCCAGTCTCCAGACCTGAATCCAATAGAAAATCTTTGGAGGGAGCTGAAAATCCGTATTGCCCAGCGACAGCCCCGAAACCTGAAGGATCTGGAGAAGGTCTGTATGGAGGAGTGAGCCAAAATCCCTGCTGCAGTGTGTGCAAACCTGGTCAAGATCTACAGGAAACGTATGATCTCTGTAATTGCAAACAAAGGTTTCTGTACCAAATATAAAGTTCTGCTTTTCTGATGTATCAAATACTTATGTCATGCAATAAAATGCAAATTAATTACTTAAAAATCATACGAATGTGATTTTCTGGATTTTTGTTTTAGATTCCATCTCTCACAGTTGAAGTGTACCTTTGATAAAAAAATTACCGACCTCTACATGCTTTGTAAGTAGGAAAACCTGCAAAATCGGCAGTGTATCAAATACTTGTTCTCCCCACTGTATATATATGAAATGTAATAACTAGTAAGCACACAGACTGTGTGTTTATAAACCTGCTGTTAATAGTGGTCCTCTGTAGCTCAATTGGTAGAGCATGGCGCTTGTAACGCCAGGGTAGTGGGTTCGATCCCCGGGACCACCACCCATATGTAAGTGTACCTATGATAAAAATTACAGAAGTAGGAAAACCTGCAAAATCGGCAGTGTAGCAAATATAATATAATAATATAATATGCCATTTAGCAGACGCTTTTATCCAAAGCGACTTACAGTCATGCGTGCATACATTCTTTTTTTTTTGTGTATGGGTGGTCCCGGGGATCGAACCCACTACCTTGGCGTTACAAGCGCCGTGCTCTACCAGCTGAGCTACAGAGGACCAGTGGGGAGAACAAGTTTCGTAAATACTTGTTCTCTCCACTGTATATACATGTGTAAAAGACACCTAGGACTCAATATATCTTCCCATGACTGTGTTTTTGTATTTTAATGAGTATATGTTTGCCTGCCGAGCACTGCTTTACGCCGAGGGAATGTAGCTAGCTGGCTAACCTCGTCCCACACTGCGTGGAAGTGTCTGGGAACGAGATTACTAGCTAGCACAAGCTAGTGTAGCCCTAGAGGAAGAGAGAGAACCAACTCACGGGAATATCTCTCCTTCCAGCAGGTGGAGTTTTTGTATGGAGGTCAATGAGCTGGTCCAAGTTGGTCAACAAAATGAATGGCTTACGTGCTACGTGATGTTTACTTGATCGAATAGAAGTTTCGTAATGCTTAAGTTGTTCTGAGTGTACTGATAAGTAGGACACGTGACATACCGACAAATTTGAGAAAAAACACTATAGGAGATGGCTTTGCAAATTCATAACATGATGCTAGTAGCATAGCATCTCTCTCCATTGAATTGACAAGCGAACTCCAAATATCCCAAGTGAAAAACACATTTAAGGCGGTACTTACTGGTGTTAATCAGATCTCCTATCTCCTCCTCTTCATCTTTCAACGTGACAGTAATCTCTCCCTCCTTCTTCACTCCAAAAACGGCATCCTCCTCTATCTCTTCTTTCACTGTAACATCCTCCTCCTCTCATTCTGAACGCGTCTTCCTCTTCTTTCACTGTAAGGTCTTTCTCTTCTTCTTTCACGGTAACAGCTTCACCCTCTACTTGTTTTTGTATTGTAACATCCTCCTCTTCCTCCTCCTCTTTCACTAGAGCTTCTTTCTCCGTCCAGCAGACGTCCTCTTCTTTAGCAGGAGGAGAGTAGCTTAGTGACCTCATGGTCGGGGATGTTAGCTAGCTAGGCTAGTGCTAACTTAACCAGCCAGCTAGCTGACTAATAACAACTTAATATTAAATTAAATAGGTTAACAAGTAGATACGTCCGAAGTGTGTTTAAAACACAGTAGCAGTAATATACACCGAAAGCTTCTAGAGCTTGAATCTTTCGGCTGTTGGCTAACAAGCTACGGAGGTGGTTGACTGTTGCCTCCCGTCCACTAGATTATACGTCACGCTTTCAGCATCGCCTGAAAGACGTACATCGCCATCTGCTGACTGGAGTGGGTATCGCAGTTGAGGAAAATATTTTATTTTCAAAGTTTATTTTAAATGTATATAATTATATAATACTATTATATTGAGACATATATATTGTTATTTAGCAGACGCTCTTATCCAGAGATGAAAAATGAGAAAAATGTTGTAAATTTATCTGCATTTGTAATGAGGGAAATAAGTATTTGACCCCTTTGCAAAACATTACTTAGTACTTGGTGGCAAAACCCTTGTTGGCAATCACAGAGGTCAGACGTTTCTTGTAGTTGGCCACCAGGTTTGCACACATCTCAGGAGGGATTTTGTCCCACTCCTCTTTGCAGATCTTCTCCAAGTCATTAAAGGTTTCGAGGCTGACGTTTGGCAACTCGAACCTTCAGCTCCCACCACAGATTTTCTATGGGATTAAGGTCTGGAGACTGGCTAGGCCACTCCAGGACCTTAATGTGCTTCTTCTTGAGCCACTCCTTTGTTGCCTTGGCTGTGTGTTTTGGGTCATTGTCATGCTGGAATACCCATCCACGACCCATTTTCAATGCCCTGGCTGAGGGAAGGAGGTTCTCACCCAAGATTTGACGGTACATGGCCCCGTCCATCGTCCCTTTGATGAGGTGAAGTTGAAAGATTACCACCTTTGATAGATTACCACCTGTGATAGATTACCACCTGTGATAGATTACCACCTGTGATAGATTACCACCTGTCCTAGCTAAACACTGTCCTCTCCATTACTCCAGCCAAATAGTATCAAATACTTGTTCTCCCCACTGTATATGCAGTTATCTTAGCCAGCCAGCTAGGTTTAGCTATTTAGCCAACTAGCTATGTTATTTCTCCCCACTGTATATATATTGTTATTTAGCAGACGCTCTTATCCAGAGCGACTTACTGGAGCAATTAGGGTTAAGTGTCTTGCTCAAGGGCACATCGACAGATTTTTCACCTCTACTGTATTTTAGTCAATGCCACTCCTACATTGCTCATCCTAATATTTATATATTTTCTTAATTCCATTCTTTTGCTTTTAGATTTGTGTGTATTGTTGTGAATTGTTAGATACTACTGCACTGTTGGAGCTAGGAACACAAGCGTTTCGCTACACCCGCAATAGCATCTGCTAAATATGTGTACGTGACCAATACAATTTGATTTGATTTGAATTCACCTTTCAGCAGGACAATAATCTAAAACACACACGGACAAATCTACACTGGAGTTGCTTATCAACAAGACAGGGAATGTTCCTGAGTGGCAGAGTTACAGTTTTGACTTAAATCTGCTTGAAAATCTATGGCAAGACTTGAAAATGGTTGTCTAGCAACGATCAACATCCAATTTGATAGAACTTGAAGAATTCTGAAAATAGTAATGGGTAAATGTTGCACAATCCAAGTGTGCAAAGCTTTTAGAGACTCACCCAAAGAGACTCACAGCTGTAATCTCTGCCAAAGGTGATTCTACCATATATTGACTCAGCGTGGTGTGAATACTTAAATAAAAATTATTAACTAATATACTAAGTATATATTTAATTTAAGTATATTAATATATACTTAAAATTTGTAAATGAGATGTTTCAAAAATGTCTAAAAACATGTTTTCACTTTGTCCTTTTTTTATTTTATTTTTTATTTATTTATTTCACCTTCATTTAACCAGGTAAGCCAGTTGAGAACAAGTTCTCATTTACAACTGCGACCTGGCCAAGATAAAGCAAAGCAGTGCGATAAAAACAACAACACAGAGTTACATATGGGGTAAAACAAAACATAACGTCAAAAATACAACAGAAAATATATATACAGTGTGTGCAAATGTAGCAAGTTATGGAGGTAAGGCAATAAATAGGCTATAGTGCAAAATAATTACAATTAGTATTAACACTGGAATGATAGATGTGCAAGAGATGATGTGCAAATAGAGATACTGGGGTACAAATGAGCAAAATAAATAACAATATAGGGATGAGGTAGTTGGGCGGGCTAATTTCAGATGGGCTGTGTACAGGTGCAGTGATCGGTAAGGTGCTCTGACAACTGATGCTTAAAGTTAGTGAGGGAGATAAGAGTCTCCAGCTTCAGAGATTTTTGCATTTCATTCCAGTCATTGGCAGCAGAGAACTGGAAGCAATGGCGGCCAAAGGAGGTGTTGGCTTTGGGGATGACCAGAGAGATATACCTGCTGGAGCGTATACTACGGGTGGGTGTTGCTATGGTGACCAATGAGCTAAGATAAGGCGGAGATTTGCCTAGCAGTGATTTATAGATGACCTGGAGCCAGTGGGTTTGACGACAAACATGTAGTGAGGACCAGCCAACAAGAGCGTACAGGTCACAGTGGTGGGTAGTATATGGGGCTTTGGAGACAAAATGGATGGCACTGTGATAGACTACATCCAATTTGCTGAGTAGAGTGTTGGAGGCTATTTTGTAAATGACATCGCCGAAGTCAAGGATCGGTAGGATAGTCAGTTTTACGAGGGCATGTTTGGCAGCATGAGTGAAGGAGGCTTTTTTGCGAAATAGGAAACCAATTCTAGATTTAACTTTGGATTGGAGATTCTTAATGTGAGTCTGGAAGGAGAGTTTACAGTCTAACCAGACACCTAGGTATTTGTAGTTGTCCACATACTCTAGGTCAGATCCGTCGAGAGTAGTGATTCTAGTCGGGTGGGTGGGTGCAAGCAGCGTTCGGTTGAAGTGCATGCATTTAGTTTTACTAGTGTTTAAGAGCAGTTGGAGGCTACGGAAGGAGTGTTGTATGGCTTGGAAGCTCGTTTGGAGGTTTGTTAACACAGTGTCCAATGAAGGGCCAGATGTATACAAAATGGTGTCGTCTGCGTAGAGGTGGATCTGAGAGTCACCAGCAGCAAGAGCGACATCATTGATATACACTGAGAAAAGAGTTGGCCCAAGAATTGAACCCTGTGGCACCCCCATAGAGACGGCCAGAGGTCCAGACAACAGGCCCTCCGATTTGACACATTGAACTCTATCTGAGAAGTAGTTGGTGAACCAGGCGAGGCAGTCATTTGAGAAACCAAGGCTATTTAGTCTGCCAATAAGAATGCGGTGGTTGACAGAGTCGAAAGCCTTGGCCAGGTTGATGAAGACGGCTGCACAGTACTGTCTATTATCGATCACGGTTATAATATCGTTTAGGACCTTGAGCGTGGCTGAAGTGCACCCATGACCAGCTCGGAAACCGGATTGCATAGCGGAGAAGGTACGGTGGGATTCGAAATGGTCGGTGATCTGTTTGTTAACTTGGCTTTCCTTGTGTGTAGATGGGTGAATATTATTATTTTTTGCAATCCATTTTGAATTCAGGCTGTGACACAGCAAAATGTGGAATAAGTCAATGGGTATGAATACTTTCTGAAGACACCGTATAGAGTTATAGAGAGTGTTTGGAACCACCAAGACTCTTCTTAGAGACTCTTCCAGGCCAAACTCTGTGGAGTTGGTTGTCCTTCTGGAAGGTTCTCCCATCTCTGCAGCACTCCACCAATCAGGCCTTTATGGTAGAGTGGCCAGACGGAAGCCACTCCTCAGTAAAAGACACTCCTCCAAAAGGCACCTAAAGGACTCTCAGACCATGAATGCCAAGCCTCACATCTGGAGGAAACCGGGCACCATCCCTACGGTGAAGCATGGTGGTGGCAGCATCATGCTGTGTGGATGTTTTTCAGCGGCAGGGACTGGGAGACTAGTCAGGATCGAGGGAAAGATTAACAGAGCAAAGTACAGAGAGATCCTTGATGAAACCTGCTCCAGGGTGCTCAGGACCTCAGACTCGGTCGAAGGTTCACCTTCCAACAGGACAACGACCCTAAGCACACAGCCAAGACAACGCAGGAGTGGCTTCAGGACAAGTCTCTGAATAACCTTGAGTGGCCCAGCCAGAGCCCGGACTTGAACCCGATCGAACATCTCTGGAGAGACTTGAAAATAGCTGTGCAGCGACGCTCCCCATCCAACCTGACAGAGCTTGAGAGGATCTTCATAGAAGAATGGGAGAAACTCAACAGTAGACACAACATTAGTAGGCTTGATTACCAACAATGACAACACAGCCTACAGGGAGGAGGTGAGGGCTCGAGGAGTGTGGTGCCAGGAAAATAACCTCTCACTCAACGTCAACAAAACAAAGGAGATGATCGTGGACTTCACACTGAGACTGTCATCATGTGAGAGACACATGCCCCGCCCCCTCTAAACCCTGCCTCCCCTACCCCAATTCAACACACAGGACCCAGATGACATTGTCCTGCCCTCTCTGTAAATACTAAAGACTGTTCTTTCTATCTGGCTTTAAAAAAAAGTGCTTTAAGAGATGTTCTATGAGATTACTCACATGACTGTATATGTGTGGTCTAAAAGAAACAAAATGGTTGACTCCTGATCAGTCTCCAGTGTTACTGTGGCCTTCCCTTCTCCTGTGCCAAACATCTTTTACTTCTTAATTTCTCTCACTCTCTTAACTTCTCTTTCTTTCTTTCTTTCTTTCTTTCTTTCTTTCTTTTCTTCTTTCTTTCTTTCTTTCTTTCTTTCTTTCTTTCTTTCTTTCTTTCTTTCTTTCTTTCTTTCTTTCTTTCTTTCTTTCTTTCTTTCTTTCTTTCTTTCTTTCTTTCTTTCTTTCTTTCTTTCTTTCTTTCTTTATTTTGTATTGGTGATTTTTGGATGGCTGTGTAAAATGCGATATAGCATGCCCCCCTTACTTGCGGGTGCATGTCCCTTTATGTATGTATGTAACTCAACCCTAATAAGTGCCATGTTGGCTTGTTTTTAAAATGGCCAACAAGTCAAGTGAGAGTTGATCCTGTCCTGTCAGCACAGAAGCAACATGCTAACTGTCTATAGTATGTTTTACTGTATCATATTATCAAAGTAACGCATTTGAAAATGTTCAAGTAACCATAGTGAGACATACAGTTATGACTATGTCATGCTTTTGCTGTCCTTTTTTCTCTCTTGATAATAAATAAACACAACAGTGCTTTGACAAACTGACTCCAACTATCTTTGGAATTCCATCACCATGATTTGTATTGTTATTTCATTGGTTGGTGGTGACATGGTGTAGCTATTTCCATCGTGGACTTCAGAAAACAGCAGAGGGTGCACCCTCCTGTCCACATCGACTGGACCGCAGTGGAGAAGGTGGAAAGATTCAAGTTCCTTGGTGTACACATCACTGACAAACTGAAATGGACGACCCACACAGACAGTGTGGTGAAGAAGGCGCAACAGAGCCTCTCCAACCTCAGGAGGTGAAATAAATTTGGCTTGGCCTTTAGGAAGGCCTAAAAGATAATCAAGGACATCAACCACCCGAGCCACTGCCTGTTCACCCTACTATCATCCAGAAGGCGAGATCAGTACAGGTGCATGAAAGCTGTATGCACGCATGACTGTAAGTCGCTTTGGATAAAAACGTCTGCTAAATGGCATATTATATTATATTATAAAGCTGGGACCGAGAGACTGAAAAACAGCTTCGATCTCAAGGCCATCAGACTGTTAAATAGCCTTCACTAGCACATTAGAGGCTGCTGCCTATAGACAGAGACTATAAATCACTGGCCACTTTAAGAAATGGAACACTAGCCACTTTAATAATGTTTACATATCTTGCATTACTCATCTCATATGTATATACTGTATTCTATACTATTCTACGGTATCTTAGTCCATGCCGCTCTGTCATTGCTTGTCCATATATGTATATATTCTTAATTCATTTCATACTAGTTTTGTGTGTATTGGGTATATGTTGTGGAATTGTTAGATATTACTTGTTAGATATTACTGCACTGTCGGAGCTAGAAGCACAAGCATTTCGCTACACCCACAATAACATCTGCTGAACACGTGTATGTGACCAATAAAATGTGATTTTATATTTTTATTTATTTATTTTTGGGATTTGTGTGTATTGTTTTGAATTATTAGGTATTACTGCACTGACTTTTGGAGCTAGAAACATAAGCATTTCGCTGCACCTGCGATAACATATGCAAAATATGTGTACATGACAAATACAATTTCATTTGATTTATGTGCTTGTTTTCATAAAATAAATGCTTCAAAATTCACAAAAAGTGACGTTATAGAGTCTCATAGAACACAACACATAAGAACTCCTAAGCCTGTGTTTACCACAGACCTTATTTTCGGTGTTTATCCAAAAACCCTACAAAAAAAAAACAATTCATTTCCCCATAGGCTTTACCCCCATGGCGGAGTTAGTGCCTACAAAAAGACGCCATTACTATTTATCTCTATTTGGCGTCTTTCAGCGGTGCATTCAGGTCGTCTGAACGTTTGCTACGTTGTGGAACGGTTTGTGCTAAACGACACAGACTTTGAGATACGTTTGCTCCGTTCGGTGGGTGTGCCAGGGTGTGGCTGTAATCAATGAGTGACTTATTTAAAAGGGGGCTGTGCGTTTTTAACACACAACCCAACCCCTCCCCGTTTTTCAAGTAGTCGTTCGTGTACAGTACCGTTTTTGGTTCAATTTAACGTTGTATTACGTTTGTATGTATTGAACGTAGCCCAGTCGATGCTGCCAGTGTGACGTATAATCTAGTGGACGGGAAGCTTCTTCGAGAACAACAACGACACCTCGTTAGCGTGCTATCCAACACCGCCGAAACATTTAAGCCCTTCAGACCAATTTCGGTGTATATTTGCCACTGTGTTTTGAACACACTTCTGTCGTATCTACTAGTTACCCAATTTAATGTAATATTTACGTTGTTAGGCAGCTAAATTAGCCTGGCCCTAAGCTAATGCTAACTAACATCCCCGACTATGAGCTCACTAAGGTACTCTCCTCCTGCTAAAGACGAGGAGGTCTGCTGGACAGAGAAAGAGGGTCTGTGGCTGAACGTTGTCGTGAAAGAGGAGGAGGAAGAGGAGGATGTTACAGTAAAGAAAGAAGTAGAGGGTGAGGCTGTTACCGTGAAAGAAGAAGAGAAAGACGTTACAGTGAAAAAAGAGGAAGAAACGTTCAGAGTGAAAGAGGAGGAGGATGTTACGGTGAAGGAAGAGATAGAGGAGGATTCAGGTTTTGGAGTGGAAGAGGAGGCGGAGGAGGAAGAAGAAGAGGAGGAGGAGGAGACTGAAGATAGGATTAACGCCAGTAAGTACAGTCTTAAACAGGGGCACCGACAAAACGCTAAAAATGGATCAATGCATCCAATAACATTGACAGTAATACAGTGGGGTCTGAAATGATTGTCACCCTTAGTGGAATTGTTATAAAAAGAAATTGGTCAGGCCTCTTGGCATCAGGGACAACCTTTTCCTGTTTTTAAAACTAGTTTACTACAATTCTACACATTTTGACATGGCTTATGTCATGCTATCTGAGTGACTCAAACAACCCCCCCCCCCCCCACCCCACCCCACAGCGGAGTCACTCACCACCTTCCGGAGACATTTGAAACCCCACCTCTTTAAGGAATACCTGGGATAGGATAAAGTAATCCTTCTACCCCCCCCACACACAGCGGAGTCGCTCACCACCTTCCGGAGACATTTGAAACCCCACCTCTTTAAGGAATACCTGGGATAGGACAAAGTAATCCTTCTACCCCCCCCCCTTTTTGAAAATTGTAAAGTGGTTATCCCACTGGCTATAGGGTGAATGCATCAATTTGTGAGTCGCTCTGGACTAGAGCGTCTGCTAAATGACGTAAATGTGCCCTTGAGCAAGGCACTTAACCCTAATTGCTCCTGTAAGTCGCTCTGGATAAGAGCGTCTGCTAAATGACTAAAATGTAAAATGTAAAATGTAAATAACAAAATGCCATTAGATTCTCCCTGACGGTCTAGTTTTTATTTTGGGGCTTGTTAGTTCTCATGGATTATCTTATAATAAATAACAATAAAATATATAAATACCTCAATTATTTCCTCTATGTCCTTTATATCTGGTTTTAGTCGTTTTAAGTCTAAACTGCAACGATTCTAAATGAATAGAAGGGAAACACTGGAGGAATGTTTTCCTCTCAATTAGGTAGGGGTGAAAAGTATTGACAACCCTGTTTTCAAAACCCTTTCAATACCTCACCTTGGGAGGATAACGGCACTGAGCCTTTTTCTAAGATGTTTAATGATTTGGAGAACACATTGGGAGGGATCTTAGACGATTCCCCCATACAGAGTCCTTCCAGATCCTTGATATCCCTCACCTGCACTTATGGACTGCCCCTCTTCAATTCAAAACCACAGGTTTTCAATGGGGTTAAAGTCTGGAGACTGAGATGGCCGTGCATTCTCATTTTGACACCAAACCATAGGTTTTCAATGGGGTTAAAGTCTGGAGACTGAGATGGCCATGCCATCTTAAGAGAGTCATAGTTACTGGCAACGCTTCATTGAATTTCTTCACTGTGCTGTGAGGAGCACCGGCGAAGTGGGGCTTGTCTCCTTTGAATATCATTCATTTGACATTCGGTTGATCCGCGTGGCGGTAGTTGACCCTTTTCCGCCTGCTCTCAACCATGTTCCCTTGAATTCCGCTTCCTCAACTGTGCTGCGAGTTATCCTCCCTGTGCACTCATCTGCCGAGTGCCACAACCGGTGGATCCTTATGGCCTGGATCGATGGAATCTGGCGGGCCAATTTCATGATGCCCAGGCCCCCGTCTCTGTGTTTTGTGTAGAGCAATCCGTTGCAGGTACTCAACGGGAGGTTGAGTCACTCGTTCACCGCGGTTCTTATCATTCCAATAGATTTTGTTCAGGTCGGCTGACTTTAGTTTGCAGTGGTCAGCTTTGTAGGTCAGTCTCGGGACAGCGAAGGAGTTCAACATCTTGACCTTTTTGTGAAGTTTTTAGCGCCGCCCGCCCAATCTTGCATTATCCAATCACGAAGTAGCCCGATCAGTTCCGGTTTAACAATGCCTGCCCATGCGTTTATTTCCATTCCAAGATACTTTTCCGATTCATCCGGCCCAATCATGTGCACGTCCTCTCTGTTCAGTTTCCAGGCTGAACAGTCATTTCCCTTGAACGAGGTCTCACCCCTTTTCCGTTGCTGCCTTTCTCAATGAAAAAACTGTGGCTGCACCTTTTAACCCCGTTGGTTGTCAGAATTGTTCCAGAATTGCCATGTTTTGTCCCATACCCTTCACCGAGCTGCTCAACAGCACCAAGTCATCGGCAAACGCTAAAGTGGTGGTCTGGCTGCCTTCCGACCCGACCCCCCGAGCCGTGGTCGTTCGAGTGTCTGGATCAACGGATCCAGAGCCAGATTGAACAGCAGAGGTGACATTGGGTCACCTTGCTTAACACCGACCGACATGTCAATCTTTGCGGATTTTACTCCGTCAATGATAATGGAAGTTGTGCTTTTTCTCATAGGTGCTCCGGATCAGCTCCATGATGTGCTGTTCGAGGCCCCTTTGCCCTAGAACACCCTGAAGGTGCGATACAGAGTCAAAGGCCTTCGCAAAGTCCACAAATACCACCGCTAGGGGTGTTCGTTGTTTTTTTAAACTCTTCTTGACGAGCCCCTGTAGCAACATCAAGTTCTCTGAACACCCCCGGGGGCGGATATGAAGCCCCTCTGTCTTGGATGTATTGGGCAGGTACGCGCCAGCCTGGCAGTGATAATCCTTGAGAAGAGCCTTGCCACTACGGATCCGATGGTGATTTGCCTCCACCCTCCGCTCTTCAACCGTTCTGCTGGGTTGGATGTTTTTGGGTGTTAGGGTAGTGCGGCACTCTTTTGAAGGCCGATGGAAGGACACCAGCCACATCGGAGAATAGGCTAGCCAACTTGTCTCCCTTTTGGGTCCCAACTGACCAGACTTTCTCTGGTTACTCCGTCTGGTCCCGCTGCAGTGCCCTTTTTCATTGCTTTTGAGGTTTTAAGCATGACCTCCGTTGCTGAGATCAGATGCTGGAATTCACCATTGTTGGCCCCTCCTTCGGCGCGGAATTGGCCCAGCACATTGAACGGCTTCGTGGCCCGCCACCTGTTGGCAAAGGCCAGAGTGAGTTCTGGCATGGGGATGGCACACGAACCGCTCACTTCGCCGTCTAAGATTAGGACCGCCAGTTTGGACTGGTCTTTCTCGAACAACATCTGTTGTTGACGGTAGACCGTACTCTTAACTTTCCCTCTTTTGTTACCGCTCATAGGCCTGTTTTCCCTTGTATTGTTTCCTTCCTCCATTCCGGCAACTTACCCCAGCAACTTCTGTAGTTCAAGTGCCGAAGACTCGATCAGTGCACAATTCTGATCGGCACCCCTCAAGGATATTGAGATGGGCCCGATTTCGTGCTCCCCATCCGTCCCCCTGAAGGCCTTGACCGCCGCTCTGAGTTTGTCGCGGACCCCGTGTATTGGGGATGGTGGTTCGCCTGGGTTGGACAGCCCCCTGATATCGTTGTCCGCCGCGGGGGCTTCCTCGGGACCCTCGTTTTTGGTCGCTGCCTTTCTCAGGCGTCTTCATTGCCGAGGCGACGGGAGGAGAGACATTATACCAGGGCGCAGAGTGGTTTGCTAGGTACCTGGAGCCGCGCCTGGGTCATGGGCACGACCCAATCGCTTGATATGTGAGACCGTGGCGGGAAGACCCGGTTCACCGGCAACCCCCAATCCCTGCCGGACCCGGCAGGTGCCCCATGTGACCGTGTCTAGCGGGGAGAGGGGGGGATGAAGCCGGTCGGGCACATCCCTTGCAATCCGGTGGTGCACTAAAGTATTCCTGCTTGTCTCTGTCTTGTCTCTGGAGCCCCGTGCCGTCTGTTCTTTACTCTCTTTTACTTGTTATTGCTGTTTTTCCATTAGTGTCTTTCCAGCTGTATGTGTGTTCCCTTTCTAGGGGTGTTTGATGTATTCTCTTTTGTTCTATTCGAACTGCGACGCTGGGTTTGGGCCCCTCCCTCGTAGCGGGCCCCTCCCTCGTATCGGGCCCCTTGATGGGCGTGCAGGCCTTAATCAACAACCTAGCCTTGGCAGTGGAGGTGGCTATTGGTTTGTGTATGTGGTCCCATCTTTCAATTTCTTGTATTGCCGCTTTTCCACTGATTCTGGGCTAGATCAGCCCCGCTTCGCACCCCAGCCCGACTGACCCAGCCCTTAGAGCCAAACCTTATCCCGAAGTTACGGATCTGACTTGCCGACTTCCCTTAACCTACCTTGTTCTAACATGCCAGAGGCTGTTCACCTTGGAGACCTGCTGCGGATATGGGTACGGCCCGGCGCAAGATTTACACCCTCTCCCACGGATTTTCAAGGGCCAGCGAGAGCTCACCGGACACCGCAGAACCGCAACGCTTTTCCAGGGCTTGGGCCCCTCTCTCGGGGTGAAACCCATTCCAGGGCGCCCTGCCCTTCACAAAGAAAAGAGAACTCTCCCCGGGGCTCCTGCCAGCTTCTCCGGGATCTGTCGCGTCACCGCACTGGACGCCTCGCGGCGCCCGTCTCTGCCACTCCGGATTCGGGGATCTGAACCCGACTCCCTTTCGATCGGCCGGGGGCGACGGAGGCCATCGCCCCTCCCTTCCGAACGGCGTTCGCCCATCTCTTAGGACCGACTGACCCATGTTCAACTGCTGTTCACATGGAACCCTTCTCCACTTCGGCCATTAAAGTTCTCGTTTGAATATTTGCTACTACCACCATGACACTTGTTTAGGTCAACGGCATCATGAACTTTACACATTACCAAAACCTGGTTGCTTCTGCCAGGAGGCTGAAACGTAGCCGCAAGTGCATCTTCTAGCAAGACAATAACCCCAAGCACACATCAAAATCCACAAAGGATGCACAAAGGAATGGTTAATACGCCTCAAAATCAACATTCTGCAATGGCCATCTCAGTTTCTGGACTTGTCACCCATTCAAAACCTGTGATGATTTGGATTTGGCATGGGTCCTCAGATCCTCAAAAAATTATACAGCTGCACCATCGAGAGCATCCTGACTGGTTGCATCACCGCCTGGTATGGCAACTGCTTGGCCTCTGACCGCAAGGCACTACAGAGGGTAGTGCGTACAGCCCAGTACATCACTGGGGCAAAGCTCCCTGCCATCCAGGACCTCTATACCAGGCGGTGTCAGAGGAAGGCCCTCAAAATTGTCAAAGACTCCAGCCACCCTAGTCATAGACTGTTCTCTCTGCTACCGCACGGCAAGCGGTACCGGAGTGCCAAGTCTAGGTCCAAAAGACTTCTCAACAGCTTCTACCCCCAAGCCATAAGACTCCTGAACAGCTAATCATGGCTACCCGGACTATTTGCACTGCCCCCCCACCCCACCCTTTTTACGCTGCTGCTACTCTGTTAAGTATTTATGCATAGTCACTTTAACTCTACCCACATGTACATATTACCTCAACTACCTCAACTAGCCGGTGCCCCCGCACATTGACAATGCAACGGTATCCCCCTGTATATATAGCCTCCCTACTGTCAGTTTATTTTACTGTATATATAGCCTCCCTACTGTCACTTTATTTTACTTCTGCTCTTTTTTTCTCAACACTTTTTTGTTGTTGTTTTATTCTTACTTTTTTGTTTAAAATAAATGCACTGTTGGTTAAGGGCTGTAAGTAAGCATTTCACTGTAATGTCTGCACCTGTTGTATTCGGCGCATGTGACCAATAAAATTTGATTTGATTTGATTTGAATTGAAGAGGGCAGGCCGTAAGCACAGATGAATGATGTGAAGGATTCTGTATGGAGGAGTGGTCTAAGATCCCTCCCAATGTGTTCTCCAATCTCATAAAACATTGTAGAAAAAGGCTCAGTGCCGTTATCCTCGCAAGGTGAGGTATTGAAAACGGAGGTGTCAATATTTTGTTGTTATTATTTGTTAAACAACTTTGCCTAATAAATAGTATTAGTATAACTTATAATTTCCCCTTTTTTTTGCGTATAGCTCAGTATTTAAATTATTTATTTTATACAGTAATTTTGGCTCATCTTTATCAAGGGTGTCATTATCTATTATTATAGAGCTCTGATCAGCCTATAACATGACATTATCTATTATTATAGAGCTCTGCTCAGCCTATAAACATGACATTATCTATTATTATAGAGCTCTGATCAGCCTATAAACATGACATGATCTATTATTATAGAGCTCTGATCAGCCTATAACATGACATTATCTATTATTATAGAGCTCTGATCAGCCTATAAACATGACATGATCTATTATTATAGAGCTCTGCTCAGCCTATAAACATGACATTATCTATTATTATAGAGCTCTGATCAGCTTATAAACATGACATGATCTATTATTATAGAGCTCTGATCAACCTATAAACATGACATTATCTATTATTATAGAGCTCTGATAAGCCTATAAACATGACATTATCTATTATTATAGAGCTCTGATCAGCCTATAAACATGACATTATCTATTATTATAGAGCTCTGATCAGCCTATAAACATGACATTATCTATTATTATAGAGCTCTGATCAGCCTATAAACATGACATTATCTATTATTATAGAGCTCTGATCAGCCTATAACATGACATTATCTATTATTATAGAGCTCTGATCGGCCTATAGACATGGCATTATCTATTATTATAGAGCTCTGATCAGCCTATAAACATGACATTATCTATTATTATAGAGCTCTGCTCAGCCTATAAACATGACATTATCTATTATTATAGAGCTCTGCTCAGCCTATAACTTTAAATATATACAGTGAGGGGAAAAAAATATTTGATCCCCTGCTGATTTTGTACGTTTGCCCACTGACAAAGAAATTATCAGTCTATAATTTTAATGGTAGGTTTATTTGAACAATGAGAGACAGAATAACAACAACAAAATCCAGAAAAACACATGTCAAAAATGTTATAAATTGATTTGCATTTTAATGAGGGAAATAAGTATTTGACCCTCTCTCAATAAGAAAGATTTCTGGCTCCCAGGTGTCTTTTATACAGGTAACGTGCTGAGATTAGGAGCACACTCTTAAAGGGAGTTCTCCTAATCTCAGTTTGTTACCTGTATAAAAGACACCTGTCCACAGAAGCAATCAATCAATCAGATTTCCAAACTCTCCACCATGGCCAAGACCAAAGAGCAGTTGGTGCGATTATTCGCAAATGGAAGAAACACAAAATAACTGTCAATCTCCCTCGGCCTGGGGCTCCATGCAAGATCTCACCTCGTGGAGTTGCAATGATCATGAGAACGGTGAGGAATCAGCCCAGAACTACATGGGAGGATCTTGTCAATGATCTCAAGGCAGCTGGGACCATAGTCACCAAGAAAACAATTGGTAACACACTACGCCGTGAAGGACTGAAATCCTGTAGCGCCCGCAAGGTCCCCCTGCTCAAGAAAGCACATATACATGCCCGTCTGAAGTTTGCCAATGAACATCTGAATGATTCAGAGGAGAACTGGGTGAAAGTGTTGTGGTCAGATGAGACCAAAATGGAGCTCTTTGGCATCAACTCAACTCACCATGTTTGGAGGAGGAGGAATGCTGCCTATGATCCCAAGAACACCATCCCCACCGTCAAACATGGAGGTGGAAACATTGTGCTTTGGGGGTGTTTTTCTGCTAAGGGGACAGGACAACTTCACCGCATGAAAGGGACGATGGACGGGGCCATGTACCGTCAAATCTTGGGTGAGAACCTCCTTCCCTCAGCCAGGGCATTGAAAATGGGTTGTGGATGGGTATTTCAGAATGACAATGACCCAAAACACACGGCCAAGGCAACAAAGGAGTGGCTCAAGAAGAAGCACATTAAGGTCCTGGAGTGGCCTAGCCAGTCTCCAGACCTTAATCCCATAGACAATCTGTGGAGTGAGCTGAAGGTTTGAGTTGCCAAACGTCAGCCTCGAAACCTTAATGACTTGGAGAAGATCTGCAAAGAGCAGTGGGACAAAATCCCTCCTGAGATGTGTGCAAACCTGGTGGCCAACTACAAGAAACGTCTGACCTCTGTGATTGCCAACAAGGGTTTTGCCACCAAGTACTAAGTAATGTTTTACATTTTTAGTCATTTAGCAGACGCTCTTATCCAGAGCGACTTACAGTTAGTGAGTGCATACATTATTTAATTTTTCATACTGGCCCCCCGTGGGAATTGAACCCACAACCCTGGCGTTGCAAATGCCATGCTCTACCAACTGAGCTACATCCCTGCCGGCCATTCCCTCCCCTACCCTGGACGACGCAGGGCCAATTATGCGCCGCCCCATGGGTCTCCCGGTCGCGGCCGGCTACGACAGACCCCCTTTTGCAGAGGGGTCAAATACTTATTTACCTCATTAAAATGCAAATCAATTTATAACATTTTTGACATGTGTTTTTCTGGATTTTTCTGTTGTTATTCTGTCTCTTACTGTTAAAATAAACCTACCATTAAAATTATAGACTGATCATATCTTTGTCAGTGGGCAAACGTACAAAATCAGCAGGGGATCAAATACTTTTTTCCCTCACTGTATATGGTATTGTTAGGTGAGGTTATGGGTCCTACAGTAGGTCTATGGTATTGTTAGGTGTCTCATTGTAACATGACATTATCTATTATTATAGAGCTCTAATCAGCCTATAACATGACATTATCTATTATTATAGAGCTCTGATCAGCCTATAAACATGATCTATTATTATACAGCTCTGATCAGCCTATAAACATGACATTATCTATTATTATAGAGCTCTGATCAGCCTATAAACATGACATTATCTATTATTACAGAGCTCTGATCAGCTTATAAACATGACATTATCTATTATTATAGAGCTCTGCTCAGCCTAAAACATGGCATTATCTATTATTATAGAGCTCTGATCAGCCTATAAACATGACATTATCTATTATTATAGAGCTCTGCTCAGCCTAAAACATGACATTATCTATTATTATAGAGCTCTGCTCAGCCTATAAACATGACATTATCTATTATTATAGAGCTCTGATCAGCCTATAAACATGACATTATCTATTATTATAGAGCTCTGTTCAGCCTATAAACATGATCTATTATCATAGAGCTCTGTTCAGCCTATAAACATGACATTATCTATTATTATAGAGCTCTGATCAGCCTATAAACATGACATTATCTATTATTATAGAGCTCTGATCAGCCTAAAACATGACATTATCTATTATTATAGAGCTCTGTTTAGCCTATAAACATGATCTATTATTATAGAGCTCTGCTCAGCCTATAAACATAACATTATCTATTATTATAGAGCTCGGATCAGCCTAAAACATGACATTATCTATTATTATAGAGCTCTGATCAGCCTAAAACATGGCATTATCTATTATTATAGAGCTCTGATCAGCCTATAAACATGACATTATCTATTATTATAGAGTTCTGATCAGCCTAAAACATGACATTATCTATTATTATAGAGCTCTGCTCAGCCTAAAACATGACATGATCTATTATTATAGAGCTCTGATCAGCCTATAAACATGACATTATATATTATTATAGAGTTCTGATCAGCCTAAAACATGACATTATCTATTATTATAGAGCTCTGCTCAGCCTAAAACATGACATGATCTATTATTATAGAGCTCTGATCAGCCTATAAACATGACATTATCTATTATTATAGAGTTCTGATCAGCCTAAAACATGACATTATCTATTATTATAGAGCTCTGCTAAGCCTAAAACATGACATTATCTATTATTATAGAGCTCTGATCAGCCTAAAACATGACATTATCTATTATTATAGAGCTCTGCTCAGCCTAAAACATGATATTATCTATTATTATAGAGCTCTGATCAGCCTAAAACATGGCATTATCTATTATTATAGAGCTCTGATCAGCCTAAAACATGACATTATCTATTATTATAGAGCTCTGATCAGCCTAAAACATGATCTATTATTATAGAGCTCTGCTCAGCCTATAAATATGACATTATCTAGTCTGGCGGGTAGAGTGTTGTGCCAGTAACCGAAAGGTTGCTGTATAGAATCCCCTCGAGCTGACAAGGTAAAAATATGTCGTTCTGCCCCTGAGCAAGGCAGTTAACCCACTGTTCCCCTGAGCAAGGCAGTTAACCCACTGTTCCCCTGAGCAAGGCAGTTAACCCACTGTTCCCCTGAGCAAGGCAGTTAACCCACTGTTCCCCTGAGCAAGGCAGTTAACCCACTGTTCCCCTGAGCAAGGCAGTTAACCCACTGTTCCCCTGAGCAAGGCAGTTAACCCACCGTTCCCCTGAGCAAGGCAGTTAACCCACTATTCCCCTGAGCAAGGCAGTTAACCCACTGTTCCCCTGAGCAAGGCAGTTAACCCACTGTTCCCCTGAGCAAGGCAGTTAACCCACTGTTCCCCTGAGTAAGGCAGTTAACCCACTGTTCCCCGGGCGCCGATGACATGGATGTCGATTAAGGCAGCCCCCTCACCTCTCTGATTCAGAGGGGTTGGGTTAAATGCAGAAGACACATTTCAGTTGAATGCATTCAGAACTGACTAGGTGTCCCCCAGTCTATAAACATGAAAGCAAGATTAGATTTTATGTTCTACATTATTATTATCATTATAATTATCATTATCATTATTATTATTATTATTATCATTATTATTATTGTTATTAATAATATTATTATGGCGGCCACCACGTTTTTATTGAATGTTCTGAAAACTGACTTCAGGTTATTGAGGAATCTAGCCTCACAGGAAGACAGTTTTATTTTATGGAGGTTTAATTCAGTTCTCTGTTTAGTATTTAACTAAATACTCTGTTTGTCTTTGGCAGGAGAGAGACCAGACTCTCACTCTGACAGC
Source organism: Coregonus lavaretus (assembly GCF_964263955.1). Classification (NCBI taxonomy): domain Eukaryota; kingdom Metazoa; phylum Chordata; class Actinopteri; order Salmoniformes; family Salmonidae; genus Coregonus; species Coregonus lavaretus. The sequence goes on along the minus strand of NW_028161510.1, from coordinate 3,900,153 downwards.
GGGAAGAGTCCTTCAGGGGAACCAGACCCAGAGACGTCCAAACCAGCGAGACAACACCACTGCTCCCACTGTGGAAAGAGTTTTAAGTGTTTAAGGAAGTTAAAAGTACATGAGAGAACGCACACAGGAGAAAACCCTTACGATTGCTCTCACTGTGGAAAGAGTTTTACCAAGTTAGGGAACCTAAAAGAACATGAGAGGACACACTCAGGAGAAAAGCGTTTCCAATGTTCCCAGTGTGGAAAGAAGTTCACCCAGTTGCGGTACCTGAAACAACATGAAGAAATACACACAGAAGATAGGAAGACATACCACTGCTCTCAGTGTGATAAGATATTTACTGTGTTAGGAAACCTGAAAAAACACACAAGAATACACTCTGGAGAGAAGCCTTACCACTGTTCCCACTGTGGAAAGAGTTTTACTCAGTTAGGGAGCCTGAAAACACATGAGAGGGGACACACAGGAGAAAAGCCTTACCACTGTTCCCATTGTGAAACGAGGTTTACCCATCGAGGGAGCCTGAAAGCGCACGAGAGAATACACACAGGAGAAAAGCCTTACCAATGTTCCCGATGTGAAAAGAGCTTTACCCGTTTAGGGAGCCTGAAAAAGCATGAGAGAATACACACAGGAGAAAAGGCTTACCACTGTTCCCATTGTGAAAAGAGGTTTACCCATCGAGGGAGCCTGAAAGCGCATGAGAGAATACACACAGGAGAAAAGCCTTAACAATGTTCCCGATGTGAAAAGAGCTTTACCCGGTTAGGGAGCCTGAAAAAGCATGAGAGAATACACACAGGAGAAAAGCCTTTCCAACATACTAATACACAGGAGGAGAAGACATACCACTGCTCTCATTGTGGAAATACATTTTCCTAGTCAGAGGACCTGAAATCACATGAGAGAATAGAGAGGCTGTGTTCTGACTTATGTTTTTGATTGAGAAATTGTGTTTTTGTTCATGTTACATGAAATCTAATTGTATGAATGAAATCATACTGAAAAATAGGTCAACATTTTTTTCCAACTCTAGACAAGATCATGTCTAAAATCAGATTCAACAAGTTAAAAATATATATATTATGTTTTGATTATGAACTTAAGATTGATTGTATGCAAGTGTAAACCCCTAAATGTTGTTTGCTATATAATTTGGATATTTCAAAATTTTTAATTATTAAATAGATGAATATAATTAGTATTTCTTCATTCAGATTGTCATTGGTTCTAAATTGACTCTGATTAAATAAAAGGTTAAATAAAATAAAATAAATACCATATTCTTTTTGGGAAGTCTATTTGGTTCTTAAGTTCGGACATGTGGGGAACAGTATGTGGGGAAAAAAGTATTTAGTCAGCCACCAATTGTGCAAGTTCTCCCACTTAAAAAGATGAGAGAGGCCTGTAATTTTCATCATAGGTACATGTCAACTATGACAGACAAAATGAGGAAAAAAAATCCAGAAAATCACATTGTAGGATTTTTTATGAATTTATTTGCAATGACTACATCCAATTTGCTGAGTAGAGTGTTGGAGGCTATTTTGTAAATGACATCGCCGAAGTCAAGGATCGGTAGGATAGTCAGTTTTACGAGGGCCTGTTTGGCAGCATGAGTGAAGGAGGCTTTGTTGCGAAATAGGAAGCCGATTGTAGATTTAACTTTGGATTGGAGATGCTTAATGTGAGTCTGGAAGGAGAGTTTACAGTCTAACCAGACACCTAGGTATTTGTAGTCCACATACTCTAGGTCAGAACCGTAGAGAATAGTGATTTTAGTCGGGTGGGCGGGTGCCAGCAGCGTTCGATTGAAGAGCATGCATTTAGTTTTAATTGTGTTTAAGAGCGGTTGGAGGCTACGGAAGGAGTGTTGTATGGCACTGAAGCTCGTTTGGAGGTTTGTTAACACAGTGTCCAATGAAGGGCCAGATGTATACAAAATGGTGTCGTCTGCGCAGAGGTGGATCTGAAAATCACCAGCAGCAAGAGCGACATCATTGATATACACAGAGAAAAGAGTCGACCCAAGAATTGAACCCTGTGGCACCCCCGTAGACTGCCATAGGTCCAGACGACAGGCCCTCCGATTTGACACATTGAACTCTATCAGAGAAGTAGTTGGTGAACCAGGCGAGGCAGTCATTTGAGAAACCAGGGCTATTTAGTCTGCCAATAAGAATGCGGTGGTTGACAGAGTCGAAAGCCTTGGCCAGGTCGATGAAGACGGCTGCGCAGTACTGTCAATTATCGATCGCGGTTATAATATCGTTTAGGACCTTGAGCGTGGCTGAGGTGCACCCATGACCAGCTCGGAAACCGGATTGCATAGCGGAGAAGATACGGTGTGATTTGAAATGGTCGGTGATCTGTTTGTTAACTTGGCTTTCAAAAACGTTCGAAAGGCAGGGCAGGATGGATATAGGTCTGTAACAGTTTGGATCTAGAGTGTCACCCCCTTTGAAGAGGGGGATGACCGCAGCAGCTTTCCAGTCTCTGGGGATCTCAGAGGATATGAAAGAGAGGTTGAACATGCTGGTGATAGGGGTTGCGACAATTTCGGCGGCTAATTTTAGAAAGAAAGGGTCCAGATTGTCTAGCCCAGCTGATTTGTAGGGGTCCAAGTTTTGCAGCACTTTCAGGACATCAGCTATCTGAATTTGGGTGAAGGAGAAGCGGGGGGTGCAGAGCTGGTGGCCGGGGTAGTGGTAGCCAGGTGGAAAGCATGGCCAGCCGTAGCAAAATGCTTGTTGAAATGTTCGATTATCGTAGATTTATCGGTAGTGACAGTGTTTCCTAGCCTCAGTGCAGTGGGCAGCTGGGAGGAGGTGCTCTTATTCTTAACAGTGTCCCAAAACTTAACAGTGTCCCAAAACTTTTTGGAGTTAGTACTACAGGATGCAAATTTCTGTTTGAAAAAGTTAGCCTTTGCTTTCCTAACTGATTGTGTATATTGGTTCCTGACTTCCCTGAAAAGTTGCATATCGTGGGGGCTGTTCGATGCTAATGCAGTACGCCACAGGATGTTTTTGTGCTGGTCAAGGGCAGTCAAGTCTGAGGAGAACCAGGGGCTATATCTGTTCTTAGTTCTGAATTTTTTGAATGGGGCATGTTCATTTAAGATGGAGAGGAAAGCACTTTTAAAGAACAACCAGGCATCCTCTACTGACGGAATGAGGTCAATATCCATCCAGGATACCCGGGCCAGGTCAATTAGAAAGGCCTGCTTGCTAAAGTGTTTTAGGGAGCGTTTGACAGTAATGAGGGGTGGTCGTTTGACCGCGGACCCATTACGGACACAGGCAATAAGGCAGTGATCACTGAGATCCTGGTTGAAGACAGCGGAGGTGTATTTAGAGGGTAAATTTGTCAGGATGATATCTATGAGGGTAGCCATGTTTACAGATTTAGGGTTGTACCTGGTAGGTTCGTTGATAATTTGTGTGAGATTGAGGGCATCTAGTTTAGATTGTAGGTTGGCCAGGGTGTTAAGCATATCCCAGTTTAGGTCACCAAGCAGTCCGAACTCTGAGGATAGATGGGGGGGCAATCAGTTCACAAATGGTGTCCAGGGCACAGCTCGTGGCTGAGGGGGGTCTGTAGCAAGCGGCAACAGTGAGAGACTTATTTCTGGAAAGGTGGATTTTTAGAAGTAGAAGCTCGAACTGTTTGGGCACAGACCTGGATTGTACAATAGAGCTCTGCAGGCTATCTCTACAGTAGATTGCAACCCCAACCCCTTTGGCAGTTCTATCGAGACGGAAAATGTTGTAGTTGTGGATGGAAATTTCTGAATTTTTGGTGGCCTTCCTAAGCCAGGATTTAGACACTGCTAGAACATCAGGGTTGGTGGAGTGTGCTAACGCAGTGAATAACTGAAACTTAGGGAGGAGGCTTCGGATGTTAACGTGCAAGAAACCAAGGCTTTTACGGTTACAGAAGTCAACAAATGATAACGCCTGGGGAGTAGGAGTGATACTGGGGGCTACAGGGCATGGATACGGCTAAAGGCTTTAAGTACTGGTCTTCTAGTGTGTTGGTTACAGAGAAAAAAAGGGGCAGATTTCCGGGCATTGTAGAATAGATTCAGGGCATTATGTACAGACAAGGATATGGAAGGATATGAGTACAGTGGAGGTAAACCTAAGCTTTGGGTAACGATGAAAGAGATAGTATCACTGGAGGCACTGATTGAGTCGGTCTCAGCGTGTATGGGGGGTTGGACAAAGGAGCTATCTAAGACAGGTTGAGCTGGGCTGGGGGATCTACAGTGAAATAGTACAATAAGAAATAACCGAAACAGCAATAAGCAAGGCATATTGACATGGGAGAGAGGCATAAAGCAATCACAGGTGTTATTCGAGAGAGGTAAGACAACAGCTGGTAATGGCGACAAAGTTTGGCCTGAGGCTAAACATAAACAGGATGCGGTACCGTATAAAGGAACAGTCCAGCAGGCATCAGCTGTATAGCTGAGTTATCATAAGGTCCGGTGAACAGCAATAGGAGAGTTCGGAGGTAGTTCGGGGGCTGCTACAGCACTGGCTAGCAAGAGGCCACGGCTTGCGTGTGCTAGTGGACCAGGGCTAGCAGATGGATCTTCGTGGTCGACTTCGTAACGGGAAGCCTGTTGAAACCACATCAGACGATTTCGTCGGCAGACCAGTCGTGTTGGATCGGTGGGGCTCCGTGTCAACACTAGGAGCTCCCGTTCAGTTGACAGAGAGGTAGATAGCCGGGAGATGGGCCTGGCTCGAGGCTAGCTCAAGGCTGATTAGCCAACAACAACGTCCATTTGGTTGCAGCTAGTGAGTTGCGATGATCCAGTGTTAAAGGTCCAGTGATTCAGTGATTCCGGCAGAAAAACCGATATGTTCTGGGTCGATAACGCGCTGTGCAGACAGTGCAGACTGGCCGATAATAGTCCAGGCTAGAGCTGGCTGGTAGGTAGTGCAGGCCACGGACAATGGTGAAAAATCGCTAACGGTAGCTAATAGCAAGTAGCTAGTTAACTGGCTAATCCCGTCCGGTAGACAGAGAGGTAGATAGCCGGGATATGGGCCTGGCTCGAGGCTAGCTCAAGGCTAACTGTTGCTTGCTTCGGGGGCAGTGGTGATTAGCCAACAGCAACATCCATTCGGTTGCGGCTAGCTAGTTGCGATCCGGTGTTAATGTCCAGTGATTCAGTTATTCCGGCAGAAAATCTGATGTTCTGGGTGAAAACCGCTAACGGTGGCTAATAGCAAGTAGCCAGTTAGCTGGCTAGCTAGTTTCAACTGGAGATTCTAGATAAAAGGTAAGTCAATAATAGAATCCGTTCCACATTGAGTGAGGCGGGTTGCAGGAAAGTATATTTTGTAGAAGGATGAAAAGTGTGATAGGGAAATATGTACGAAAAATACAAAAAAACTGGCTATTTACACGGACACACAACAAAGAACACGACCGCACTGCTCCGCCATCTTGGAATGCCAAGAGTGTGAAAAGCTGTCATTAAGGCAAAGGGTGGCTACTTTAAAGAATATAAAATATAAATTATATTTTGGTTTGTTTTAACACTTTTTTGGTTACTACATGATTCCATATGTGTTATATCATAGTTTTGATATCTTCACTATTATTCTATAATGTAGAAAATAGTAAAAATAAAGAAAATCCCTTGAATGAGTAGGTGTGTCCAAACGTTTGACTGGTACTGTAAATAACGTTCACGCCCAAGCTAGATTGTATATATGTATGTATGTACCGGTCAAACGTTTTTGAACATATTCACATACTTTTATTTGGGTTTCTGTGCAAAGTATATGATTTGAATGTTTCTTTAAGCCTGCAGCTAGTTACTTGAAATGAGACATATAATCATGCCAAAACATGAAAAAAAATGCAATTCATTGACAGAGAGATAGCTAGATAATGAAACACAAATTGACATTTACAGTAGCTGGCTAGGCTATTCAAACTGTAACATTGGCTAGCTTTCAATAAATTGGATAAAATGTCCATGGCGTTACTTCTTCATACTATCAAGACAATTTGTATTGCATGCTGAATATTTCAAGTGCACTCGAAAACATATTTTTATCTTATTTCAGTATTTGGGAGCTAGATATATCTGTTTCTCTTCATCAAACAGCAGTTTTCACAAGAGGCTGTAGTTACATCGTAGATAGAAGCAGGCCGTTGGCTGCCTTCATCACGAGGGGTATGTACGGGACCTCTGATTGGTTCCATGTTTAGGAGTGCGGCAATGTTGCCTGAGCAGACAGTGTTGAAATATACTTTTTATGAGAAAATGTGCAATAATTGAAGGTTGAAGGGGCCAACAAATGTTATAGTCATGAGAACAATGAGCCAGATATTTAACCTGATGTATAATGTGAAGCATCCTGTTGTTTCCACTCACTACCAAATATGGTGTTGAGAGGAAGCCCAGTGGGAGAACAAGTAGCCAGATGGATTTTGAAGACTTCTGCTAATTTTCTCAGTTTTCTGTTTCCATAACTAGAATCTGTAACAAACAGAATGGACTACGTTTAATAGACTTTAATAGACTTTACCCTTTGCCAAAGTTTCTAAAAAGTGCGTTGTTTAGAAGGAGTGCAAGGGCGAATTGAGTTATTGCACATGGGCAATCTTCACAAAGTAGGCGTTCCCTAAAGGAAATATGCAATGACATGCTAGAACGCGCCAATAGGAGCTCTCTTGCTCCTGCTAGGCTCTGCCCACTTCCTTGCTTGTTCTGCCCACTATGATTAATTTGCTCATATTGGAAACGACAGGCTCTGGTCTATCTTGGGTTAGTTATAACAAATATTTGGACACACAGTCCGTGGAGAGCATGAGGTGTGGTTAACATTAGCCAGCTTGAGCTAGCTACCGAGCTAGCATACGAACTCGGCAGCACAGAATGCTGGTGACTCTCAGATCCACCTCTACGCAGACGACACCCTTTTGTATACATCTGGCCCTTCATTGGACACTGTGTTAACAAACCTCCAAACGAGCTTCAATGCCATACAACAATCCTTCAGTAGCCTCCAACTGCTCTTAAACACTAGTAAAACTAAATGCATGCTTTTCAATCGAACGCTGCTGGCACCCGCCCACCCGACTAGAATCACCACTCTCGACGGGTCTGACCTAGAGTATGTGGACAACTACAAATACCTAGGTGTCTGGTTAGACTGTAAACTCAACTTCCAGACTCACATAAAGAATCTCCAATCCAAAGTTAAATCTAGAATCGGCTTCCTATTTCGCAACAAAGCCTCCTTCACTCATGCTGCCAAACATGCCCTCGTAAAACTGACTATCCTACCGATCCTTGACTTCGGCGATGTCATTTACAAAATAGCCTCCAACACTCTACTCAGCAAATTGGATGTAGTCTATCACAGTGCCATCCGTCTCCAAAGCCCCATACACTACCCACCACTGTGACCTGTACGCTCTTGTTGGCTGGTCCTCACTACATGTTCGTCGTCAAACCCACTGGCTCCAGGCCATCTATAAATCACTGCTAGGCAAATCCCCGCCTTATCTTAGCTCATTGGTCACCATAGCAGCACCCACCCGTAGTCTGCGCTCCAGCAGGTATATCTCACTGGTCATTCCCAAAGCCAACACCTCCTTTGGCCGCCATTCCTTCCAGTTCTCTGCTGCCAATGACTGGAACGAATTGCAAAAATCTCTGAAGCTGGAGACTCTTATCTCCCTCAATAACTTTAAGCATCAGTTGTCAGAGCACCTTACCGATCACTGCACCTGTACACAGCCCATCTGAAATTAGCCCACCCAACTACCTCATCCCTATATTGTTATTTATTTTGCTCTTTTGCACCTGTTACGGATACAGGTATCCTGTGTTTTTGTGTGTTTCTCTCCTTCTGCCCTAATCACAGGTGTCCTGTATGTTCCTGATTGGTGGTCGTTGAGGTGTCTGCTGATTGGACCAATCAGTGAACATTCCTGTGCATTGCACCACCTGTTACTCGTTTGTTCAATCACACATCCCATTGTATAAAAACTAGACTTGTGTTTTGTTGTGGGAGAGAGAATATTTCCGTATGTGAGTATGGACACGGTGGTGTCCTGTTTTTGGTTACTCACTAAGTTGCTGTTTACTATGATTGGTAATTCTGTTAGACTACTGTTTTGTATGTGAGTAATGGATACTGTGATGTCCTTTGTTTAGAGTACTCACTAATTTGCTGGTTACTCTGTTTGGTAACTATTGTGTGTTTCTGGGAAAAGGGGAGTTTGAGCTAGCTGCCCTTGGGCATACATTTCCCGTAGAAAGAACTGTCTATAAACACTAGTTGGACCTGAGCGGACCACCCACTGTATTTTTGTATGGTAGCAGTAGCCTAGCGGTTCTTGAGGCAGGCAAGATCAGCTTAGGGGGTTTTACACTATTGTTTCATTTCTTGGGTCCTGCTCAGCCCTTTTTCCCAAACCCTTACCGTGTGTTCAGAAATAAACCATTTGTGTTTGACGGTAGTTCATGGTTGTTGTGTCATATTTGTTCTCACTGTTCCATGCCACACTCCTAATTTGCATAATTTATGTTACGGGTCTCATGTCCATCCACCCTAGATGTTTAGAGCCACGGGGTTCGTAACATAAAGTGGGGGCTCATCTGGGATCCATCCCGTGCTACTCATGCAAATTAGTAAGTGTCTGGTTCAGTGTTGAGCTTGGCAGCTGTACCACCTGTTTTTTTGTGTGTTCAGTAGTCGACGGCTCGTGTTGCTAGTAGGATGGCTACTTTTGAGTTGGAGGCATTTTTGGAAAACCCTACGTGGGAGGTTTTTGATAATTGCCGTAGAGTGGATCTACAGGCTTTGGCTGACCACTTTTCTGTACCCATACCGAGGGGTTTAGTGAAAGCAGAAGTTAGGGAAGTAGTGCTAGCGATATTGTTAAACGAGCGAGTGCTTGAGTTACCGCCGCCTGAGTCTGCTGCTCCTGTAGGGGATGTGGTTGCTGTTCCTGTAAGCCCATCAGTGTCTGAGGACGAGGCTAAGGCTCCAGCCACATTGCCCCGTTATGACCCACTCTCCCCACTGACTGACAGTGATGCCAGGATCGATGTCCGCTCGACACGGCTCCAAATGGAGGCGGAAGAGCGGGCACAAATCAGGCAAGACAAGCTGGAGATGCGTAAAATGGAGCTAGAGGCAGAACAGGAGACGCGTAAGCTAGAGGCAGAACAGGAGACGCGTAAGCTAGAGGCAGAACTGGAGACGCGTAAGATGGAACTGGAGATGCGTAAAATGGAACTAGAGGCAGAAACAGCGAGGTTAGTCTCTTCTCATACTATGCCTGCTAGTGAGCCATCCTCACCAGCTGTGTCATCTGCTACTTTTGATATTAGTAGACAGATCACCTTGGTACCTGTGTTTAGGGAGTCAGAGGTTGATTCCTATTTCAGTGTGTTTGAACGTATAGCGGTAGCATTGAAATGGCCCGACGAGGTATGGTGCCTATTACTTCAGTGTAAACTAACAGGTAAAGCCCAAGAGGTTCTGGCAGCGCTACATCTTGAAGACAGTTTGAATTATGAAGTGGTCAAAGCTACTGTTCTTCGTGCCTATGAGCTTGTTCCTGAGGCATATCGACAGAGATTTAGGTCTCATAAAAGGTCTCCTACTCAGACTTATGTGGAGTTTGCTAGAGACAAAGGAAATCTGTTTGACAAATGGCACAGTGCTAGTAAGGTAACTGATTTTAACTCTCTACGGGAGTTAATCTTGTTAGAAGAGTTTAAAAATTGCTTACCGGAACGCATTGTAGTTTATCTGAACGAACAGAAAGTATCCTCACTGTTGGAAGCGTCTGTATTGGCAGACGAGTTTGTGTTGACGCATAAGAGCGTGTTTTCGGCTCGCAGGGCTGCGGAGTTGCTAACTTTTAGTCCTAGTCGACCAGCAGTACATCCAGCGCGCCCAAAAGATGTGCGTCACTGTTTCTATTGTCATAAGGTGGGACATATGGTTAATGATTGCTTTCTGCTAAAACGCAAACCGGGGATGCCTCAGCACGCCAGGCCGCCAACGGGTGTTGGGCTGATTCGTACGGTTGTAAGGCCGGAATCAAGACAGAGGCCTCATACTGAATGTGGTTTGAAAGTCCCTGTCCCAGATCACAGTTATGAACCGTTCATTTTTGAGGGGTTTGTTTCTATATCAGATGACGAAGCGTCTCAGCGTCCAGTTAGAATCCTCAGAGATACTGGTGCGGCGCAGTCGTTCATACTCGCTGATGTGTTGCCCTTGTCCAGTAATACATATTGTGGTTCCAGTGTGTTAGTACAAGGAATTGAAATGGGATTTGTTCCAGTGCCATTGCACTTTGTGAACGTACACTCTGAGTTAGTCAGTGGATTGTTCAGAGTTGGCGTACGTCCTATGTTGCCAGTAAAAGGTGTGACATTTATAATGGGCAACGATATTGCCGGAGGAAAGGTGATACCCGTATTGGAGGTATTGGATAAAAGTGACCAGTCTCTCTCCGAGGAGTGGGCACAGGGTTATCCAGATGTGTTCCCCGCTTGTGCTGTCACACGTGCTCAAGCACGACAAGTGGGTGAAGTGATAGATTTGTCGAACACGATTCTATTCAGAGAGTGTGACCCAGAGGATAGTTCGGGTGCTACCTCTGGTAAGCTGGTGCAGTCTGACCAACAGCCCAGAGAAAGGAAGAAGGATGTGGAACTTGTTGCTGAGGCAATACAGTTACCAGTTACTCGTGAGCAGCTGATCGCTAACCAACAGGTTGACATTAGCCTGGCTAAATGTTTTGCTAGTGTTGTCTCAGAGGACGAGCTAAAGAAGAAAAACATGGCATATTTCATTGATGGTAATCTCCTCATGCGTAAATGGACATCCCATGTTGACGCTGGCGGAGATTGGAATGCTGTTTACCAAATAGTGATTCCTACAGCCTTTCGACAAAATGTTTTATCCCTCGCTCATGATCACCAGTGGTCCGGACATCTGGGAGTCACCAAGACTTATGATCGTGTTTTGCGACATTTCTTTTGGCCTGGCTTAAAACAAGATGTGGCTCAGTTCTGTCGGACTTGCCACACCTGTCAAGTAGTTGGGAAACCGAACCAGGTTATTTCCCCCGCGCCTCTTTGTCCCATACCGGCCATAGGTGAACACTTCGAACATGTGATGGTTGATTGTGTTGGACCATTACCAAAAACAAAATCTGGTAACCAGTTTATGTTGACAATTATGTGTGTGGCCACCAGGTACCCAGAGGCCATTCCTCTGCGAAGGATTACTGCTCCAGTGGTGAGTAAAGCGTTGATGAAATTCTGTCTTCCAAAGCGTTGATCAAATTCTGTCTTCCAAATTCTGTCTTCGGCCGTGCCGGAGTGTCAACACAGTGGCCATTGCTAGCTACCCAACACGACCAGTAGCTAAATACAATATACTTGTCCTAGCTAGCCAACGTTTAATCATTGCTGCGTCATGAAAGGAACTTGACACAGACACGAATGATCTATTTAGTGTGTTATCACACTATTGGTGGTTTGTTGTGACCAAGTGTTTGTGCTAAACTGTGTGTTACTGGATGCTGGCATGCTAGCTAGCTAGTTAACACACTATTGGTGGTTTGTTGTGACCAAGTGTTGGTGCTAAACTGTGTGTTAAACTGTGTGTTATTGGATGCTAGCATGCTAGTTAGCTATGGTGTCATAGTTAGCTAGCTGAATAAAGTGGGTTGAGTCTATTCCTTTAAACATTGAACCGCTGTGGTTCACAACAATTCTGATTTCTAAAGGTGGAAGTTGGGAGAGTTTTTGTTCGGGTGGTTCAGTGAAACAATTTTAGTTTCTGAGGTAGAAGTTTTTGGTGAGGGAGGCCCTGCTCTCTCCTCTCCCAGATGCTTAGCTCATTTCATTCCGATCTCCTCTGCATTTTTGTAGCCATTTGCTACAGCCTGTCAACTATGCCTCTGCCTATCCCTGTTCTCTCCTCTCTGCACAGGCTACACAAACGCACCACACCGCGCGGCTGCTGCCTCTCTAACCTGGTGGTCCCTGCACGCACCCCTCACCTGGAGTTCCAGGTCGCAGGCAGCCTCTGGAACTGCCGTTCTGCTGCCAACAAAGCTGACTTCATCCCAGCCTATGCCAACCTCCAGTCCCTCGACTTCCTGGCGCTGACGGAAACATGGATCACCACTGAAAACACTGCTACTCCTACTGCTCTCTCCTCGTCTGACCATGTGTTCTCGCATACCCCGAGAGCATCTGGTCAGAGGGGTGGTTGTACAGGAATCCTCATCTCTCCCAAGTGGACATTCTCAATTTTTCCCCTAACCCATCTGTCTATCTCCTCATTTGAATTCCATGCTGTCACAGTCACTAGCCCATTTAAGCTTAATATCCTTGTCATCTATCGCCCTCCAGGTTCCCTTGGAGAGTTCATCAATGAGCTTGACGCCTTGATAAGTTCCTTTCCTGAGGATGGCTCACCCCTCACAGTTTTGGGGGATTTCAACCTCCCTATGTCCACATTTGACTCATTTCTCTCTGCCTCCTTCTTTCCACTCCTCTCCTCTTTTGACCTCACCCTCTCACCGTCCCCCCCTACTCACAAGGCAGGCAATACGCTTGACCTCATCTTCACTAGATGCTGCTCCTCTACTAATCTCACTGCAACTCCCCTCCATGTCTCCGACCACTACTTTGTTTCCTTTTCTCTCTCGCTCTCCTCCCACACTACTCACTCTGCCCCTACACAGATGGTAATGCGCCGCCGCAACCTTCGCTCTCTCTCTCCCACTACTCTCTCCTCTTCCATCCTATCATCTCTTCCCACTGCTCAATCCTTCTCCCTCCAATCTCCTGATTCTGCCTCCTCAACCCTCCTCTCCTCCCTTTCTGCATCCTTTGACTCTCTGTGTCCCCTATCCTCCCGGCCGGCTCGGTCCTCCCCTCCAGCTCTGTGGCTTGATGACTCACTGCGAGCTCACAGAACAGAGCTCCGGGCAGCGGAGCGGAAATGGAAGAAAACTAAACTCCCTACCGACCTGGCATCTTTTCACTCCCTCCTCTCTACATTTTCTTCATCTGTTTCTGCTGCTAAGGCCACCTTCTACCACTCTAAATTCCAAGCATCTGCCTCTAACCCTAGGAAGCTCTTTGCCACTTTTTCCTCCCTCCTGAATCCTCCCCCCCCCCCCCCCCCCCCCTCCTCTCTCTCTGTGGATGACTTCGTCAACCATTTTGAAAAGAAGGTTGACGACATCCGATCCTCGTTTGTTAAGTCTAATGACACTGCTGGTCCTGCTCACACTGCCCTACCCTATGCTTTGACTTCTTTCTCCCCTCTCTCTCCAGATAAAATCCTGCGACTTGTGACTGCAGGCCGCCCAACAACCTGCCCGCTTGACCCCCCCCCCCCCTCCTCTCTCTCTGTGGATGACTTCGTCAACCATTTTGAAAAGAAGGTTGACGACATCCGATCCTCGTTTGTTAAGTCTAATGACACTGCTGGTCCTGCTCACACTGCCCTACCCTATGCTTTGACTTCTTTCTCCCCTCTCTCTCCAGATAAAATCCTGCGACTTGTGACTGCAGGCCGCCCAACAACCTGCCCGCTTGACCCCATCCCCTCCTCCCTTCTCCAGACCATCTCCGGTGACCTTCTCCCCTACCTCACCTCGCTGATCAACTCATCCTTGACCGCTGGCCATGTCCCTTCCGTCTTCAAGAGAGCGAGAGTTGCTCCCCTTCTCAAAAAACCAACACTCGACCCCACTGATGTCAACAACTACAGACCAGTATCCCTTCTTTATTTTCTTTCCAAAACTATTGAGCGTGCCGTCTTTAGCCAACTCTCTTGCTATCTCTCTCAGAATGACCTTCTTGATCCAAACCAATCAGGTTTCAGGACTGGTCATTCAACTGAGACTGCTCTTCTCTGTGTCACGGAGACTCTCCGCACTGCTAAAGCTAACTCTCTCTCCTCTGCTCTTGTCCTTCTAGACCTGTCTGCTGCCTTTGATACTGTGAACCATCAGATCCTCCTCTCCACCCTCTCCGAGCTGGGCATCTCCGGCGCGGCTCACTCCTGGATTGCGTCCTACCTGACCGGTCGCTCCTACCAAGTGGCGTGGCGAGAAGCTGTCTCCGCACCACGTGCTCTCACCACTGGTGTCCCCCAAGGCTCAGTTCTAGGCCCTCTCCTTTTCTCCCTATACACCAAGTCACTTGGCTCTGTCATATCCTCACATGGTCTCTCCTATCATTGCTACGCTGACGATACACAACTAATCTTCTCCTTTCCCCCTTCTGATAACCAGGTGGCGAATCGCATCTCTGCATGTCTGGCAGACATATCAGTATGGATGACGGATCACCACCTCAAGCTGAACCCTGGCAAGACGGAGCTGCTCTTCCTCCCGGGGAAGGACTGCCCGTTCCATGATCTCGCCATCACGGTTGACAACTCCGCTGTGTCCTCCTCCCAGAGTGCGAAGAGCCTAGGCGTGACCCTGGACAACACCCTGTCGTTCTCCGCCAACATCAAGGCGGTGACCCGCTCCTGCAGGTTCATGCTCTACAACATTCGGAGAGTACGACCCTGCCTTACACAGGAAGCGGCACAGGTCCTAATCCAGGCACTTGTCATCTCCCGTCTGGACTACTGCAACTCGCTGTTGGCTGGCCTCCCTGCCTGTGCCATTAAACCCCTACAACTCATCCAGAATGCCGCAGCCCGTCTGGTGTTCAACCTTCCCAAGTTCTCTCACGTCACCCCCCTCCTCCGCACACTCCACTGGCTTCCAGTTGAAGCTCGCATCCGCTACAAGACCATGGTGCTTGCCTATGGAGCAGTGAGGGGAACGGCACCTCTGTACCTTCAGGCTCTGATCAGTCCCTACACCCAAACGAGGGCATTGCGCTCATCCACCTCTGGCCTGCTGGCTCCCCTTCCTCTGCGGAAGCATAGTTCCCGCTCAGCCCAGTCAAAACTGTTCGCTGCTCTGGCACCCCAATGGTGGAACAAGCTCCCTCACGACGCCAGGACAGCGGAGTCACTCACCACCTTCCGGAGACATTTGAAACCCCACCTCTTTAAGGAATACCTGGGATAGGATAAAGGAATCGTTCTAACCCCCCCCCCCCAATTGTAAAGTGGTTATCCCACTGGCTATAGGGTGAACGCACCAATTTGTGAGTCGCTCTGGCTAAGAGCGTCTGCTAAATGACATTAATGTGCCCTTGAGCAAGGCACTTAACCCTAATTGCTCCTGTAAGTCGCTCTGGATAAGAGCGTCTGCTAAATGACTAAAATGTAATGTAAATGTTCTCAACTTTTGGATTACCTAAGGTGATACAAACTGATCAGGGTACGAATTTCCTTTCTAAACTTTTCAAACAAGTGTTAAAATCCTTGTCGGTTACACACCGTGTGTCAAGCGCATATCACCCAGAGTCTCAGGGTGCGCTTGAACGTTGGCATCAGACCCTGAAGTCTATGCTCCGTAAATATTGCTTGGAATCTGAGAAAGATTGGGATGAGGGAGTTCCTCTAGTTTTGTTTGCTGTCCGTGAGACAGTACAGGAATCCCTGGGGTTCAGCCCAGCTGAACTGGTGTTTGGACACACCATGAGAGGACCTATGAAAGTCCTTAAGGATCAGTTTTTGTCACAAGAGTTGTGTGTGAAAGAAAATGTGTTGGACTACGTTAGTCGCTTTCGTGAGCGCCTACATGCTGCCTGTGCTCTAGCAAAGGAAGCGCTGTCTTCCTCACAGAAACGGATGAAACGACACTATGACACACAGGCTGTTTCTCGTTCACTGCAGCCAGGTGACCGAGTTCTTGTGTTGTTGCCTGTGCCAGGAGCGTCATTGTCAGCACGTTTCTCTGGTCCTTATGTCATTGAAAAGAAACTAACTGAAACTGACTATGTGATACAGACTCCTGATAGAAAACGCCAATCTCGTGTGTGCCACGTTAACATGTTGAAGACATACCACACCAGACCCGTCACTCAGGTAGACAGTCCAGAGAAACTGGCCGAGTCGGCTGTCTCTGTTGCTGCTACGGCTGTAGTGGGAGGTCATGTTAATGATGTGGACGGAGATGGTTTGGAGTTGCGCAATACTCAGCAGCAGTGTGCTAGATTGCCCAATTAAGAGATGCTGCTGTCTCTCCCGTCAAGCCTGATTCATTTAACGGACAGACAGTCAGATGATATTGTGAGACTATTACACAGCTTTCCATGTCTTTTTAATGATGTTCCTACATGTACAAATGTGTTAGAACATGACATTAATGTTGGAAACGCTGCACCTATCAAGCAACATGCTTATCGTGTCAACGTCGCTAAGAGAAAGATAATGAGGGGTGAGGTCGGTTATTTGCTGGAAAATAACCTGGCTATGCCAAGTTCAAGTCCTTGGAGTTCTCCGTGCATTCTGGTTCCTAAACCTGATGGGACATCCAGATTATGTACGGACTATCGGAAAGTCAATGCTGTCACAGTGCCCGACTCGTTCCCGTTACCCAGACTGGATGACTGTATTGATACTGTTGGTGCTGCTACTTATGTAACCAAACTAGATCTTCTAAAAGGGTACTGGCAGGTGCCGTTAACCCCACGTGCCTCCGACATCTCTGCCTTTGTGACCCCAGATCACTTCCTACAATATGCTGTCATGGCATTTGGGATGCGGAACGCCCCAGCCACTTTCCAACGCCTGGTTAACACAGTATTGGCTGGAGTTCCTAATTGTAGTGCTTACCTTGATGATCTGGTAATTTATTCAACTGAGTGGTCTGATCATGTTAACACTCTAAGGGTAGTGTGTGAACGTCTAGCAACCGCTTCTCTAACCCTGAACTTAGCAAAGTGCGAGTTTGGGAAGGCCACTGTTACTTATCTTGGTAAACAGGTCGGCCATGGTCAGGTGCGCCCTGTAGATGCCAAGGTCTCAGCTATAAACGCATTTCCCGCACCTACCACCAGAAGAGAGCTACGCCGTTTTTTAGGGATGGTTGGCTACTACCGTAGTTTCTGTAAAAATTTCTCTGCGGTAGTTGCTCCATTAACGGATTTGCTCAGTCCGGCGAGAAAATTTGTATGGTCTGAAGATTGTCGTACTGCTTTCAACACTGCTAAAGCACTCTTATGTAGTACTCCTGTTCTTGCTGCGCCAGATTTTGAACGACCGTTTAAACTGGAGGTAGATGCAAGTGCCAGAGGTGCTGGGGCTGTTCTACTGCAGCAAGACCAGAGTGGAGTGGACCATCCTGTCTGTTATTTTTCACGGAAATTTAACAAATGTCAGACAAACTATTCCACCATTGAACAAGAAGCTCTAGCTTTGTTGTTAGCTCTGCAGTACTTTGAAGTTTATGTTGGTTCCAGTGCATTACCAGTGATAGTGTATACTGATCATAACCCCTTAGTTTTTCTCCACCGGATGTACAACCAGAACCAACGCCTTATGCGTTGGGCACTTGTCGTGCAAAATTATAATTTGGAGATCCGCCACAAAAAGGGGTTGGATAATGTGTTGGCAGATGCTTTGTCTCGTGTGTAATGATCTAGTTTTTTTTGTTATCCCGATAGGATGATTTGTGAATTTGGGTGTTGTGATAGTACGTGTGTCGCAAACCATTGTGGTTTGCTCTTTTAAGGGTGGGAGTGTTACGGATACAGGTATCCTGTGTTTTTGTGTGTTTCTCTCCTTCTGCCCTAATCACAGGTGTCCTGTATGTTCCTGATTGGTGGTCGTTGAGGTGTCTGCTGATTGGACCAATCAGTGAACATTCCTGTGCATTGCACCACCTGTTACTCGTTTGTTCAATCACACATCCCATTGTATAAAAACTAGACTTGTGTTTTGTTGTGGGAGAGAGAATATTTCCGTATGTGAGTATGGACACGGTGGTGTCCTGTTTTTGGTTACTCACTAAGTTGCTGTTTACTATGATTGGTAATTCTGTTAGACTACTGTTTTGTATGTGAGTAATGGATACTGTGATGTCCTTTGTTTAGAGTACTCACTAATTTGCTGGTTACTCTGTTTGGTAACTATTGTGTGTTTCTGGGAAAAGGGGAGTTTGAGCTAGCTGCCCTTGGGCATACATTTCCCGTAGAAAGAACTGTCTATAAACACTAGTTAGACCTGAGCGGACCACCCACTGTATTTTTGTATGGTAGCAGTAGCCTAGCGGTTCTTGAGGCAGGCAAGATCAGCTTAGGGGGTTTTACACTATTGTTTCATTTCTTGGGTCCTGCTCAGCCCTTTTTCCCAAACCCTTACCGTGTGTTCAGAAATAAACCATTTGTGTTTGACGGTAGTTCATGGTTGTTGTGTCATATTTGTTCTCACTGTTCCATGCCACACTCCTAATTTGCATAATTTATGTTACGGGTCTCATGTCCATCCACCCTAGATGTTTAGAGCCACGGGGTTCGTAACAGCACCCCAGTATCTCTATTTGCACATAATCTCTTGCACATCTAGCATTCCAGTGTTAATACTATTGTAATTATTTTGCACTATAGCCTATTTATTGCCTTACCTCCATAACTTGCTACATTTGCACACACTGTATATATATTTTCTGTTGTATTTTTGACTTTATGTTTTTTACCCCATATGTAACTCTGTGTTGTTTTTATTGCACTGCTTTGCTTTATCTTGGCCAGGTCGCAGTTGTAAATGAGAACCTGTTCTCAACTGGCTTACCTGGTTAAATAAAGGTGAAAAAAAATCAATAAACAAAAATCAATTTGAAATTGTAAAATGGTGCATTGTGGGTAGTTTAGAAGATATCCAGAAATAAGTTAATAAACTTGTAAAAACATAACTATTTGTACTTATAGGTAACCAGATCGTGACTACAACTAAGTTACTAAGTCTTTAACCACACTGTGTTGTTACATTGGTGAGTAAAAACACATGCTTCCTACCCTTTAACTTTTTGTCTGAAAATAAAATCTATATTTCCCTCAACTGCGTTACCCACTCCAATCAGCAGATGGCGATGTGGGGCTTTAAGGCTATGCTGCTGGTGTGACGTGTAATCTAGTGGACGGGACGCTTCTTTCAACAGTAGCAACAGTTAGTCAGACACCTCGGTAGCTTGCTAGCCAAAATAGCGGAACCAATAAAGCTATTTAGACGCTTTCGTGTATATTAGCCACTGTGTTTTAAACCCACTTCTGTCGTCTAGTTAGTTATCCCATTTAATTTCATATTTACGGTGTTGTTGTTATTGGTCAGCTAGCTGGCTGGTTAAGTTAGCACTAGCCTAACTAGCTAACATCCCCGACCATGAGCTCACTAAGCTACTCTCCTCCTGCTAAAGAAGAGGAGGTCTGCTGGACGGAGAAAGAGGGTCTCTGGCTGAACGTTGTGAAAGAGGAGGAGGAAGAGGAGGATGTTACAATACAAAAACAAGTAGAGGGTGAAGCTGTTACCGTGAAAGAAGAAGAGAAAGACGTTACAGTGAAAGAAGAGGAAGACGCGTTCAGAGTGAAAGAGGAGGAGGATGTTACAGTGAAAGAGGAGCAGGCTCCCGTTTTTGGTAATGGTGATATCATGTATGGTCAGTCCTTGCATCCATACAGTGAGGGAAAAAAAGTATTTGATCCCCTGCTGATTTTGTACTTTTGCCCACTGACAAAGAAAGGATCAGTCTATAATTTAAATGGTAGGTTTATTTGAACAGTGAGAGACAGAATAACAACAAAAAAATCCAGAAAAACGCATGTCAAAAATGTTAAAAATTGATTTGCATTTTAATGAGAGAAATAAGTATTTGACCCCCTCTCAATCAGAAAGATTTCTGGCTCCCATGTGTCTTTTATACAGGTAACGAGCTGAGATTAGGAGCACACTCTTAAAGGGAGTGCTCCTAATCTCAGCTTGTTACCTGTATAAAAGACACCTGTCCACAGAAGCAATCAATCAATCAGATTCCAAACTCTCCACCATGGCCAAGACCAAAGAGCTCTCCAAGGATGTCAGGGACAAGATTGTAGACCTACACAAGGCTGGAATGGGCTACAAGAACATCGCCAAGCAGCTTGGTGAGAAGGTGACAACAGTTGGTGCGATTTTTCGCAAATGGAAGAAACAAAAAATAACTGTCAATCTCCCTAGCCTGGGGCTCCATGCAAGATCTCACCTCGTGGAGTTGCAATGGTCATGAGAACTGTGAGGAATCAGCCAAGAACTACACAGGAGGATCTTGTCAATGATCTCAAGGCAGCTGGGACCATAGTCACCAAGAAAAATATTGGTAACACACTACGCCGTGAAGGACTGAAATCCTGCAGCGCCCGCAAGGTCCCCCTGCTCAAGAAAGCACATATACAGGCCCATCTGAAGTTTGCCAATGAACATCTGAATGATTCAGAGGAGAACTGGGTGAAAGTGTTGTGGTCAGATGAGACCAAAATCGAGCTCTTTGGCATCAACTCAACTCGCCGTGTTTGGAGGAGGAGGAATGCTGCCTATGACCCCAAGAACACCATCTCCACCATCAAACATGGAGGTGGAAACATTATGCTTTGGGGGTGTTTTTCTGCTAAGGGGACAGGACAACTTCACCGCATCAAAGGGACAATGGACGGGGCCATGTACCATCAAATCTTGGGTGAGAACCTCCTTCCCTCAGCCAGGGCATTGAAAATGGGTTGTGGATGGGTATTCCAGCATGACAATGACCCAGAACACACAGTCAAGGCAACAAAGGAGTGGCTCAAGAAGAAGCACATTAAGGTCCTGGAGTGACCTAGCCAGTCTCCAGACCTTAATCCCATAGAAACCTGTGGAGGGAGCTTAAGGTTCGAGTTGCCAAAAAAACCTTAATGACTTGGAGAAGATCTGCAAAGAGGAGTGGGACAAAATCCCTCCTGAGATGTGTGCAAACCTGGTGGCCAACTACAAGAAACGTCTGACCTCTGTGATTGCCGACAAGGGTTTTGCCACCAAGTACTAAGTCATGTTTTGCAGAGGGGTCAAATAGTTATTTCCCTCATTAAAATGCAAATCAATTTATAACATTTTTGACATGTGTTTTTCTGGATGTTTTTGTTGTTATTCTGTCTCTCACTGTTCAAATAAACCTACCATTAAAATTATAGACTGATCATGTCTTTGTCAGTGGGCAAACGTACAAAATCAGCAGGGGATCAAATACTTTTTTCCCTCACTGTAGGTCTGTTTTAGGTTAAGGTTGCTACAATAGCTTTCTCTATGAATTTGAGAGTAGTTACATTTCTCCAGTCCCATCCATCATCTTATTACCAAAACAGTGGCGGAATGACAGCTTTGTTATTGTTTGAACTGCAGATTGGTTGATTGATTGATGTTTGGCTTTTTTAAAGGGACAATCTAGGTTTTAAACAGCAACAAAATGGCTGCCCAGAGACTTGGTTTGGTAAACAGCTGAGGGATGGGGGCTGGAGAAATGTAACCACTCTCAAATTCATAGAGAAAGCTATTGTAGCAACCTTAACCCAAAACCTAGCGACCTCATCAAGAAGTTCAGACATCTTGGTATAACAGTTATAAGGTGTTGGCTTGACAGTCTCTGGACCCAGGTTTGAGTCCAGCTCAGGGCTACCCCTGGAATTCACTACACTATGAATACAAGGACTGGCCATCCATAAGGTCAAAATCACAGTTTTAACCTGGTTTTGAAGATATACAGTGTTTGTTTACAACCAGTGGCATTATACAAGCTTATGTTTTGGTTTGTGATGGGGAAATACAGTTGAAACATATGAGGCATTTATAAGTTATATTCTTCAAGAATCAATGGCTATTAGGGCTGACCCCATTTAGTCGACTTGGTCGAGACAATCTTTTTTTGTCGAACAGTCGCAAATATACAGTCAGTGTTTTCCTCATTTAAGTGTGGCACAGTAGACAACTAGTTAAGTACATAAGCTAAAACCTAAAAACTCTACTAACATCATCTAGATCTATAATATTGCTGCCACAATTGTAACGGCAATTAGCTATCCAATATCCACAGAGTATGTTGATAGAAACATGTTTAACTAACATTACTAGTCTAGCAAGTTAGCTAGCTTGTTCCTTTGGAACTCTATCAAGTGCAAGCAAGATGGCTACATTAATCTGTCTTCGATTAGATTTATTTTTCTCAGATGAGTTTATTGAAATATTTCCAGCCACAGCAGCGGAAGAGAAAGGGGGAGCGGGGGACAAGAGTGTCAGGTAACGTTAACTTAGCTAGCTAAGGTCAAATCAGCCTAAATTAAATACAACTTTCTTTAGTTAGCCAACTCTTTTAAAAGCTTACGCTATCGTTTTTATAACAAGTGTTTGGCTTATTTTACTAGACAGAGAAGAGGCAGAATCCCGGGAGTGAGGTAGGGATGCATGAGGGACAGAATGGAGGAGAGGAGGGGAGAGAGCCAGGAGAAGAGATGGAAGGAGAAAGGAGAGCAGAGTGGGAAGGAGAGAGGAGAACAGAGGAAAGGAGAGAGGAGAGCAGAGTGGAACAGAGGAGAGGAGAACAGAGGAGAGGAGAGAGGAGAACAGTGGAACAGAGAGGAGGAGAGGAGAGAGGAGAACAGAGTGGAACAGAGGAGAGGAGAGAGGAGAACAGAGTGGAACAGAGAGGAGGAGAGGAGAGAGGAGGAGAGGAGAGAGGAGAACAGAGTGGAACAGAGGAGAGGAGAGCAGAGTGGAACGGAGGAGAGAGGAGTGGAGGAGAGGAGAACAGAGGAGAGGAGAGAGGAGAACAGAGTGGAACAGAGGAGAGGAGAGAGGAGAATAGAGTGGAACAGAGGAGAGGAGAGAGGAGTAAGGCCAAGTACACCACCGTCTATCTGGATGGGACCCAAAGTGGCTTAAAATTGACAGACTGAAGCCGTGGCTATATAATATATATATATATAATACGCCACATGGTTAGTCAAAGTTCCTTTAATTAGGCTAAGGGCTAAAAATAAATGGTGCATATTTAGTCTGTACTAGTCTACAGCATTGTGTTTATTTCTGAGCCAACTCCACCAGGACCTCGATGACCCAATGGGTCTGGGCGCATTGAACATCGAGGAGGAGGAGAGACCAGGGGGAGAAGACCAGGACCAGGGAGCAGTTCTGGGCTCGGTTCAGAGAGGAAATAAAAACGGTTGTTTTCAAATGCTGTGATGAAACCAATGTTACATCGTGTGCGTTGGATAAACTAAAACAAACAGCTCTTCCATCACTTATTTTCTGTTTTGTGCTGTAATTATCCTTATCTTGTTGGGACCTCCAGGACAGCCTATAGCGGAGGTTCAAACACCTGGAGATTCTGGGGGCCTTCAGTGTGTTGGGACCTCCAGGACAGTCTATAGCGGAGGTTCAAACACCTGGAGATTCTGGGTAGCCTTCAGTGTGTTGGGACCTCCAGGACAGCCTATAGCGGAGGTTCAAACACCTGGAGATTCTGGGTAGCCTTCAGTGTGTTGGGACCTCCAGGACAGCCTATAGCGGAGGTTCAAACACCTGGAGATTCTGGGGGCCTTCAGTGTGTTGGGACCTCAGGCTGCGTTCTCTAGTGAGAGGATAAACACCTTTAACCTTTAACCTGACCCTCCTCTCCAGGCAGTTGTTGCTAACGCCAGAGGCCCTCTTACAAGCAACGCGTGCTAGTTGGAGCGTTCAAGGTACGGCATGAGTGTGACAACCTTTTTGAAGAGAACATTTTAGGCCAGTGTTGAACTACCACTCTGTTGGCTCTTCTTTAATGTTGTACGTCTTTTTGTTTTTCATGTATTTCAGGGGTTGGACCAGCTGACAGCAATGACAAAGCTGGCCTCTCAGTTTGATGAGTTGGGGAAGCTCTACCCCTGCCTTAGCCAGCTGGCAGAACTATACCAGTGTCTTCTGTTAATAGTGAGAGGGACTTCTATACCAGTGTCTTCTGTTAATAGTGAGAGGGACTTCTATACCAGTGTCTTCTGTTAATAGTGAGAGGGACTTCTATACTTCTATACCAGTGTCTTCTGTTAATAGTGAGAGGGACTTCTATACCAGTGTCTTCTGTTAATAGTGAGAGGGACTTCTATACCAGTGTCTTCTGTTAATAGTGAGAGGGACTTCTATACCAGTGTCTTCTGTTAATAGTGAGAGGGACTTCTATACCAGTGTCTTCTGTTAATTGTGAGAGGGACTTCTATACCAGTGTCTTCTGTTAATTGTGAGAGGGACTTCTATACCAGTGTCTTCTGTTAATTGTGAGAGGGACTTCTATACCAGTGTCTTCTGTTAATAGTGAGAGGGACTTCTATACCAGTGTCTTCTGTTAATAGTGAGAGGGACTTCTATACCAGTGTCTTCTGTTAATAGTGAGAGGGGCTTCTATACCAGTGTCTTCTGTTAATTGTGAGAGGGACTTCTATACCAGTGTCTTCTGTTAATAGTGAGAGGGACTTCTATACCAGTGTCTTCTGTTAATAGTGAGAGGGACTTCTATACCAGTGTCTTCCGTTAATTGTGAGAGGGACTTCTATACTTCTATACCAGTGTCTTCTGTTAATAGTGAGAGGGACTTCTCTACTTCTATACCAGTGTCTTCCGTTAATTGTGAGAGGGACTTCTATATTTCTATACCAGTGTCTTCTGTTAATAGTGAGAGGGACTTCTATACCAGTGTCTTCCGTTAATAGTGAGAGGGACTTCTATACTTCTATACCAGTGTCTTCTGTTAATAGTGAGAGGGACTTCTATACTTCTATACCAGTGTCTTCTGTTAATAGTGAGAGGGACTTCTATTAATAGTGAGAGGGACTTCTATACTTCTATACCAGGGTCTTCTGTTAATAGTGAGAGGGACTTCTATACCAGTGTCTTCTGTTAATAGTGAGAGGGACTTCTATACTTCTATACCAGTGTCTTATGTTAATAGTGAAAGGGACTTATATACTTCTATACCAGTGTCTTCTGTTAATAGTGAGAGGGACTTCTATACTTCTATACCAGGGTCTTCTGTTAATAGTGAGAGGGACTTCTATACTTCTATACCAGTGTCTTCTGTTAATAGTGAGAGGGACTTCTATACCAGTGTCTTCTGTTAATAGTGAGAGGGACTTCTATACTTATATACCAGTGTCTTCTGTTAATAGTGAGAGGGACTTCTATACTTCTATACCAGTGTCTTCTGTTAATAGTGAGAGGGACTTATATACCAGTGTCTTCTGTTAATAGTGAGAGGGACTTCTATACTTCTATACCAGTGTCTTCTGTTAATAGTGAAAGGGACTTCTATACCAGTGTCTTCTGTTAATAGTGAGAGGGACTTCTATACTTCTATACCAGGGTCTTCTGTTAATAGTGAGAGGGACTTCTATACAAGGGTCTTCTGTTAATAGTGAGAGGGACTTCTATACCAGTGTCTTCAGTTAATAGTGAGAGGGACTTCTATACCAGTGTCTTCTGTTAATAGTGAGAGGGACTTCTATACTTCTATCCCAGTGTCTTCTGTTAATAGTGAGAGGGACTTCTATACCAGTGTCTTCTGTTAATAGTGAGAGGGACTTCTATACCAGTGTCTTCTGTTAATAGTGAGAGGGACTTCTATACCAGTGTCTTCTGTTAATAGTGAGAGGGACTTCTATACCAGTGTCTTCTGTTAATAGTGAGAGGGACTTCTATACCAGTGTCTTCTGTTAATAGTGAGAGGGACTTCTATACAGTGTCTTCTGTTACTAGTGAGAGGGACTTCTATACTTCTATACCAGTGTCTTCTGTTAATAGTGAGAGGGACTTCTATACCAGTGTCTTCTGTTAATAGTGAGAGGGACTTCTATACTTCTATACCAGTGTCTTCTGTTAATAGTGAGAGGGACTTCTATACTAGTGTCTTCTGTTAATAGTGAGAGGGACTTCTATACCAGTGTCTTCTGTTAATAGTGAGAGGGACTTCTAAACCAGTGTCTTCTGTTAATAGTGAGAGGGACTTCTATACCAGTGAGTTCTGTTAATAGTGAGTGGGACTTCTATACTTCTATACCAGTGTCTTCTGTTAATAGTGAGAGGGGCTTCTATACCAGTGTCTTCTGTTAATAGTGAGAGGGACTTCTATACCAGTGTCTTCCGTTAATAGTGAGAGGGACTTCTATACTTCTATACCAGTGTCTTCTGTTAATAGTGAGAGGGACTTCTATACCAGTGTCTTCTGTTAATAGTGAGAGTGACTTCTATACCAGTGTCTTCTGTTAATAGTGAGAGGGACTTCTATACCAGTGGCTTCTGTTAATAGTGAGAGGGACTTCTATACCAGTGTCTTCTGTTAATAGTGAGAGGGACGTCTATACCAATGTCTTCCGTTAATAGTGAGAGGGACTTCTATACCAGTGTCTTCTGTTAATAGTGAGAGGGACTTCTATGCTTCTATACCAGTGTCTTCTGTTAATAGTGAGAGGGACTTCTATACTTCTATACCAGTGTCTTCTGTTAATAGTGAGAGGGACTTCTATACTTCTATACCAGTGTCTTCTGTTAATAGTGAGAGGGACTTCTATACCAGTGTGTGAGAGGAACTTCTGTAATTCTATACCAGTGTCTGAGAGCGACTTCTATACTTCTATACCAGTGTTTGAGAGGGACTTCTATACTAATATACCAGTGTCTGAGAAGGAATTCTATACTTCTATACCAGTGTCTGAGAGGGAATTCTATAATTCTATACCAGTGTCTGAGAGGGACTTCTATATTTCTATACCAGTGTCTGAGAGGGACTTCTATATTTCTATACCAGTGTCTGAGAGGGACTTCTATATTTCTATACCAGTGTCTGAGAAGGAATTCTATACTTCTATACCAGTGTCTGAGAAGGAATTCTATACTTCTATACCAGTATCTTAGAGGGACTTCTATTCTTCTATACCAGTGTCTGAGAAGGACTTCTATACTTCTATACCAGTGTCTGAGAGGGACTTCTATACTTCTATACCAGTGTCTGAGAGGGAATTCTATACTTCTATACCAGTGTGGTAGAACAGGGAGTTATTATCTCTGTTACTGCAGGTCAGAACAGACTTCAGGAACAGACTGCAGGGAGAGCATTTAGTGCATTAGACCGCTGCGCCACTCGGTGGACCTTGAGATGTTTACCTGTGGTAAATTCAACTGATTGGATTTGATTTGGAAAGGCACACACCTGTCTGTATAAGGTCCCACAGTTGACAGTGCAGTGTCAGAGCTAAAACCAAGCAATGAGGTTGAAGGATTTATCCATAGAACATGTTGGTTTTGAACATTTATAAAAAATAAAAAATAAACTGAAATATCACATTTACATACGTTTTAAGACCCTTTACTCAGTACTTTGTTGAAGCCCCTTTGGCAGCAATTACAGCCTCAAGTCTTCTTGGGTATGACGCTACAAGCTTGGCACACCTGTATTTGGGGAGTTCCTCCCATTCTTCTCTGCAAATCCTCTCAAGCTCTGTCAGGGTGGATGGGGAGCGTTGCTGCACAGGGTTCAGGCTCTGATCTAGAGTGTTCACTGAGGGAGGGAGAACAGCGATTAAGAGTACCGACGCTCCCAAAAGTAGGTTATCCAGACCGATGGCCATCGGAGAGGAGAGGTTGTCGTCTCGACAGGCCAATTCCGTCTGGACCTCCTCGCGCAGACCACTTTTGAATAGCGTACGAAGCGCCGGCTAGTTCCATCCGCTGGATGCTGCTACTGTCCGGAAGGTGAGCACGTACTCTGCAGCTGTCTGGTCCCCCTGCCATAATTGGAGTAAGCGCTCACCCCTCTCTCTGCCCTCCGGGGGGATGATCGAAGATGCATTTGAACAGAACCATGAACCCCTCATATGAATCTAGCTCCTCCTCTCATCTCTCCCAGTCGGCCGTGGCCCGTTCCAACGCCCGCCCAGTCAGCAGAGAAATAACCGTGGCAACCTTGGACCTCTCGGTGGTGGGATCTCCCATCTGGTGCGTAAAGTAGAGGGAGCGCTGAAGTAGGAAGCCACGGCATTTAGATGGTGTGCCGTCATATTTGTCCGTGAGGGACAAACGGGCATCGCTGACCTGAGCGGGTTGCTGAATGGGCTGTTGTGCTGGCTCGCAGGGTCCTCCGCTAGTTGACAGCAACGCCTCCCTGGTATGTTGGAGACATTGCACACTACGAAGATCCGGGCCCGTCCCCAGTTGTGCCAGCTGGTCCTGGTGTTGACGTAGAAGGTATCCAACATACCCGGGCCCGTCCTGGAATGCTTTTCCAACAGTCTTGAAGGAGTTCCCACATATGCTGAGCACGTGTTGGCTGCTTTTCCTTCACTCTGCGGTCCAACTCATCCCAAAACCATCTCATTTGGGTTGAGGTTGGGTGTTTGTGGAGGCCAGGTCATCTGATGCAGCACTCCATCACTCTCCTTCTTGGTCAAATAGCCCTTACACAGCCTGGAGGTGTGTTTTGGGTCATTGTCCTGTTGAAAAACAAATGATAGTCCCACTAAGCGCAAACCAGATGGGATGGCGTATCGCTGCAGAATGCTGTGGTAGCCATGCTGGTTAAGTATTCCTTGAATTCGAAATAAATCATTGACAGTGTAACCATAAAAGCACCCCCACACCACCTCCTCCATGCTTCACGGTGGGAAATACACATGCGGAGATCATCCGTTCACCTACTCTGCGTCTCACAAAGACACAGTGGTTGGAACCAAAAATCTCAAATTTGGACTAATCAGACCAAAGGACAGATTTCCACCAGTCTAATGTCCATTGCTCGTGTTTCTTGGCCCAAGCAAGCTCTTCTTATTGGTGTCCTTTAGTAGTGGTTTCTTTGTAGAAAATAGTAAAAATAAAGAAAAACCCTTGAATGAGTAGGTGTGTCCAAACTTTTGGCTGGTACTGTACGTGTTCGTGAGAGACTTATCTTTCCAAAGAGGGGTCATATCAGTGGCCTAAACTTTCTGGAGGACTGAGTTTTGAAATCAGTGGAATGTCCGGTGGAAGCAGAGTATGATAGCTAAGGAGATGGAGAAGATTCTGGAGTTTTCACTGTCTGACAAACACAGCTGTAACTCTACCACCTTTCACCGCAGCTTAAACAGACAGTTTGCCAATATGAGGAGGGAGTCGAAAAGAGAAGACACAGAAGGCTGTTGTATAAAACACCTGTCTCCGGATTACATCTTCAAACTAAGGGCAACCATGGAATCCGTGACAGAGAGGGAGAAACGCTCATCCATGTATACGGGTACGAGAGTCTAGCTAGCTACATTTTCAGATATTATACGTTTCTAATTTTGTCAGCAAGTCGTTTTCATTTGCAAGTTAAAGTGTACTGTTAAATAGCTAGCTAACGTTAGCTGTCTGGCTCGCTAGCTAACGTTACGTGTATGATCTGTGTAGTAATAACTGAGCTGGTCCTCCTGTAGCTCAGTTGGTAGAGCATGGCGCTTGCAACGCCAGGGTTGTGGGTTCGATTCCCACGGGGGGACAGTATGAAAGATGTATGCACTCACTAACTGTAAGTCGCTCTGGATAAGAGCGTCTACTAAATGACTAAAATGTAAATGTAATATTATTCGTATCTCAGAGCCATTTGCATTGCTAGTTATAGCCTAATGTTAGCTAGCTAGCTAACATTGAATCTAGTTGGTTAGCTTTAGCTACTTGCAGATTCATGCAGGGTAGTAACGTAATGAGTTGGGATTATGGTTAACTGTTTAGCTAGCTAGCTACATGTCTAAACAAAAGACTCCACTATGCAAGTAACCATTTCACTGTACCGTTTACACCTTCTGTATCCTGTGCATGTGACAAATAAACGTTTTGATTTTATTTGATATAGTGTGTGTTTACCAGCGACGGTAATGTGAAGAACAACGTTACCTGCACCAAAGTCAAATTAGGATATAACGTTAGGTTAGGATATAACGTTAGGTTAGGTTAGGATATAACGTTAGGGTTAGGTTAGGATATAACGTTAGGGTTAGGTTAGGATATAACGTTAGGTTAAGTTAGGTTAGGATATAATGTTAGGGTTAGGTTAGGATATAACATTAGGGTTAGGTTAGGATATAACATTAGGGTTAGGTTAGGATATAACGTTAGGTTAGGTTAGGATATAACGTTAGGGTTAGGTTAGGATATAACATTAGGGTTAGGTTAGGATATAACATTAGGGTTAGGTTAGGATATAACGTTAGGGTTAGGTTAGGATATAATGTTAGGGTTAGGTTAGGATATAACATTAGGGTTAGGTTAGGATATAACATTAGGGTTAGGTTAGGATATAACGTTAGGTTAGGATATAACGTTAGGGTTAGGTTAGGATATAACATTAGGGTTAGGATATAACATTAGGGTTAGGTTAGGATATAACGTTAGGTTAGGATATAACGTTAGGTTAGGTTAGGATATAACGTTAGGGTTAGGTTAGGATATAGGGTTAGGTTAGGTTAGTATATAACGTTAGGGTTAGGTTAGGATATAACGTTAGGGTTAGGTTAGGATATAACGTTAGGTTAGGTTAGGATATAATGTTAGGGTTAGGTTAGGATATAACGTTAGGTTAGGTTAGGATATAACATTAGGGTTAGGTTAGGATATAACGTTAGGTTAGGTTAGGATATAACGTTAGGGTTAGGTTAGGATATAACGTTAGGGTTAGGTTAGGATATAATGTTAGGTTAGGATATAACGTTTAGGTTAGGATATAACGTTAGGTTAGGATATAACGTTAGGTTAGGTTAGGATATAACGTTAGGGTTAGGATATAACGTTAGGGTTAGGTTAGGTTAGGATATAACGTTTAGGTTAGGTTAGGATATAACATTAGGGTTAGGTTAGGATATAACGTTAGGTTAGAATATAAGGTTAGGTTAGGTTAGGATATAACGTTAGGGTTAGGTTAGGATATAATGAATGTAGAATGCCCTGCTTTTATTTAGTCACATTCCAACCGTAAGCTATTTTCTGTAATTAGCTCACCATTAACTTGTAAATAATGATCTTGTTGTGAGTTTATTTTCATGTAATAATTAGTACAAATTAGCTAAAGTAAAGACGACGTCAGCTATATGATATGGTTATTATTTGAACTGGCTAGCCAGCTAACTTATCGTTAGCTAGCTAGCTAACAAGCTAGAAACTAACCAAAACATTGTTTGGAAAGTTGCTTTTAATTGCCTAGTTTGCTAGATTGACATATACTAAATTCATTTTTAAACAGATGGGTTTATTGGTGTTAAAATACACTAGTTACAGTGAGGGGAAAAAAGTGTTTGATCCCCTGCTGATTTTGTACGTTTGCCCACTGACAAAGAAATGATCAGTCTATAATTTTAATGGTAGGTTTATTTGAACAGTGAGAGACAGAATAACAACAGAAAAATCCAGAAAAACGCATGTCAAAAATGTTATGAATTGATTTGCATTTTAATGAGGGCAATAGGTACTGTTATAGCTTGCCATTGTTTACAGAAGTCTTCTAAGTCCCTATAGCAACAAGCCATTGTTTACAGAAGTCTTCTAAGTCCCTATAGCAACAAGCCATTGTTTACAGAAGTCTTCTAAGTCCCTATAGCAACAAGCCATTGTTTACAGAAGTCTTCTAAGTCCCTATAGCAACAAGCCATTGTTTACAGAAGTCTTCTAAGTCCCTATAGCAACAAGCCATTGTTTACAGATGTCTTCTAAGTCCCTATAGCAACAAGCCATTGTTTACAGATGTCTTCTAAGTCCCTATAGCAACAAGCCATTGTTTACAGAAGTCTTCTAAGTCCCTATAGCAACAAGCCATTGTTTACAGAAGTCTTCTAAGTCCCTATAGCAACAAGCCATTGTTTACAGAAGTCTTCTAAGTCCCTATAGCAACAAGCCATTGTTTACAGAAGTCTTCTAAGTCCCTATAGCAACAAGCCATTGTTTACAGAAGTCTTCTAAGTCCCTATAGCAACAAGCCATTGTTTACAGAAGTCTTCTAAGTCCCTATAGCAACAAGCCATTGTTTACAGAAGTCTTCTAAGTCCCTATAGCAACAAGCCATTGTTTACAGAAGTCTTCTAAGTCCCTATAGCAACAAGCCATTGTTTACAGAAGTCTTCTAAGTCCCTATAGCAACAAGCCATTGTTTACAGAAGTATTCTAAGTCCCTATAGCAACAAGCCATTGTTTACAGAAGTCTTCTAAGTCCCTATAGCAACAAGCCATTGTTTACAGAAGTCTTCTAAGTCCCTATAGCAACAAGCCATTGTTTACAGAAGTCTTCTAAGTCCCTATAGCAACAAGCCATTGTTTACAGAAGTCTTCTAAGTCCCTATAGCAACAAGCCATTGTTTACAGAAGTCTTCTAAGTCCCTATAGCAACAAGCCATTGTTTACAGAAGTCTTCTAAATCCCTATAGCAACAAGCCATTGTTTACAGAAGTCTTCTAAGTCCCTATAGCAACAAGCCATTGTTTACAGATGTCTTCTAAGTCCCTATAGCAACAAGCCATTGTTTACAGAAGTCTTCTAAGTCCCTATAGCAACAAGCCATTGTTTACAGAAGTCTTCTAAGTCCCTATAGCAACAAGCCATTGTTTACAGAAGTCTTCTAAGTCCCTATAGCAACAAGCCATTGTTTACAGATGTCTTCTAAGTCCCTATAGCAACAAGCCATTGTTTACAGATGTCTTATAAGTCCCTATAGCAACAAGCCATTGTTTACATATGTCTTATAAGTCCCTATAGCAACAAGCCATTGTTTACAGAAGTCTTCTAAGTCCCTATAGCAACAAGCCATTGTTTACAGAAGTCTTCTAAGTCCCTATAGCAACAAGCCATTGTTTACAGAAGTCTTCTAAGTCCCTATAGCAACAAGCCATTGTTTACAGAAGTCTTCTAAGTCCCTATAGCAACAAGCCATTGTTTACAGATGTCTTCTAAGTCCCTATAGCAACAAGCCATTGTTTACAGATGTCTTCTAAGTCCCTATAGCAACAAGCCATTGTTTACAGAAGTCTTCTAAGTCCCTATAGCAACAAGCCATTGTTTACAGATGTCTTATAAGTCCCTATAGCAACAAGCCATTGTTTACAGAAGTCTTATAAGTCCCTATAGCAACAAGCCATTGTTTACAGAAGTATTCTAAGTCCCTATAGCAACAAGCCATTGTTTACAGAAGTCTTCTAAGTCCCTATAGCAACAAGCCATTGTTTACAGAAGTCTTCTAAATCCCTATAGCAACAAGCCATTGTTTACAGAAGTCTTCTAAGTCCCTATAGCAACAAGCCATTGTTTACAGAAGTCTTCTAAGTCCCTATAGCAACAAGCCATTGTTTACAGATGTCTTCTAAGTCCCTATAGCAACAAGCCATTGTTTACAGATGTCTTCTAAGTCCCTATAGCAACAAGCCATTGTTTACAGATGTCTTCTAAGTCCCTATAGCAACAAGCCATTGTTTACAGATGTCTTCTAAGTCCCTATAGCAACAAGCCATTGTTTACAGATGTCTTCTAAGTCCCTATAGCAACAAGCCATTGTTTACAGAAGTCTTCTAAGTCCCTATAGCAACAAGCCATTGTTTACAGATGTCTTCTAAGTCCCTATAGCAACAAGCCATTGTTTACAGATGTCTTCTAAGTCCCTATAGCAACAAGCCATTGTTTACAGATGTCTTCTAAGTCCCTATAGCAACAAGCCATTGTTTACAGATGTCTCATTGTGGGATGAAGCAACATTAAGAAAGCTAGCTGTGCTGGCCAGTTGCGTTCTGCTGTTAATGTTGATTGGGACACATGCTAAGTTGGCTGGCTAGCTAGACACTATGAAATGATAGCTAAATAGCTAGCTAGCTATTGGATTATAGATTTTGAGGTCGTATTTCTGCATATTCAACTAGCTTGTTATGTAATTATGAAGCTAAATGTTTACTAAATCTAGCTAGTTATCTTGTATGCTTTGCAATTGTTGGGCTGGAAGCAGGTTAAGCGTGTACAGGGCATTTTAGTACCACTAATAACAAGCTATAGGACATTTAATTAATTACTTTTTTTACCTATTTTTCTGGAATTTTCCCTTTCAGCATAAACCTGCTCTCAAGCAACACTTCAGGTATTTTGTCTTTGTACTTTGAGCTTATTGCTTGAGCTTGGGGGTTAGGGTTACGTCCTTCCTCCCAGAGAGGTGAAAGCATCCCTCGGACTGGACACAACCCGGCAAACAAATCTTTTTGAGAAGATCAGGACTTTTGCAATGAAGAAGACCACGGACATTACATTTCCAAAGTAATGTTTCAAAGCAACATTTCTCCAAAGGGCAGGACAGAAATATGCTCTCAGGCTAAATTTAATTTGTTCAACCAAAGTTCCTCAAAGGACCTGATGATATAGGCCCTAGGTCTAGATATTGTTTTTTGTCTTTAAGTGTTTTAGGTTTTCCCTAATTGTAATCTACTACCTTTAGTACTTGAAGTTAATAAAGTATTTTGTTGAAATCTTTTCTTTGTTATTTCAGCACTACTACCTCACTGCTTTAGCACACGGCCACATTCCCATGTTCCAATGTGAATTATTTAATTATTTAAGAGATAGGTGGGTCTACGGCTGGAGAGAACGATGCTAAATGGGCGTGAACAAAGAGCAGCACTGTAGCTATACAAACAAATGGGTAAAAAGTCATCTGGCAACACTGCTTAGGGTTTCAGCAACTTTAATAATGAATTTCTAGCCTATAATCATCCACTTTACTACTGTTAAAAATAAGACTAAATATGGCTGTTGTTGTTCACTTGACTGTCTTATTAAGACAATTGTCAAAAAGCATTTCAATATTCATTACAGACGTCAATTGTTGTACAACATAATGGTCATCACCTTTTAGCTAAAATAAACAGTGGATTTCTGCTGTTGTGGGACTTTAACCATCTGTCTGACTTTGTTGTTCACACAGGAGAGAGACGTGACTATGGTGGATCCTCTGGGGAGCCTCAACAACATCATGAAGCTGAGGAGGCAGAGAAGAGTCTCTCCACATCAGAACACCTCAAGAAACACCAGCGGAAACCCACAGGGAAGAAATCTCACCATTGCTCTGACTGTGGGAAGAGATTCACCTTAAAAGCAGACCTTAACAGACATGAGAGAACACACACAGGAGAGACATCTTATAGCTGTGATCAATGTGGGAAGAGTTTTACTCACCCAAGCAACCTGAGGGTACATCAGAGAATACACACTGGAGAGAAACCTTATAGCTGTGATCAATGTGGGAAGAGTTTTACTCACTCAAGCAACCTGAGGGTACATCAGAGAATACACACTGGAGAGAAACCTTATAGCTGTGATCAATGTGGGAAGAGTTTTTCTCAGTCAAACATCCTGATAACACACCAGAGAACTCACACTGGAGAGAAACCTTATAGCTGTGATCAATGTGGGAAGAGTTTTGTTGAATCTGGAACTCTGACTATACACAAGAGAACACACACAGGAGAGAAACCTTACAGCTGTGATCAATGTGGGAAGAGTTTTGCTCAGTCATACATCCTGATAACACACCAGAGAACTCACACAGGAGAGAAATCTTACAGCTGTGATTAATGTGGGAAGAGTTTTGCTCAGTCAAACATCCTGACAACACACCAGAGAAGTCACACAGGAGAGAAACCTTACAGCTGTGATCAATGTGGGAAGAGTTTTACTCAGCCACATGCCCTGGTATCACACAAGAGAACACACACAGGAGAGAATCCTTATAGCTGTGATCAATGTGGGAAGAGTTTTGTTGAATCTGGAGCTCTGACTATACACAAGAGAACACACACAGGAGAGAAACCTTACAGCTGTGATCAATGTGGGAAGAGTTATGCTTATTCAAACATGATGATAATACACCAGAGAACTCACACAGGAGAAAAACCTTATAGCTGTGATCAGTGTGGGTTGAGTTTTGTTTCATCTGGAGCTCTGACTAGACACAAGAGAACACACACAGGAGAGAAACCTTACAGCTGTGATCAATGTGGAAAGAAATACTCCCATTCAGGTTCTCTGATTAAACATCAGAAAATACATACATGAGTTGTTTCATGATATCAATAAAATAATGTCACAGTGTAGAATGTTTTTAACATTATAGTAGGACTATTTTAATTAATGTCACGATTCAGAATGATTTTAACATTTAAGTAGAAGGAGTATTTTAATGAATAATGTCACAATGTAGAATCCCCCTGTTCTATTGATTTCAGCGTGATATGGATATTAGCCTCATCAGGGGAAAAATCCAGTCTGAATTGAAAGAGTAATATTATGTGATTAACAAAAAAAAGTGTTGCGTTACACTTACCTTGTTGGCGACCCACTTGAATCAAAATGCAACACTTCAAAATGTAGCTAGCTGTTTTCTACAAATTGTCCTCTAACCAGTGATGTACACATTATTCCCAGATTCCATGTGGTGTTTGAGCTGTTAGTTTTAACAGGATGTGCAACCTCATCTCCCCCCTCTCCTGCAATTGATTTCAACGTGATATCGATATGAGTGATGACAAATACGTTTTGCGTTTCTCTTCATTTTGGGGACCCCTAAATTTAAATGAATCACTCCAAAATGTAGCTGACTGTCTTCTGCAGGTAGTCCTCTAACCAGTGAGGTAAAAGATATCTCCCATTTCCATGTGTTTTTTTAGTTGTGTTAATTTCAACAGCAGGTACAACCTGATTTCCCCCCTAATCGATATCAGTGATTTATTGCCACTTGTCAAAACAACACAAGTATTATGATTACTATTGTGTTTGTGTCGATAGTACATGTTATGTTTATGTTTTCAATAGATCACAAACTGTTTTTGCATATTGGTTATTGATTTGGACACATTAAAACTGTTTTGACATTGTGCTATCCCACCTAACAAAATGTTTTTTAAAAGAAGACTATGCCGGTCGTCCAATCATCCTTGATGAAAACCTGCCAATAGGACAATGACACACAGAGAGATCCTTGATGAAAACCTGCCAATAGGACAATGACACACAGAGAGATCATTGATGAAAACCTGCCAATAGGACAATGACACTAAGCACACAACGCAGGAGTGGCCTCGGGACAAGTCCCAAGCCCGGACTTGAACCCGATCTAACATCTCTGGAGAGACCTGAAAATAGCTGTGCAGCGACGCTCCCCATCCAACCTGACAGAGCTTGAGAGGATCTGCAGAGAAGAATGGGAGAAACTCCCCAAATACAGGTGTGCCAAGCTTGTAGCGTCATACCCAAGAAGACTCAAGGCTGTAATCGCTGCCAAAGGTGCTTGAACAAAGTACTGAGTAAAGGGTCTGAATACTTATGTAAATGTAATCTTTCAGTTTTTTAAACTTTTATACATTTGCTAAAATGATTAAACGTATTTTGCTGTCTCATTATGGGGTATTGTGTGTAGATTGATGAGGAAAAAACCAATTTAATCCATTTTAGAATAAGGCTGTAACGTAACAGTCATGGGGTCTGAATACTTTCCAAATGCACTGGATCAAGGGTTGGATAGGTATACTTTCCACTGTATATACTGTATCCAGGGTTGGATAGGTATACTTTCCACTGTATATACTGTATCCAGGGTTGGATAGGTATACTTTCCACTGTATATACTGTATCAAGGGTTGGATATGTATACTTTCCAAATGCACTGTATATACTGTATCAAGGGTTGGATAGGTATACTTTCCACTGTATATACTGGATCCAGGGTTGGATAGGTATACTTTCCACTGTATATACTGGATCCAGGGTTGGATATGTATACTTTCCAAATGCACTGTATATACTGTATCAAGGGTTGGATAGGTATACTTTCCACTGTATATACTGTATCAAGGGTTGGATAGGTATACTTTCCACTGTATATACTGTATCAAGGGTTGGATAGGTATACTTTCCACTGTATATACTGTATCAAGGGTTGGATAGGTATACTTTCCACTGTATATACTGTATCAAGGGTTGGATAGGTATACTTTCCACTGTATATACTGGATCCAGGGTTGGATATGTATACTTTCCACTGTATATACTGGATCAAGGGTTGGATATGTATACTTTCCAAATGCACTGTATATACTGTATCAAGGGTTGGATAGGTATACTTTCCACTGTATATACTGGATCCAGGGTTGGATATGTATACTTTCCAAATGCACTGTATATACTGTATCAAGGGTTGGATAGGTATACTTTCCACTGTATATACTGGATCAAGGGTTGGATATGTATACTTTCCAAATGCACTGTATATACTGTATCAAGGGTTGGATAGGTATACTTTCCACTGTATATACTGGATCCAGGGTTGGATATGTATACTTTCCAAATGCACTGTATATACTGTATCAAGGGTTGGATAGGTATACTTTCCACTGTATATACTGTATCAAGGGTTGGATAGGTATACTTTCCACTGTATATACTGGATCAAGGGTTGGATAGGGATACTTTCCAAATGCACTGTATATACTGGATCCAGGGTTGGATATGTATACTTTCCACTGTATATACTGGATCAAGGGTTGGATATGTATACTTTCCAAATGCACTGTATATACTGTATCAAGGGTTGGATAGGTATACTTTCCACTGTATATACTGGATCAAGGGTTGGATAGGAATACTTTCCACTGTATATACTGTATCAAGGGTTGGATAGGTATACTTTCCACTGTATATACTGGATCCAGGGTTGGATATGTATACTTTGTAAATGTAATCCATTAGTTACTAGTTACCTGTTCAACATTGTAATCAGTAACATACATGTTGGATTACCCTAACTCAGTAACGTAATCTGATTGCTTTTAGATTACTTTCCCCTTAAGAGCACAGGTTAGTACCACAGTCATAAAATCTGACTTTAAATCTAACCTTAACCACACTGCTAACCCTAATACCTAACCCTAACCTTAACCACACTGCTAACCCTAATGCCTAACCCTAACCTTAAATAACCCTAACCTTAACCACACTGCTAACCCTAATGCCTAACCCTAACCTTAACCACACTGCTAACCCTAATGCCTAACCCTAACCTTAAATAACCCTAACCTTAACCACACTGCTAACCCTAATGCCTAACCCTAACCTTAACCCCACTGCTAACTCTTACCTTAAATAACCCTAACCTTAACCACACTGCTAACCCTAATGCCTAACCTTAACCACACTGCTAACCCTAATGCCTAACTCTAACTTAAATAACCCTAACCTTAACCACACTGCTAACCCTAATGCCTAACCCTAACCTTAAATAACCCTAACCTTAACCACACTGCTAACCCTAATGCCTAACCCTTACCTTAAATAACCCTAACCTTAACCACACTGCTAACCCTAATGCCTAACCCTTACCTTAAATAGCCCTAACCTTAACCACACTGCTAACCCTAATGCCTAACCCTTACCTTAAATAGCCCTAACCTTAACCACACTGCTAACCCTAATGCCTAACCCTAACCTTAAATAACCCTAACCTTAACCACACTGCTAACCCTAATGCCTAACCCTTACCTTAAATAGCCCTAACCTTAACCACACTGCTAACCCTAATGCCTAACCCTAACCTTAAATAACCCTAACCTTAACCACACTGCTAACCCTAATGCCTAACCCTAACCTTAAATAACCCTAACCTTAACCACACTGCTAACCCTAATGCCTAACCCTTACCTTAAATAGCCCTAACCTTAACCACACTGCTAACCTGAAATAACCCTAACCTTAAAATATAATAATAATAT
Organism: Coregonus lavaretus; assembly: GCF_964263955.1. Taxonomy (NCBI): domain Eukaryota; kingdom Metazoa; phylum Chordata; class Actinopteri; order Salmoniformes; family Salmonidae; genus Coregonus; species Coregonus lavaretus. The sequence continues at coordinate 3,860,408 of NW_028161510.1, read as the reverse complement.
AATATGCCATTTAGCAGACGCTTTTATCCAAAGCGACTTACAGTCATGCGTGCATACATTTTTTGTGTATGGGTGGTCCCGGGGATCGAACCCACTATCTTGGCGTTACAAGCGCCGTGCTCTACCAGCTGAGCTACAGAGGACCACTCTTAACCACACTGCTAACCCTAATGCCTAACCCTAACCTTAACCACACTGCTAACCTGAAATAACCCTGCTTGTCAACCTGCTTAAGAGGCATTAGAAGAAGACAAAAAATAATATGACCAATTGAACATCTATTGCAGGATAAATCAATGTTAGAGTTTACATACAGTTGAAGTCGGAAGTTTACATACACCTTAGCCAAATACATTTAATCCTAGTAAAAAATGATATGTCTTAGGTCAGTTAGGATCACCACGTTATTTTAAGAATGTGAAATGCCAGAATAATAGTAGAGAAAATGATTTATTTCAGCTTTTATTTCTTTCATCACATTCCCAGTGGGTCAGAAGTTTACATACACTGAATTAGTATTTGGTAGCTTTGCCTTTAAATTGTTTAATTTGGGTGAAACATTTCGGGTAGCCTTCCACAAGCTTCCCACAATAAGTTGGGTGAATTTTGGCCAATTCCTCCTGACAGAGCTGGTGTAACTGAGTCAGGTTTGTAGGCCTCCTTGCTCACACACGCTTTTTCAGTTCTGGCCACAAATGTCCTATAGGATTGAGGTCAGGGCTTTGTGATGGCCACTCCAATATCTTGACTTTGTTGTCCTTAAGCCATTTTGCCACAACTTTGGAAGTATGTTTGGGGTCATTGTCCATTTGGAAGACCCATTTGCGACCAAGCTTTAACTTCCTGACTGATGTCTTGAGATGTTGCTTCAATATATACACATCATTTTCCTTCCTCATGATGCGTTTTACTGTGTACATAGATACTTTTGTACATGTTTCCTCCAGCATCTTCACAAGGTCCTTTGCTGTTGTTCTGGGATTGATTTGCACTTTTCGAACCAAAGTACATTCATCTCTAGGAGACAGAACGCGTCTCCTTCCTGAGCGGTATGACGGCTGCGTGGTCCCATGGTGTTTATACTTGCGTACTATTGTTTGTACAGATGAACGTGGTACCTTCAGGCATTTGGAAATTGCTCCAAGAATGAACCAGACTTGTGGAGGTCTACAATTTTTTTTCTGAGGTCTTGGCTGATTTCTTTCGATTTTCCCATGATGTCAAGCAAAGAGACACTGAGTTTGAAGGTAGGCCTTGAAATACATCCACAGGTACACCTCCAATTGGCTCAAATTATGTCAATTAGCCTATCAGAAGCTTCTAAAGCCATCATTTTCTGGAATTTTCCAAGCTGTTTAAAGGCACAGTCAACTTAGTGTATGTAAACTTCTGACCCACTGGAATTGTGATACAGTGAATTATAAGTGAAATAATCTGTCTGTAAACAATTGTTGGAAAAATGACTTGTGTCATGCGCAAAGTAGATGTCCTAACCGACTTGCCAAAACTATAGTTTGTTAACAAGAAATTTGTGGAATGGTATTAATGACTCCAACCTAAGTGTATGTCAACTTTCGACTTCAACTGTAGCTGGCCATAAATGGATGTTGCATTTAACTTATTGAGTTTGTTATGTAGGCTTCTTCTAACCCATTGCTTTCTACTACAGATAATAATACGATTAGGTTATATCTTTAGGCCTACAGAAAAAACAGTCTGTCGGATTTCCAGTCTTCAAGAACAGGATTTGGAATTATGGAAGTATAGATTAGCCAAATAGTTTTACCTGAGCATAACTCATAAACTAAGGACTTATTAACCTACTCTGTTGTTTATGATTTTGTTGTCATCAAGGACTTATTGGGCACATTGCTTCCAGTTGAAAAGGAAATGTTGCTCTCGGAAAGGCATGATTTATTTGAGCAGTACTGAAAAGTGCTATTTGCAGGGGGTCATGTCCCTCCCACATCTGAAATTGCAGTTTTATCATTGCAATGTGATACAACTGTCACGATCGTCATGATAAGGAGTAGACCAATACGCAGCGTGTTGAGCGAACATGATAGACTTTAATGAAATAACGCACAAAACAAAAGACGATACGAGAAGTCCAACGTAACACTGACTGGAAACGGAACATGGAACAAAAACCCACAACCCTAAGGTGAACACTGACAGTTTAAATATGGCTCCCAATCAGAGATAACGAGCCGACAGCTGACACTCGTTACCTCCGATTGGGAGTCACATGACGAGACAAGACACTACAACCAAAACCAAACACAACCAAATGAACACACCCTATACCCAACACAACCAAATGAATACACCCTGGCTCAAACTACACAGTCCCGGAGCCAGAGCGTGACAGTACCCCCCCCTAAAGGCGCGGACTCCGACCGCGCCTACACCCCAAAATAGGGGAGGGCTGGGTGGGTGTTGCTCCTCGGAGGCGGCTCCGGCTCCGGGCTTGACCACCACCCCACTTCACTCCCCCCGTAGTGCCCCCGGTCCGATCTGACCCAGCTTGCTGGATCAGGACCTCCGACGACGCGCACCCCTGGCTTGGCGCGTGAGGCAGGAACGGACCGGACCTGGCTGACGATACGCACCCTAGGCTTGATGCGTGGAGCCGGAACGGGCCTCACCAGGCTGACGACTCGCATCCCTGGCTTGGTGCGAGTAGCAGGAATGGGCTGGATCAGGCTGACGGCTCGCACCCTTGGCTTGGTGCGAGTAGCAGGGACGAGCTGAACCAGGCTGACAACTCGCACCCTTGGCTTGGTGCGAGTAGCAGTAACGGGCCTCACCAGGCTGACGACTCGCATCCCTGGCTTGGTGCGAGTAGCAGGAATGGGCTGGATCAGGCTGACGGCTCGCACCCTTGGCTTGGTGCGAGTAGCAGGAACGGGCTGGACCAGGCTGACGACTCGAACCCTTGGCTTGGTGCGAGTAGCAGGAACGGGCTGGACCAGGCTGACGACTCGCACCGTAGGTTTGGTGCGAGTGGCAGGAACAGGCCGGGCCGGGCTGGCGACGCGCACCGTAGGTTTGGTGCGAGTGGCAGGAACAGGCCGGGCCGGGCTGGCGACGCGCACCGTAGGTTTGGTGCGAGTGGCAAAAACAGGCCGGGCCGGGCTGGCGACGCGCACCGTAGGTTTGGTGCGAGTGGCAGGGACAGGCCGGGCTGGGCTGGCGACGCACACCGTAGGTTTGGTGCGAGTGGCAGGAACAGGTCGGGCTGGGCTGGCGACGCACACCTTAGGCTTAGTACGTGGAGCAGGAACAGGCCGGGCTGGGCTGACGACGCACACCGTAGGCTTCGTACGTGGAGCAGGAACAGGCCGGGCTGGGCTGGCGACGCACCCCGTAGGCTTGGTGCGTGGAGCAGGAACAGGCCGGGCTGGGCTGGCGACGCACACCGTAGGCTTCGTACGTGGAGCAGGAACAGGCCGGGCTGGGCTGGCGACGCACCCCGTAGGCTTGGTGCGTGGAGCAGGAACAGGCCGGGCTGGGCTGGCGACGCACACCGTAGGCTTCGTACGTGGAGCAGGAACAGGCCGGGCTGGGCTGGCGACGCACCCCGTAGGCTTGGTGCGTGGAGCAGGAACAGGCCGGGCTGGGCTGGCGACGCACACCGTAGGCTTCGTACGTGGAGCAGGAACAGGCCGGGCTGGGCTGGCGACGCACACCATAGGCTTCGTGCGTAAAGCAGGAACAGGCCTCACTGGACTGTGGAGACGGATAGGAGACCTGGAGCGAAGAGCGGCCACCACCCGTCCTGGCTGGATGCCTACCCTCACACACTCTGCGTGAGGCATCCGCACAGGACGTACAGGGCTGTGAACCCGTACCGACATGACAGCACGCGATACGGGAGCAGGATATCCGGGACCGCGGAGAGGCACTGGAGACCTCGAGCGTAGATCCGGCACACTCCGTCCTGGCTGCATCCCCCCCTTCGCACGACACGTGCGGGGTGCTTGCACAGGACGTACAGGACTGTGCCGGACCACTCGTGGCACAGTACGCTGCTCCGCATACCGCGGAACCTGCCCCGTCTCATGCTGCCATGCCTGAGTACGGGAAGTTGGTTCCGCTCTACCTCCAGGCCTCGCCAACCTGCCTTCTGCCTCCCAACACCCGGTGACCACCTCTCCAAAACGTCCTGTAGCAGCCGCCTGCTGCCCAGCCGCCCAAGCCATGTGCCCCCCCCAAAAAATGTTTTGGGGTTGCCTCTCCTCCATCCGACGATGGCCCTGCTGACGCCGTTGCTCCTCTCCTGCCAGGTTCTCCCCCTTCATCGCCCTCCGGTACCGGACGGCCTCCTCCTGCGTAATATGTCCCCAGCCGAGGAGGACATCCACCAGCGTTCTCTCCTGCGGGTGTTCCTGTATACGCTGCTTGGTCCTTTTGAGGTGGGTTTTTCTGTCATAATCGTCGTTAATAGAGGAAGTGGACCAAGGCGCAGCGTGATAAGCGTACATACTTTATTCGTACTGAACACGACACAAAACAATAAACAACGATCATGAAGTCCTCAGTGATAAAGACTGACAAGGAAACGGAACATGGAACAAAAACCCACAACCCTAAGGTGAACACTGACAGTTTAAATATGGCTCCCAATCAGAGATAACGAGCCGACAGCTGACACTCGTTACCTCCGATTGGGAGTCACATGACGAGACAAGACACTACAACCAAAACCAAACACAACCAAATGAACACACCCTATACCCAACACAACCAAATGAATACACCCTGGCTCAAACTACACAGTCCCGGAGCCAGAGCGTGACAACAACAAGCGGCACAACAGTGCTTCTGGAAGGCCGGCTGGACCAGCAGGAAGAGTTGAACAGAGGGAGCTGCTGTCAGTGTGTTCCACGCTTTTTCCGAGTTGTAAAAGCAAGCAGAGCAGAAACTGGCAACTCTTTAGTCGATTGATGTAGCTGGCAAGGTAACTTCTGTTTAACTAACAGAAAAAAACTAAAGAAGTGTTTATTCCCAGTGCTGAGCTATTAGCTAGTGTAACGACATGCAATGGGGAGAATTATATTGTCCCCGTCAGTAGCCCAGGCTTTTATCATAGATGGTAATGTTCTCATCTCTGGACCACACAAGCTTTAGATTGCATTCTGCTAAGGCACTTGTCTCTCTACATCGGTCAGCTACATTGGTGAGCAGGGGGGGATCTTTTCCATACACCTTTGGGGACTGGGCACACAAATGCTCCTAGAGAGAAGGGGGAATATGGAAGCATGCATTGATGACAGTTCTACAGCCTCCATCAGATGCCCAGGCTTTTGGCAGAGATGGTAAATGTCTCTTTTCTGGACTGCAACATTGTAAGATTGTGCCCTCCATGGCACTTGAAACACATTGATTGGTAGGTTTCACTATATTTAGATACTTCACATACTGCCTGAGACACCTTTGCTGTTTCTCTCCGTACTCAATAAATGGTGAAACACTATTTGTGATGGTGTTCGTATGTATATGCATGTACATTGTCACACACTCAGTCATAGTTAGTAGAATAATGAATGCATTGGTAAGATTTTGGCACCGTCAACTTCTAGAAGGTTAGTAGGACAGTTAATCATGTAAACCACGTAAATATACTCCCATTCACTAAACATTTAGTATTTGAAAGTCAAACATTCATTTCCCAACAGTTTTGTCTATAATCCTACAGGCTCTTTATCAGTTTCCATACCTTATATTCCAATGCATCCAACATGATGCCCACCATGGTATTGGTCAGCTGCTATTTGAGAACTCATCTGGTTTAGAAATCAAACTCTGGGGATCTTATTGCACAGCACATTGTACAACTGTTTTTAGAGTAGATTGTACTGCAAGGTATACTATATGTGTAGGCTATGCCATATGTACTGGTTAATATGCTGCTGTCGTTTCTAAACCTCCATTCTAGCAGACATGACACACACACTTCTATCTATATACATGCTTTTATTTGGGTTTCTGTGCAAAGTATATGATTGGAATGTTTCTTTAAGCCTGCAGCTAGTTACTTGAAATGAGACATATAATCATTCCAAAACATCATTCAGAAATGCAATTAACTGACAGAGAGAGCGCTAGATAATGAAACACACATTGACATTTACAGTAGCTGGCTAGGCTATTTAAACTGTAACATTGACTAGCTTTCAATACATTGGATAAATGGTCCGTGGAGTTACCTCTTCATACTATCAAGACAATTCTTATTGCATGGTGAATATTTAAAGTAAAATCAAATCAAATCAAATGTTATTTGTCACACACGCCGAATACAACCTTACCGTGAAATGCTTACTTACAAGCCCTTAACCAACAATGCAGTTCAAGAAGTAGAGTTAAGAAAATATTTATGAACTAAACTAAAGTAAAACATAAAATAAAATAAAAAGTAACACAATAAAATAACAATACTGAGGCTATATACAGGGGGTACCGGTACCGAGTCAATGTGCTGGGGTACAGGTTAGTCCAGGTAATTTGTACATGTAGGGGTAAAGTGACTATGCATAGATAATAAACAGCGAGTAGCAGCAGTGTAAAAACAAAGGAGGGAGGGGATTAATTGTTCAGCAGTCTTATGGCTTGGGGGTAGAAGCTGTTAAGGAGCCTTTTGGTCCTAGACTTGGCGCTCCGGTACTGCTTGCCGTGCGGTAGCAGAGAGAACAGTCTATGACTTGGGTGACTGGAGTCTTTGACAATTTTTTGGGCCTTCTTCTGACACTGCCTAGTATATAGGTCTTAGATGGAAGGAAGCTTGGCCCCAGTGATGTACTGGGCCATACGCACTACCCTCTGTAGCGCCTTGCGGTCGGATGCCGAGGGGTTGCCATACCAGGCGGTGATGCAACTGGTCAGGATGCTCTCGATGGTGCAGCTGTATAACGTTTTGAGGATCTGGGGACCCAAATCTTTCTCCTGAGGGGGAAAAGGTGTTGTCGTGCCCTCTTCACGACTGTCTTGGTGTGTTTGGACCATGATAGTTCGTTGGTGATGTGGACACCAAGGAACTTGAAACTCTCAACCCGCTCCACTACAGCCCCATCGATGTAAATGGGGGCCTGTTCAGCCCATCTTTTCCTGTAGTCCACGATCAGCTCCTTTGTCTTGCTCACATTGAGGGAGAGGTTGTTGTCCTGGCACCAGACTGCCAGGTCTCTGACCTCTTCCCTATAGGCTGTCATTCTTACATAGGTCTTCATTTTGTCCAGGTGGGAAAGGGCAGTGTGAAGTGCGATTGAGATTGCGTCATCTATGGATCTGTTGGGGCGGTATGCGAATTGGAGTGGGTCTAGGGTTTCCAGGAAGATAGTATTGATGTGACCAGCCTTTCAAAACACTTCATGGCTACCGACATGAGTGCTATTGGGCGGTAATCATTTAGGAAGGTTACCTTCGCTTTCTTGGGCACAGGGGCTAGGTATTACAGACTTGGTCAGGGAGAGGTTGAAAATGTCAGTGAAGACACTTGCCTGTTGGTCCGCGCATGCTTTGAGTACAAGTCCTGGTAATCGGTCTGGCCCTGCGGATTTGTGAATGTTGACCTGTTTAAAGGTCTTGCTCATATCGGCTATGGAAAGCGTGATCACACAGTCATCTGGAACAGCTGGTGCTCTCATGCATGCTTCAGTGTTGCTTGCCTCGAAGCGAGCATAAAAGGCATTTAGCTTGTCTAGTAGGCTCGCGTCACTGGGCAGCTCGCGGCTGGGTTTCCCTTTGTAGTCCGTAATAGTTTGCAAGCCCTGCCACATCCGACGAGCGTCAGAGCCGGTGTAGTAGGATTCAGTCTTAGTCCTGTATTGACGCTTTGCCTGTTTGATGGTTCATCTGAGGGCATAGCGGGATTTCTTATAAGCGTCCGGATTAGTGTCCCACTCCTTGAAAAGCGGCAGCTCTAGCCTTTAGATCGGTGCCGATGTTGCCTGTAATCCATGGCTTCTGGTTGGGGTATGTACGTACGGTCACTGTGGGGACGACTTCGTCGATGCACTTATTGATGAAGCCGGTGACTGAGGTGGTATACTCCCCAATGCCATTGGATGAATCCCGGAACATATTCCAGTCTGTGCTAGCAAAACAGTCCTGTAGCGTAGCATCCACGTCATCTGACCACTTCCGTATTGAGCGAGTCACTGGTACTGCCTCCTTTAGTTTTTGGGTGTAAGCAGGAATCAGGAGGATAGAATTATGGTCAGATTTGCCAAATGGAGGCAAGGGAGAGCTTTGAAACACTGAGAGAAAAACAAACAAAACAGCACAGTTATCTTAGTATTGCAGTCAAAAAACATATATTTATCTTATTTCAGTCTTTGGGATCTTTTAGATATATATGTTTCTCTTCATCAGCTCACGTCTTCGTTGCTGTAGTTACATCGTAGATAAAAAGCAGTCCATTGGCTGCCTCCATCACGAAGGGTATGTATGGGACTTCCGATTGGTTCCAAGTTTAGGAGTTAGGATATATTTTCATGAGAAAATGTGTAAGAATTGAAGGTGCCAACTAGGGCTGTGGCGGTCACGAAATTTCGTCAGCCGGTGATTGTCAAGCAAATAACTGTCGGTCTCACGGTAATTGACCATTAATTAACATAAACACATTTAGCATCTCCTGGCTTCCACACATAGCCTACAAGCCACTGATGCTGACCTTTGGAACATCTACATCAGACCAAAGGACACATTTCCACCGGTCTAATGTCCATTGCTCGTGTTTCTTGGCCCAAGCAAGTCTCTTCTTCTTATTGGTGTCCTTTTAGTAGTGGTTTCTTTGCAGCAATTCGACCATGAAGGCCTGATTCACACAGTCCCCTCTGAACAGTTGATGTTGAGATGTGTCTGTTTGTCACACCCTGGCTCTGGGGACTCTATATGTTGAGCCAGGGTGTGTATATTCTATGTATTATTTCTGTGTTGGCTGAGTGGTTCCCAATCAGAGGCAACGAGTGTCAGCTGTTGCTGGTTGTCTCTGATTGGGAGCCATATTTATAGAGGCTGTTTTCCCACAATAGTTGTGGGATCTTGTTCCAGTTGGTTTGTTCCTGTTGGGTTATTCCGTGTTGGTTGTGTTTAACCTTTGGACGTCACGGTATCGTTTATTGTTTTGGTTCGTGTTTTCAGTCATTAAATAAAGTATGTTCGTTCATCACGCTGCGCCTTGGTCCACTCACTCTAACGATCGTGACAGAAGATCCCACCATACCAGGACCAAGCAGCGTGTCCAGGAGCAGGCGGCCTGGACATGGGAGGAAGCGCCGGGAAAGGAGCTGGAAATGTTGGCGATGGCCCAGGTGGGCAAATCGTGGTCCTGGGAGGATATGCTCGGGGGCAGGGGGCAAGGGGCCATGGGCTAAGATTAAGGCCCTGGCGAGAGAGGAGCAACGACGTCAACAGTGTCGTCGTCGGACGGACGAGAGGCAACCCCAGAAAATGTTTAGGGGGGGGCACACGGCATGGGCGACTGGGCAGCAGGAGGCTGCCACAGGGCGAAATGGGAGACGAGGAGAGAAGGCCACCGGGTTACGGGAGCCATTGGTGAGAGGAGGGAAGGAAGTTGTAGAGGCACGGCGAGAGGTACTGAGGTGTATTGCCAGTCCGGTCCGGCCCGTTCCTGATCCCCGTTTAAGGCCAGTGGTGTGTGTTCCCAGTACGGTCCGGCCTGTTCCTGTTCCTCGCACCAAGCCTACGGTGTGCGTCGCCAGCCCGGCCCGGCCTGTTCCTGCCCGTCGCACCAAGCCTACTGTGTGCGTCGCCAGCCCGGCCCGGCCTGTTCCTGCCCTTTGCACCAAGCCTACGGTGTGCGTCGTCAGCCCGGCCCGGCCTGTTCCTGCTCCTCGCACCAAGCCTACGGTGTGCGTCGCCAGCCCGGCCCGGCCTGTTCCTGCTCCACGCACCAAGCCTACGGTGCGCGTCGCCAGCCCAGCCCGGCCTGTTCCTGCCCTTCGCACCAAGCCTACGGTGTGCGTCACCAGCCCGGCCCGGCCTGTTCCTGCTCCACGCACCAAGCCTACGGTGCGCGTCACCAGCCCGGCCCGGCGTGTTCCTGCCCGTCGCACCAAGCCTACTGTGTGCGTCGCCAGCCCGGCCCGGCCTGTTCCTGCCCTTTGCACCAAGCCTACGGTGTGCGTCGTCAGCCCGGCCCGGCCTGTTCCTGCTCCTCGCACCAAGCCTACGGTGTGCGTCGCCAGCCCGGCCCGGCCTGTTCCTGCTCCACGCACCAAGCCTACGGTGCGCGTCGCCAGCCCAGCCCGGCCATTTCCTGCCCTTCGCACCAAGCCTACGGTGTGCGTCGCCAGCCCGGCCCGGCCTGTTCCTGCTCCACGCACCAAGCCTACGGTGCGCGTCACCAGCCCGGCCCGGCCTGTTCCTGCCCTTCGCACCAAGCCTGGGGTGCGAGTCGTCAGCCCGGTCCGGCCTGTTCCTGCTCCTCGCACCAAGCCAGGGGTGCGAGTCGTCAGTCCGGTCCGGCCTGTTCCTGCTCCACGCACCAAGCCAGGGGTGTGAGTCGTCAGCCCGGTCCGGCCCGTTCCTGCTCCACGCACCAAGCCAGGGGTGCGCATCGTCAGCCCGGTCCGGCCCGTTGCTGCTCCACGCACCAAGCCAGGGGTGCGCATCGTCAGCCCGGTCCGGCCCGTTGCTGCTCCACGCACCAAGCCAGGGGTGCGCATCGTCAGCCCGGTCCGGCCCGTTCCTGCTCCACGCACCAAGCCAGGGGTGCGCATCGTCAGCCCGGTCCGGCCCGTTCCTGCTCCACGCACCAAGCCAGGGGTGCCCGTCGTCAGTCCGGCACAACCCGTGCCTCGGTCACCGGTGCCTGGTCAGGTACCGGTCAGCTGCTCCACACCGGAGCTTAAGCAATCCGCTCCTACGATGTCCAGTCCAGCTCCAGCCAGCGGGGCCAGACCGGATCAGGGGCGCTACGGGGGGATTATTGGAGGGTGGTGGGCAAGCCTGGAGCCGGAACCGCCTCCGAGGAGGAATGCCCACCCAGCCCTCCCCTGGTTTGTTTATGTTTAGGCGCGGTCGCAGTCCGCGCCTTTAGGGGGGGGGTACTGTCACACCCTGGCTCTGGGGACTCTATATGTTGAGCCAGGGTGTGTATATTCTATGTATTATTTCTGTGTTGGCTGAGTGGTTCCCAATCAGAGGCAACGAGTGTCAGCTGTTGCTGGTTGTCTCTGATTGGGAGCCATATTTATAGAGGCTGTTTTCCCACAATAGTTGTGGGATCTTGTTCCAGTTGGTTTGTTCCTGTTGGGTTATTCCGTGTTGTTGTGTTTAACCTTTGGACGTCACGGTATCGTTTATTGTTTTGGTTCGTGTTTTCAGTCATTAAATAAAGTATGTTCGTTCATCACGCCGTGCCTTGGTCCACTCACTCTAACGATCGTGACACTGTTACTTGAACTCTGTGAAGCATTTATTTGGGCTGCAATTTCTGAGGCTGATAATTCTAATTAACTTATCCTCTGCAGCAGAGTTAACTGGGTCTGCCTTTCCTGTGATGTTCCTCATGAGAGCCAGTTTCATCATAGCGCTTGATGGTTTTTGCAACTGCACTTGAAGAAACTTTCAAAGTTCCTGAAATGTTCTGTATTGTCTGACCTTCATGTCTTAAAGTAATGATGGACTGTCGTTTCTCTTTGCTTATTTGAGCTGTTCTTCCCATAATATGGACTTGGTCTTTTACCAAATAGGGCCATCTTCTGTATACCACCCTACCTTGTCACAACACAACTCATTGGCTCGAATGCATTAAGGAAAGAAATTCCACAAATTAACGTTTAACAAGGCACACCTGTTAATTGAAATGCATTCCAGGTTACTACCTCATGAAGCTGGTTGAGAGAATGCCAAGTGTGCAATGCTGTCATCAAGTCAAAGGGTGGCTACTTTGAAGAATCTCAAATATAAAATATATTTGTTTAACACTTTTTTGGTTACTACATGATTCCATATGTGTTATTTCATAGTTTTGATGTCTTCACTATTATTCTACAATGTAGAAAATAGTAAAAAATAAAGAAAAACCCTTGAATGAGCAGGTGTGTCCAAACTTTTGACTGGTACTGTATTTGTTCATTGGTTTTGCAAGAGTCTGTTGATTGGTCAGTCATTGGGTTCAATGGTTTTGCAATATGTTCAAATCAAATCAAGCTTTATTTATACAGCACATTTCAGACATGGATGCAACACAATGGATTCACAGGAAAAAACTAATAAACACTATGAAAATAAACACTGAAATATTTACGACACAACAAACATAAGATGATAAAAAAAAAAAAATAATACAATAAAAGCTGAAAGACTAAAGAGCATCTAAGGAAATAACATTGGTTAAAACAGTAAGAATATGATGTAATATCCAGCCCAAAATATAAGCTGGTTTTACTACACTGTTTATAAACAATATAATTGTACAAAATAATTGTCAGTTGGTTGCATAAATAATAATGATTACTAAGTGTTACATGAAATGTAAATATTATGAAATATCAAAACCGAATTTACACCCCATTTAATATGTATTGGCAATAATTCACTTAATGGTGAGGCATGGAATAATTACAAATGTAAACGTAGAAATAAATAAGTATTTTCAACTTATAAAAATAAAACGAAGGTAGATTGGACTTCGGGCATAGTCTTCTTTTCAAAAACATTTTGCAAAACACCGTTTTAACGTGTCCAAATCAATAACCAATATGAAGAAATGGTTTGTGATATATTGAAAACCTAAACCTAAAATGTACTATCGACACAAACATGTTCCACAATAGTAATCATAATACTTGTATTTATTTAAACAAGCATCTTATAAAACCTCACAAGCACCAAAAACGCTGTTGTTTTGACAAGTGGCAATAAATCACTGATATCCATTAGGGGGGAAATTCAGGTTGTATGTGATGTTGAAACTAACACAACTAAAAAAACACATGGAAATGGGAGATAACTTTTACCTCACTGGTTAGAGGACAACCTGCAGAAGACAGTCAGCTACATTTTGGAGTGATGCATTTACATTTAGCGGTCCCCAAAACGAAGAGAAACGCAACACTTATTTGTCATCACTCATATCGATATCACGTTGAATATCAATTGCAGGAGAGGGGTGAGATGAGGTTGCACATCCTGTTAAAACTAACACAGCTCAAAAACCCACACGGAATCTGGGAATAATGTGTACATCACTGGTCAGAGGACAATTTGTAGCAAACAGCTAGCTACATTTAGAAGTGTTTCATTTTGATTCAAGTGGGTCGCCAACGCGGTAAGTGTAACACAACTCTTTTTTTGTTAGTCACTTTTTGTTAAATCACATAAATACTGTTTCAATTCAGAGTCTGTATTTTTTCCAGAGACTAATATCCATATCATGCTGAAATAAATTGAACAGGGGGAAACGTTTAAGGTTCTACATCGTGACATTCATTAAAATACTCCTACTACAATGTTAAAACATTCTACATTGTGACGTTATTAATTAAAATACTCCTACTACAATGTTAAAACATTCTACATTGTGACATTATTAAGTAAAATACTTCTACTACAATGTTAAAACATTCTACATTGTGACATTATTTTCATTGATATCATGAAACAACTCCTTCATGTATGTATTTTCTGATGTTTGATCAGAGATCTTTTATCAGATTATCTCTTGTCACATTGATCAAAGCTATGAGATTTCTCTCCTGTGTGTGCTCTCTGGTGCAGCTTCAAAGTCTGTGATGTTGAAAAGCTTTTCCCATAATCTGAAAAGTGGTGAACCTTCTCTCCTGTGTGTGTCCGCTGGTGTGCTTTCAGATTGCTTGACTGAGTAAAACTCTTCCCACATTGATTACAGCTATATGGTTTATCTCCTGTGTGTGTTCTCTGGTGTACAGTCAGATGGGTAGATGTAGTAACACTTTTCCCACAATGATCACAGCCATATGGTTTCTCTCCTGTGTGTGTTCTCTGGTGTACTACCAGGCAGCTTGACCAAGCAAAACGCTTCCCACATTGAGTACAGCTAAAAGATTTCTCCCCTGTGTGTGTTCTCTGGTGCACTACCAGGCAGCTTGACTGAGGAAAACTCTTCCCACATTGAGTACAGCTATATGGTTTCTCCCCTGTGTGTGTTCTCTGGTGCACTACCAGGCGACTTAACTTAGCAAAACCCTTCCCACATTCAGCACAGCTACAAAATGTATCTCCTGTGTGTGTTCTCTGGTGTGATTTTAAATTTCTTAAATTTCCAAAACTCTTTCCGCAGTCAGAGCAGAGGTAAAATTTCTCTCCTGTGTGTACTCGCTGGTGTATTTTAAGTTCTGATGAAAATTTCTCATGTGTGTGTTCTCTGGTGTGATTTTAAATTTCTTAAATTTCCAAAACTCTTTCCCACAGTCAGAGCAGCAATGAGATTTCTTCCCTGTGGGTCTCTGCTGGTGTTTCTTGAGGTGTTCTGATCTGGAGAGACTCTTCTCTGCCTCGTCAGCATCATGATGTTGTTGAGGCTCCCCAGAGGATCCACAATAGTCACGTCTCTCTCCTGTGTGAACGACAAAGTCAGAGAGATTGTTAAAGGCCCACAACAGCAGAAATACTGTTTATTTAAGGTAAAAGGTGATCCCCAGAGCGTACTCATGAAGTTGTACAACAATTGTTGTCTGTTAAATTATTTGACAATTGTCTTTTATACAGTCAAGGGAGCAACAATAGTCATATTTTGTCTTGTTTTCACATTAGTAGTAACATCGATGACTGTAGGCTAGAAATAAGTTATTCAAGTTCCTGAAACCCAGCAGTGTGCCAGATGACTTTTGGTCACCAATATAGGCTCCTTTATGTGTTTACTAAAATTGCGGCACGAGGGCGAATTTGCGCATGCAATTTGGTTGCAGAAACACCTCCCTGCTAATGAGGAAACCGATAGTTATGGATGTAGTGTATCTGCATGGAGCAAAAATGGTGACTGAAGATTTTAGTTTTTCACAATGTATTCGGAATATTACAGAGCACTATCAGCGCAAGATCGGGAGTGCTACTCAAGGAAACTCACATTAAGCTCTGTGTCGCTATTCACTAATTCACCACCGTGGGGGAAAACTCAAGGGAGTTTCTCAAAGTATTTTCATAAAATATTTCCAGCTCTCGCCCTTTCGATAATCACTCGGCATGAAAGGGAATAATTTAATGCTCTGATCTATTGGAAATGTCATAAAATACCTGATTACTTCTTATACCTTGCACAAATAGCCTACAGCTGCGTCTGTCCCTACCTCACTGGCACAGGAAACTCTGAGGGCCCAGAATATTTTATACAATGTTGCAAGCTTGCTATCGCGGGTTTCTGGCCGACCCAGGTGATAGTTGATACAGTGTTTCAAGTTTGTTGTAGACAGGCCTTGCGTAGCCAATGTGATTTATAGGACATTTATTTTTATCAGGATAATTTCTACCTGCAGGCTGCAGTGTTTACAGTATTGGCCATTATGTAGGCAATTTTTACATAGTTAGCAATGGCAATAAACATTTATTTTAGATTTGTATCATTTTCATTTAGATAGAATATAGATTAACCACAGAGAATGATTTTGAGAAAAAAAAGACTATTATAAATTAAATGAAACTGTTCCATGAAAATGTGCATATGAAAATCCTAACTGGTAGAAATGGTAAGATAAATTGGCACAGCAAATGGAAAAGGTTACCGACTGCTGGACTAGCTTATTACCGGAAACTTCAGGAGCATAACGTCAGACTTTACGAAGGCCAGCAGCAGCGGGACGAGGTGGACTAGCTTATTACCGGAAACTTCAGGAGCATAACGTCAGACTTTACGAAGGCCAGCAGCAGCGGGACGAGGTGGACTAGCTTATTACCGGAAACTTCAGGAGCATAACGTCAGACTTTACGAAGGCCAGCAGCAGCGGGACGAGGTGGACTAGCTTATTACCGGAAACTTCAGGAGCATAACGTCAGACTTTACGAAGGCCAGCAGCAGCGGGACGAGGTGGACTAGCTTATTACCGGAAACTTCAGGAGCATAACGTCAGACTTTACGAAGGCCAGCAGCAGCGGGACGAGGAGGTTCGGGAAGAGGTTTATTTCTTTCTGGTTAAGCTATCTTGATATCTGGCTCCCTCTTGAGTCAATTGTGTGTCTTAATTATTTAATCAAACAGCATCAGACAAGTTCAGTTGATTTTATTAAAACACAAGGGGTGTGTCTATATATGGAAAAATACACATTATAAAGACGTGTGTGTATATATATATATATATATATAGATAGATAGATGTATATAGATGTATATTTATATTATATCCCTTTATTGCTACTGCTGTATCATCAAAGCAAAGCTGTAACATCCATAAAGGCATTGGATATTGATGGATCATATCTTAGCTTCAGAAGCTTGTCCATTCACCACATTTTGTTCTGAGATGTTTCTTGAAAATGATGTGTTCTAGGTATGATGCTCTTAAAACATGTACAGTGGGGAAAAAAAGTATTTAGTCAGCCACCAATTGTGCAAGTTCTCCCACTTAAAAAGATGAGAGAGGCCTGTAATTTTCATCATAGGTACACGTCAACTATGACAGACAAATTGAGAAAGAAAAATCCAGAAAATCACATTGTAGAATTTATAATGAATTTATTTGCAAATGATGGTGGAAAATAAGTATTTGGTCAATAACAAAAGTTGGAAAGCCCTTTCCTGGGTAGCTGACAGAAAATAAATAAATAAAAATGAAAACATTGTTTGGCTGATAGTCATTTTAAGGAACTGATTGGGTCCCTACATGACACTAACAAATGTCCCATAATATCTGTCCCTCTGCCCTTCCCAAACATCCCATAATATCTGCCCCTCTGCCCTTTCCAAACATCCCATAATATCTGTCCCTCTGCCCTTCCCAAACATCCCATAATATCTGTCCCTCTGCCCTTCCCAAACATCCCATAATATCTGCCCCTCTGCCCTTCCCAAACATCCCATAATATCCTTCCCTCTGCCCTTCCCAAACATCCCATAATATCTGTCCCTCTGCCCTTCCTAAATCGTGCCATTGAACGGTTCAGCAGACTTTCAGCCCACTGGCTACGAGATTATTGAAGCTCTGTGGGTGTAACATTTATTGACAATTTTGATACCTTCTGGAAACAAAGCTCGTATTATAAGGAGGATGGGATCCACCCAAATCATTTGGGTTTCTGGATCCTTTCACAGCATTATGAGGCTGCGTTGAGACAATAACTTATCAATGACCCAAGTCCAGCTCATTTAATCCCTACCATTGTGTTGCTAAGTTGTCACAATGCTTCAGCAAATGTACATTATCCCAGGGGCGTTGGAAGACACAATGTAAATAACCTAATGTATGTCCCTCTTACTGACCTGAATACCTCTGATGATCCTACAGCTATTGTATGCAGTAATCATATGCCCATGAACCAGAGTTACACTGTTAGCACTGAGGTGGTGTGCCCTAGTAGGAAGTCCACTGTGTTCAGATCACCCTGCACTAACATAAATAACATGAGCATGTCTACCTCTGCTAAGCTTCCCAGTAAAGCAAAGACAATTATCAAGCATCCCAGAAAAGTGTTAAAAATAGGTTAATCTGCCTCACCTAAAGCCCATTCTGGTGGGAAGCTGCTATAGACCACCAAGTGCTAACAGTCAGTATCTGGATAACATATGTGAAATGCTTGATAATGTATGTGATATCAATAGAGATGTATACTTACTGGGTGATTTAAATATTGACTGGCTTTCATCAGGCTGCCCACTCAAGAGAAAGCTTCAAACTGTAACTAGTGCCTGCAACCTGGTTCAGGTTATCAAATCAACCTACCAGGGTAGTTGCAAACAGTGCAGGAATTAAATAATCAACATGTATTGATCAGATCTTTACTAATGCTGCAGAAAATATGTTTTAAAGCAGTATCCAACTCCATCGGATGTAGTGATCACAATATAGTAGCCATATCTATGAAAACCAAAGTTCCAAAGACTGGGCCTAATATAGTGTATAAGAGGTCATATAATACGTTTTGTAGTGATTTCCTATGTTGTTGATGTGAAAAATATTTGTTGGTCTGTGGTGTGTAATGACGAGCAACCAGACGCTGCACTTGACACATTTATGAAATTGCTTATCCCAGTTACTAATAAGCATGCACTCAATAAGAAAATAACTGTAAAAACGGTTCAATCCCTGTGGATTGATGAGGAATTGAACAATTGTATGGTTGAGAGGGATGAGGAAAAAGAGATGGCAAATAGGTCTGGCTGTACAACCGATTTGGAAACGTACTGCAAACTGAGAAATCAAGTGACTAAACTGAATAAAAAGAAGAAGAAACTACACAATGAAACGAAGATAAATGACAAAGAATGTTTGTATGAACATAACAAGATTCAACAACTGAGACATAAACTGAACAAGTTCCACACACAAATAATGTGTCCCTGGGGGGAGGGGGGTCAAAATCAAAAGTAACAGTCAGTATCTGGTGTGGCCACCAGCTGCATTAAGTACTGCAGTGCATCTCCTCCTCATGGACTGCACCAGAATTGCCAGTTCTTGCTGTGAGATGTTACCCCACTCTTCCACCAAGGCACATACAAGTTCCCAGACATTTCTGGGGGGAATTGCCCTAGCCCTCACCCTCCGATCCAACAGGTCCCAGACGTGCTCAATGGGATTGAGATCCGGGTTCTTCACTGGCCATGACAGAACACTGACATTCCTGTCTTGCAGGAAATCACGCACAGAATGAGCAGTATGGCTGGTGGCATTGTCATGTCAGGATGAGCCTGCAGGAAGGGTACCACATGAGGGAGGATGCCTCCTTGCAGCATGCATAAGGCACGTTCACGCAGATGAGCAGGGACCCTGGGCATCTTTCTTTTGGTGTTTTTCAGAGTCAATAGAAAGGCCTCTTTAGTGTCCTAAGTTTTCATAACTTTGACCTTAATTGCCTACCATCTAAAGTTGTTTGTGTCTTAATGACCGTTCCACAGGTGCATGTTCATTAATTATTTATGGTTCATTGAACGAGCATGGGAAACAGTGTTTAAACCCTTTACAATGAAGATCTGTGAAGTTATTTTGGATTTTTACAAATTATCTTTGAAAGACCGGGTCCTGAAAATGGGACGTTTCTTTTTTTGCTGAGTTTATATTGGACATCAGGCATAGTCTTCTTTTCAATGTCTTTTCGGTTAGAGGACAACCTGCAGAAGACAGTCAGCTACATTTTGGAATGATGCATTTACATTTATGGGTCGCTAAACAAAGGAACGCAACACTTATTTCATCGATATCATGTTGAAATCAATTGCGCAAGAGGGGGGAGATGAGGTTGCACATCCTGTTAAAACGAATAGCTCAAACACCACATGGAATCTGGGAATAATGTGTACATCACTGGTCAGAGGACAATTTGTAGAAAACAGCTAGCTACATTTTGAAGTGTTGCATTTTGATTCAAGTGGGTCGCCAACAAGGTAAGTGTAACACAACTTTTTTTTCTTTCACTTTTTGTTAAATCACATAAATACTCTTTCAATTCAGAGCCTGGATTTTTTCAAGAGGCTAATATCCATATCATGCTGAAATAAATTGAACAGGGGGAAACGTTTAGGTTTCTACATTGTGATATTAATTAAAATACTCCTACTACAATGTTAAAACATTGTACATTTTGACATTATTTCATTGATATCATGAAACAACTCCTTCATGTATGTATTTTCTGATGTTTGATCAGAGATATTTTATCAGAGTATCTCTTGTCACATGATCACAGCTATATGTCTTCTCTCCTGTGTGGGTTCTCAGATGTACTATAAGGCCACATGACTGCATAAAACTCTTCCCACATTGAGTACAGCTATATCATTTATCTCCTGCTATATAGTTTCTCTCCTGTGTTGTGTGTGTTCTCTGGTGTGATTTTAAATCTCTTAACCTAACAAAAGTCTTTCCACAGTCAGAGCAGTCGTAAGGTTTCTCTCCTGTGTGTGTTCTCAGATGTACTATCAGCGCGCTTGACTGAGTAAAACTCTTCCCACATGAGTACAGCTATATGGTGATTTCTCTCCTGTGTGTGTTCTCTGGTGTGATTTTAAAGCTCTTAAACTAACAAAAGTCTTTCCACAGTCAGAGCAGTCGTAAGGTTTCTCTCCTGTGTGTGTTCTCAGATGTACTATCAGCGCGCTTGACTGAGTAAAACTCTTCCCACATTGAGTACAGCTATATGGTGATTTCTCTCCTGTGTGTGTTCTCTGGTGTGATTTTAAAGCTCTTAAACTAACAAAAGTCTTTCCACAGTCAGAGCAGTCGTAAGGTTTCTCTCCTTTGTGTATTCTCAGATGTACTATCAGGTAGCTTGACCGAGTAAAACTCCTCCCACATTGATCACAGCTATAAGGTTTCTCTCCTGTGTGTACTCGCTGGTGTATTTTAAGTTCTGATGAAGACTTGCAACGTTTCCCACAGTCAGAGCAGCAGTGAGATTTCTTCCCAGTGGGTCTCAGATGGTTTTTCTTAAGGTGTTCTGATCTGGAGAGAGACCTTTCTGCCTCGTCAGCATCATGTTGTTGAGGCTCCCCAGAGGATCCACGATAGCCACGTCTGTCTCCTGTGTGAACGACAAAGTCAGACAGATGGTTAAAGAACCACAACAGCAGAAATACACTGTTTATTTGAGATAAAAGGTGATACCCAGAGCGTACCCATGAAATTGTACAACAACTGACATCTTTAATTATTTGACAATTGTCTTAAGACAGTCAAGTGAGCAACAATAGTCATATTTTGTCTTGTTTTCAGATTAGTAGTAACATCGATGATTCTAGGCTCGAAATAAGTTATTAAAGTTGTTGAAATCCTAAGCAGAGTGCCAGAAGACTTTTACTCTCCAATATAGGACCCTTTCTGTGTTTGCTGTTTGTTGCTATTCAAGACAATTTGGCTGCAGAAACTCCTCCATGCTAATGCAGAAATCGCTAGTTATGGATGTAGTACATCTGCATGGAGCAAAAATGGTGAGCAAAGATTTTTGTTTTTCACAATGTATTCTGAATATTACCACACATTATCAGAGCAAGATCGGGAGCTACTCAAGGAAACTCACATTAAGCTCTGTGTCGTAAAATGCTCTTTGGCTACCTTTGCACACTAAGTGTATGCCAAATTGGCCCATAACTTCACCTAACAATAACATACAGTACCAGTCAAAAGTTTGGACACAACTACTCATTCAAGGGTTGTTCTTTATTTTTACTATTTTCTACATTGTAGGACAATAGTGAAGACATCAAAACTATGAAATAACACATATGGAATCATGTAGTAACCAAAATAGTGTTAAACTAATCAAAATATATTTTATATTTGAGTTTCATCAAATAGCCACCCTTTGCCTTGATGACAGCTTTGCACACTCTTGGCATTCTCTCAAGCAGCTTCATCTGGAATGCTTTTCCAACAGTCTTGAAGGAGTTCCCACATATGCTGAGCACTTGTTGGCTGCTTTTCCTTCACTCTGCGGTTCAACTCATCCCAAACCATCTCAATTGGGTTGAGGTCGGGGGATTGTGGAGGCCAGGTCATCTGATGCAGCACTCCATCACTCTCCTTGGTAAAATAGCCCTTACACAGCCTGGAGGTGTGTTGGGTCATTGTCCTGTTGAAAAACAAATGATAGTCCCACTAAGCCCAAACCAGATGGGATGGCGTATCACTGCAGAATGCTGTGGTAGCCATGCTGGTTAAGTGTGCCTTGAATTCTAAATAAATCACAGACAGTGTCACCATCACAGCACCCCCACATCACCACACCTCCTCCTCCATGCTTCACGGTGGGAACTACACACGCGGAGATCATCCGTTCACCCACATCGCGTCGCACAAAGACACGGCGGTTGGAACCAAAAATCTCAATTTCCACCGGTCTAATGTCCTTTGCTCGTGTTTCTTGGCCCAAGCAGATCTCTTCTTCTTATTGGTGTCCTTTAGTAGTTGTTTTTTTGCAGCAATTCAACCATGAAGGCCTGATTTACCCAGTCCCCTCTGAACAGTTGATGTTGAGATACGTCTGTGACTTGAAATCTGTGAAGTCTTTATTTGGGCTGCAATTTCTGAGGCTGGTAACTCTAATGAACTTATCCTCTGCAGCAGAGGTAGCTCTGGGTCTTCCATTCCTGTGGCGGTCCTCATGAGAGCCAGTTTCATCATAGCGCTTGATGGTTTTTGTGACTGCACTTAAAGAAACTTTCAAAGTTCTTGAAATTTTCCGGATTGACTGACCTTCATGTCTTAAAGTTATGATGGACTGTCGTTTCTCTTTGCTTATTTGAGCTGTTCTTGCCATAACATGGACTTGGTCTTTTACCAAATAGGGCTATCTTCTGTATACCAACCCTACCATGTCACAACACAACTGATTGGCTCAAACGCATTAAGAAGGAAAGAAATGGCACATATTAACTTAAGAAGGCACACCTGTTAATTGGAAATGCATTCCAGGTGACTACCTCATGAAGCTGGTTGAGAGAATGCCAAGAGTGTGCAAAGCTGTCATCAAGGCAAAGGGTGGCTACTTTGAAGAATCTCAAATATAAAATACAGTGGTGTGAAAAAAGTGTTTGCCCTCTTCCTGATTTCTTATTTGTTTGCATGTTTGTCACACTTAAATGTTTAAGATCAAACGAATTTAAATATTAGTCAAAGATAACACAAGTAAAACACAAAATGCAGTTTTGAAATGAAGGTTGTTATTATTAAGGGAAAACAAAATCCAAACCCACATGGCCCTGTGGGAAAAAGGGTTTGCCCCCTACAACCTAATAACTGGTTGGGCCACCCTTAGCAGCAACAACTGCAATCAAGCGTTTGCGATAACTTGCAATGAGTCTTTTACAGCGCTGTGGAGGAATTTTGGCTCACTCATCTTTGCAGAATTGTTGTAATTCAGCCACATTGGAGGGTTTTCGAGCATGAACTGCCTTCTTAAAGGTCATGCCACAGCATCTCAATAGGATTCAGGTCAGGACTTTGACTAGGCCACTCCAAAGTCTTCATTTTGTTTTTCTTCAGCCATTCAGAGGTGGACTTGCTGGTGTGTTTTGGATCATTGTCCTGCTGCAGAACCCAAGTTCGCTTCAGCTTGAGGTCACGGACACATGGACGGACATTCTCCTTCAGGATTTTTTGGTAGACAGCAGAATTCACGGTTCCATTTATCACAGCAAGTCTTCCAGGTCCTGAAGCAGCAAAACAGGCCCGGACCATCACACTACCACCACCATATTTTATTGTTGGTATGATGTTATTTTTCTGAAATGCAGTGGGGGGGGGGGGGGGGGGGGGGGGGGTGTTTGGGGGGGATGATATTGCAGATAGATTGTATCTTCTATCAATGTAATTGTCTGCATCACTTCCAATCCCCCATGTTTATTTTTTTATTTTTATATATATACTCCCCTTTATTACTTTTCAACCCCACCATCCTTTCCCTACTTGGGGTAAATTAGTGAACAACAATGCCCAGGCCTCTACTTCCAGCCTATACTTACTATCTACCCCTTATGGACACAGTCAATTTTACAATAATTATATTATATATATTATAATTTTTTTTGTTTTTGCTCCTGAACTTCTTCTACTCTCAACCTCTCCGATCATTTTCATGATGTCCATCCGGTTTGCTTCTATATTGCCATATCTGAAATGCAGTGTTACTTTTACACCAGATGTAATAGGTCACACACCTTCCAAAAAGTTCAACTTTTGTCTCGTCAGTCCACAGAGTATTTTCCCAAAGGTCTTGGGGGATCATCAAGATGTTTTCTGGCAAAAATGAGACGAGCCTTAATGTTATTTTTGCTCAGCAGTGGTTTTCGTCTTGGAACTCTGCCATGCAGGCCATTTCTGCCCAGTCTCTTTCTTGTGGTGGAGTCATGAACACTGACCTTAACTGAGGCAAATGAGGCCTGCAGCTCTTTGGATGTTGTTGTGAGGTCTTTTGTGACCTCTTGGAAGAGTCGTCGCTGCGTTCTTGGGGTAATTTTGGTCGGCCGGCTACTCCTGGGAAGGTTAACCACTGTTCCATGTTTTCGCCATTTGTGGATAATGGCTCTCACTGTGGTTCGCTGGAGTCCCAAAGCTTTAGAAATGGCTTTATAACCTTTTCCAGACTGATGGATCTTTTGGTCTACTTCACGTTGTCAGGCAGGTCCTATTTAAGTGATTCCTTGATTGAGAACAGGTGTGGCAGTAATCAGGCCTGGGTGTGGCTAGAGGAATTGAACTCAGGTGTGATAAACCACAGTTGAGTTGTGTTATAACGGGGGGGGGCAAACACTTTTTCACACAGGGCCATGTAGGTTTGGATTTAGTTTTCCCTTAATAATAACAACCTTCATTTCAAAACTGCATTTTGTGTTTACTTGTGTTATCTTTGACTAATATTTAAATTTGTTTGATGATCTGAAACATTTAAGTGTGACAAACATGCAAACAAATAAGAAATCAGGAAGGGGGCAAACACTTTTTCACACCACTGTATATTTTGATTTGTTTAACACTTTTTTGGTTACTACATGACTCCATATGTGTTATTTCATAGTTATTCTACAATGTAGAAAATAGTAAAAAATTAAGAAAAACCCTGGAATGAGTAGGAGTGTCCAAACTTTTGACTGGTACTGTACATGTACAAATTACCTCAACTAACCTGTATCCCAGCCCATTACCTCGGTACCGGTACCCCCTGTATATAGCCTCATTATTACCTGGACTAACCTGTACCCCAGCCCATTACCTCGGTACCGGTACCCCCTGTATATAGCCTCATTATAACCTGGACTAACCTGTATCCCAGCCCATTACCTCGGTACCGGTACCCCCTGTATATAGCCTCATTATTACCTGGACTAACCTGTACCCCAGCCCATTACTTCGGTACCGGTACCCCCTGTATATAGCCTCATTATTACCTGGACCAACCTGTACCCCGGCACATTACCTCGGTACCGGTACCCCCTGTATATAGCCTCATTATTACCTGGACCAACCTGTACCCCAGCCCATTGATTCGGTACCGGTACCCCCTGTATATAGCCTCGTTATTGTTATTTTATTGTGTTACTTTTTACTTTAGTTTATTTAGTAAATATTTTATTGACTTTTTTTAACTGCACTGTTGGTTAAGGGCTTGTAAGTAAGAATTTCACGGTAAGGTCTATTTGGATTTGTATGCTGTAGCATTAAGATTTCCCTTCACTGGAACTAAGGAGCATGAACCATGAAAACAGCCCCAGACCATTATTCCTCCTCCACCAAACTTTACAGTTGGCACTATGTATTCCGGCAGGTAGCTTGTAAGTAAGGTCTACACCTGTAGCATGAATCGTTCCTGTTCACAACGAGGTAAAGAGCGGAATAATTGAAGGAATGAATCCGAGCCTAACGCTCATCACCTGTGGAAGGCGGGGCTTCCAGCGAGGCGCGGATTTCATTGGCCTTTTCAGGTGTGATTTTAGATCCTTCAACCAAAGTCACGACTCACCATAGTATGTTTTACCAAAGTTGACTGACCCTTAAGGGAACTACACTGCCATAAATGCAAGGAAATCCTCACTGGCAGTTATAGAAAAACCCATATACTATATAGCCATTGATTCTTGAAGAATATAACTTATAAATGCCTCAAATGTATTTCCCCATCAGAAACCAAAACATAAGCTTGTATAATGCCACTGGTTGTAAACAAACACTGTATATCTTCAAAACCAGGTTAAAACTGTGATTTTGACCTTATGGATGGCCAGTCCTTGTATTCATAGTGTAGTGAATTCCGGGGGGTAGCCCTGAGCTGGACTCAAACCTGGGTCCAGAGACTGTCAAGCCAACACCTTATAACTGTTATACCAAGATGTCTGAACTTCTTGATGAGGTCGCTAGGTTTTGGGTTAAGGTTGCTACAATAGCTTTCTCTATGAATTTGAGAGTGGTTACATTTCTCCAGCCCCCAATTTTGCTGCTGTTTAAAACCTAGGTTGCCCCTTTAAAAAAAGCCACACATCAATCAATCAACCAATCTGCAGTTCAAACAATAACAAAGCTGTCATTCCACCACTGTTTTGGTAATAAGATGGTGGATGGGACTGGAGAAATGTAACTACTCTCAAAATCATAGACAGACCTATGGATGCAAGGTCGGACCATCAATGACATCAATTTTATAGTTTTAACCATGTTGAGGCTATTCAGTGTTGGTTTACATTTACATTATTTCTAAACATTGGAGTAAAAAAAGCTTATTTTTGGATCTGATGGGGTACGACAGTTGAACTAAGGTCATGAGGCATGTGTTATATTCTTCAAGAATCAATGGATATATATAAATAATTTAAAAGTCCAAATATGGATGTAGCAACTACAGATTTCACCTTTAACGCCACACATCAGTTCAACAACTGCAGAGGTTGTGCCTCTGTGTTTAAGACAGTACTTACTAGTGTTAATCAGGGCTCGGTTTGTCAAAACCATCTTACTGCTAAGTTCATCATTAGAACCATTGGATGCCTTAAGATGCCTTTGGGAAACCGGAACCAGATATCCAGTTTCCTCCTCTTCTTCCTCCTCCTTTTTCGATGTGACAGTCATCTCCTCCTCCTCCTCTTTCACTCCAAAAACGGGAGCCCCCTCTTCTTTCACTGTAACATCCTCCTCCTCTTTCACTCTGAACGCGTCTTCCTCTTCTTTCACTGTAACGTCTTTCTCTTCTTCTTTCACGGTAACAGCCTCACCCTCTACTTGTTTTTGTATTGTAACATCCTCCTCTTCCTTCTCCTCTTTCAATAGAGCTTCTTTCTCCGTCCAGCAGACCTCCTCTTCTTTAGCAGGAGGAGAGTAGCTTAGTGACCTCATGGTCGGGGATGTTAGCTAGCTAGGCTAGTGCTAACTTAACCAGCCAGCTAGCTGACCAATAACAACAACACCGTAAATATGAAATTAAATGGGATAACTAACTAGACGACAGAAGTGTGTTTAAAACACAGTGGCTAATATACACGAAAGCGTCTAAAGAGCTTTATTGGTTCGGCTATTTTGTCTAGCAAGCTACCGAGGTGTCTGACTAACTGTTGCTGCTGTTGAAAGAATCGTCCCGTCCACTAGATTATACGTCACACTAGCAGCATAGCCTTAAAGTCCCACATCGCCATCTGCTGACTGGAGTGGGTAACGAAGTTGAGTAAAATGTAGATTTTATTTTCAGACAAAAAGTTAAAGGGTAGGAAGCATGTGTTTTTACTCACCAATGTAACAACACAGTGTGGTTAAAGACTTAGGAACTTAGTTGTAGTCACGATCTGGTTACCTATTAAGTTCAAACAGTTATGTTTTTGCGTTATTACATATTTATTAACTTATTTCCAGATATCTTCTAAACTACCCACAATGCACTATTTCTCAACGTCATATGGAGGATCTACTCTGTGCTGCCGAGTTTGTATGCTAGCTCGGAAGCTAGCTCAAGCTTGCAAACGTTAGCCACACCTCATGTTTTTCATGCACTGTGTGGTTGTGTTATCTAGTGTGAACCTGTTACCACAATAGGCTCTGGTGCCTTCTTGCCGTGGGCTCAAAACCAAAGAGAAAATCAAGACCTGGCAGTGACATACTAGACCCTGGCTGTAAATCTAATACTCAGGTGCTTTAAGTCATGCATGAAAGGTCTGGGGTGGTTCCGTGGTTGTAAGTTACTGACCTAAAACTCACTAGTTTCTATAACTCTCGTCTTGCTAAAACTCACAAGCTTCTAGAACTCTGGTCTTCCTAAAACTCACTAGCTTCTAGAACTCTGGTCTTCCTAAAACTCACTAGCTTCTAGAACTCTGGTCGTCCTAAAACTCACTAGCTTCTAGAACTCTGGTCGTCCTAAAACTCACTAGCTTCTAGAACTTTGGTCTTCCTAAAACTGACTAGCTTCTAGAACTCTGGTCTTCCTAAAACTCATTAGCTTCTAGAACTCTGGTCTTCCTAAAACTCACTAGCTTCTAGAACTCTGGTCTTCCTAAAACTCACTAGCTTCTAGAACTCTGGTCTTCCTAAAACTCACTAGCTTCTAGAACTCTGGTCTTCCTAAAACTCACTAGCTTCTAGAACTCTGGTCTTCCTAAAACTCACTAGCTTCTAGAACTCTGGTCTTCCTAAAACTCACTAGCTTCTAGAACTCTGGTCTTCCTAAAACTCACTAGCTTCTAGAACTCTGGTCTTCCTAAAACTCACTAGCTTCTAGAACTCTGGTCTTCCTAAAACTCACTAGCTTCTAGAACTCTGGTCTTCCTAAAACTCACTAGCTTCTAGAACTCTGGTCTTCCTAAAACTCACTAGCTTCCAAAACTCACTGGCTTCTAGAACTCTCGTCTTCCTAAAACTCATTAGCTTCTAGAACTCTCGTCTTCCTAAAACTCATTAGCTTCTAGAACTCTCGTCCCCTTGGAACGAGCCCAAACAAAACTCATCTCCAATACAGAAAAACGTGCAGTCAAAATAAATTGTGATCCATGACAACGCACTGGCTAAATGCAAAACACAAATCCTTTTGACTGCCCACCCTTGAAACAATCAGCAACCAAGTTGTCCTTACCACGGACATGTCTGATTTCAAGAGGAAACTCCTGCAATATCCGTAGTAACTTTCCACCTCACTGCGGAGCTTCTCTCTCTTTTCAGGGTTCACTCGATAGGCATGTTGTTGGATCGGGGCAGAGTCCCCAATGTCATACTCTAGTACATTTGGGTTGGCACATCTGAGAATGAACCCTGATATTCTACAAGCAGTGCAACAATGTCAATATAATAGTAGCAAAAAATTGTCAGTTGGTTGCATAAATTATAATTACTAGATGTTACATGAAATGTAAATATTATGGAATATCAAAACAGAATGTACACCCCTTTGTTAATATGTATTGGCAATAATTCACTTAATGGTGAGGCATTGAATAATTAAAAATGTATATTTTGTCAGGCTGGATGTTTGAAATATGAGTAGGTGATTTGAGTAATGCTTCTTCAGTAGTGGAATAAAGACAAGTAGCACTTGAATGTTGTAAAGAAATACTGGAGTGATGTAAGATTGTTAATAAAACTGATTATAGACCAATTTATTATACTAGGTCCATGTTTATAGGCTGCAAGTACGTTGAAATTAAGTTGTTGTCAAGTCGTTGAAAAAACGACCTGAAAATACATATTTTCAACTAAAACCGAATGTAAACTCAGCAACAACAAAAAAGTCCTCTCACTGTCAACTGCGTTTATTTTCAGCAAACTTAACATGTGTAAATATTTGTATGAACATAACAAGATTCAACAACTGAGACATAAACTGAACAAGTTCCACACACAAATAATGTGTCCCTGGGGGGGGGGGGTCCAAATCAAAAGTAACAGTCAGTATCTGGTGTGGCCACCAGCTGCATTAAGTACTGCAGTGCATCTCCTCCTCATGGACTGCACCAGATTTGCCAGTTCTTGCTGTGAGATGTTACCCCACTCTTCCACCAAGGCACATACAAGTTCCCGGACATTTCTGGGGGGAATTGCCCTAGCCCTCACCCTCCGATCCAACAGGTCCCAGACGTGCTCAATGGGATTGAGATCCGGGTTCTTCACTGGCCATGACAGAACACTGACATTCCTGTCTTGCAGGAAATCACGCACAGAATGAGCAGTATGGCTGGTGGCATTGTCATGTCAGGATGAGCCTGCAGGAAGGGTACCACATGAGGGAGGATGCCTCCTTGCAGCATGCATAAGGCACGTTCACGCAGATGAGCAGGGATCCTGGGCATATTTATTTTGGATTTTTACAAATTATCTTTGAAAGACAGGGTCCTGAAAAAGGGACGTTTCTTTTTTTGCTGAGTTTATATTGGACATCAGGCATAGTCTTCTTTTCAATGACTTTTCAATGACATTTTGTTACGTGGGAAACCTCAATGTCAAAACACAGTTTTAACATGTCCAAATCAATAACCAATATGCAAAAACAGTTTGTGATATATTGAAAACCTAAACCTAAACTGTACTATCTACACAAATGTGCCACAATAATCATATTAAAACAAGCACCTTATAAACTGCACAAGCACCAACAATAAGTCACTGATATCGATTATGGGGAAGATCAGGTTGTATGTGATGTTGAAACTAACACAACTAAAAAAACACATGAAAATGGGAGATAACTTTTACCTCACTGGTTAGAGGACAACCTGCAGAAGACAGTCAGCTACATTTTGGAATGATGCATTTACATTTATGGGTCGCTAAACAAAGGAACGCAACACTTATTTCATCGATATCATGTTGAAATCAATTGCGCGAGGGGGGAGATGAGGTTGCACGTCCTGTTAAAACGAATAGCTCAAACACCACATGGAATCTGGGAATAATGTGGACATCACTGGTCAGAGGACAATTTGTAGAAAACAGCTAGCTGCATTTTGATTAACGCGGAACACAACTTTTTTTAAATTTATTTTTTACTTTTTGTTAAATCACATAAATACTCTTTCAATTCATAGCCTGGGTTTTTCCCAGAGGCTAATATCCATATCACGCTGAAATAAATTGAACAGGGGGAAATGTTTAGGGTTCTACATTGTGACATTATTAATTAAAGTACTTCTTCTACAATGTTAAAACATTCTACATTGTGACATTATTTCATTGATATCATGAAACAACTCATGTATGTACTTTCTGATGTTTGATCAGAGATCTTTTATCAAAGTATCTCTTGTCACATGATCACAGCTATATCATTTATCTCCAGCTATATCATATATCTCCTGCTAAATTGTTTCTCTCCTGTGTGTGTTCTCTGGTGTGATTTTAAATCTCTTAACCTAACAAAATTCTTTCTGCAGTCAGAGCAGTGATAAGGTTTCTCTCCCGTGTGTGTTCTCTGGTGTACTACCAGGCCGCTTGACTGAGTAAAACTCTTCCCACATTGATTACAGCCATAAGGTTTCTCTCCTGTGTGTGTTCTCTGGTGTATCGTCAGATACACAGATGTACCAAAACTCTTCCCACATTGATCACAGCTATAAGGTTTCTCTCCTGTGTGTGTTCTCTGGTGTATCGTCAGATCGCAAGATGCAACAAAACTCTTCCCACATTGAGTACAGCTATAAGGTTTCTCTCCTGTGTGTGTTCTCTGGTGCACTATCAGGGAGCTTGACTGAGTAAAACTCTTCCCACATTGATCACAGCTATAAAGTTTATCTCCTGTGTGTGTTCTCTGGTGTATAATCAGATTGCAAGATGCAACAAAACACTTCCCACATTGAGTACAGCTATAAGGTTTCTCTCCTGTGTGTGTTCTCTGGTGAACTATCAGGGAGCTTGACCGAGTAAAACTCTTCCCACATTGAGTACAGCTATATGGTGATTTCTCTCCTGTGTGTGTTCTCTGGTGTGATTTTAAATCTCTTAAACTAACAAAAGTCTTTCCGCAGTCAGAGCAGTCGTAAGGTTTCTCTCCTGTGTGTGTTCTCTGGTGCACTATCAGGGAGCTTGACCGAGTAAAACTCCTCCCACATTGATCACAGCTATAAGGTTTCTCTCCTGTGTGTACTCGCTGGTGTATTTTAAGTTCTGATGAAGACTTGCAACGTTTCCCACAGTCAGAGCAGCAGTGAGATTTCTTCCCAGTGGGTCTCAGATGTTTTTTTTTAAGGTGTTCTGATCTGGAGAGAGACCTTTCTGCCTCGTCAGCATCATGTTGTTGAGGCTCCCCAGAGGATCCACGATAGCCACGTCTCTCTCCTGTGTGAACGACAAAGTCAGACAGATGGTTCAAGAACCACAACAGCAGAAATACACTGTTTATTTGAGGTAAAAGGTGATACCCAGAGAGTACCCATGAAATTGTACAACAATTGACGTCTTAAATTATTTGACAATTGTCTTAAGACAGTCAAGTGAGCAACAAGTCATATTTTGTCATTTTTCCACATTAGTAGTAACATCGATGATTCTAGGCTAGAAATAAGTTATTAGTTGTTGAAATCCTAAGCAGAGTGCCAGACGACTTTTACTCTCCAATATAGGACCCTTTCTGTGTTTGCTGCTTGTTGATATGCAAGACAATTTGGCTGTAGAAACTCCTCCATGCTAATAACCTCTAGTTATGGATGTAGTATATCTGAACTCCTCCATGCTAATAACCTCTAGTTATGGATGTAGTATATCTGAACTCCTCCATGCTAATAACCTCTAGTTATGGATGTAGTATATCTGAACTCCTCCATGCTAATAACCTCTAGTTATGGATGTAGTATATCTGAACTCCTCCATGCTAATAACCTCTAGTTATGGATGTAGTACATCTGAACTCCTCCATGCTAATAACCTCTAGTTATGGATGTAGTATATCTGAACTCCTCCATGCTAATAACCTCTAGTTATGGATGTAGTATATCTGAACTCCTCCATGCTAATAACCTCTAGTTATGGATGTAGTATATCTGAACTCCTCCATGCTAATAACCTCTAGTTATGGATGTAGTATATCTGAACTCCTCCATGCTAATAACCTCTAGTTATGGATGTAGTATATCTGAACTCCTCCATGCTAATAACCTCTAGTTATGGATGTAGTATATCTGAACTCCTCCATGCTAATAACCTCTAGTTATGGATGTAGTATATCTGAACTCCTCCATGCTAATAACCTCTAGTTATGGATGTAGTATATCTGAACTCCTCCATGCTAATAACCTCTAGTTATGGATGTAGTATATCTGAACTCCTCCATGCTAATAACCTCTAGTTATGGATGTAGTATATCTGAACTCCTCCATGCTAATAACCTCTAGTTATGGATGTAGTATATCTGCATGGAGCAAAAATGGTGAGCAAAGATTTTAGTTTTTCACAATGTATTCTGAATATTACCACACATTATCAGAGCAAGATCGGGAGTGCTACTCAAGGAAACTCACATTAAGCTCTGTGTCGTAAAATGCTCTTTGGCTACCTTTGCACACTAAGTGTATGCCAAACTGGCCCATAACTTCACCTAACAATAACATACAGTACCAGTCAAAAGTTTGGACACAACTACTCATTCAAGGGTTGTTCTTTATTTTTACTATTTTCTACATTGTAGGACAATAGTGAAGACATCAAAACTATGAAATAACACATATGGAATCATGTAGTAACCAAAATAGTGTTAAACTAATCAAAATATATTTTATATTTGAGATTCTTCAAATAGCCACCCTTTGCCTTGATGACAGCTTTGCACACTCTTGGCATTCTCTCAAGCAGCTTCATCTGGAATGCTTTTCCAACAGTCTTGAAGGAGTTCCCACATATGCTGAGCACTTGTTGGCTGCTTTTCCTTCACTCTGCGGTCTGACTCATCCCAAACCATCTCAATTGGGTTGAGGTCGGGGGATTGTGGAGGCCAGGTCATCTGATGCAGCACTCCATCACTCTCCTTGGTAAAATAGCCTTTACACAGCCTGGAGGTGTGTTGGGTCATTGTCCTGTTGAAAAACAAATGATAGTCCCACTAAGCCCAAACCAGATGGGATGGCGTATCACTGCAGAATGCTGTGGTAGCTATGCTGGTTAAGTGTGCCTTGAATTCTAAATAAATCACAGACAGTGTCACCATCAAAGCACCCCCACATCACCACACCTCCTCCTCCATGCTTCACGGTGGGAACTACACACGCGGAGATCATCCGTTCACCCACATCGCGTCGCACAAAGACACGGCGGTTGGAACCAAAAATCTCAATTTCCACCGGTCTAATGTCCATTGCTCGTGTTTCTTGGCCCAAGCAGATCTCTTCTTCTTAATGGTGTCCTTTAGTAGTTGTTTCTTTGCAGCAATTCAACCATGAAGGCCTGATTTACCCAGTCCCCTCTGAACAGTTGATGTTGAGATACGTCTGTGACTTGAAATCTGTGAAGTCTTTATTTGGGCTGCAATTTCTGAGGCTGGTAACTCTAATGAACTTATCCTCTGCAGCAGAGCTAACTCTGGGTCTTCCATTCCTGTGGCGGTCCTCATGAGAGCCAGTTTCATCATGGCGCTTGATGGTTTTTGCGACTGCACTTGAAGAAACTTTCAATGTTCTTGAAATGTTCCGTATTGTCTGACCTTCATGTCTTAAAGTAATGATTGACTGTCGTTTCTCTTTGCTTATTTGAGCTGTTCTTGCCATAATATGGACTTGGTCTTTCACCAAATAGGGCTATCGTCTGTATACCAACCCTACCTTGTCACAACACAACTGATTGGCTCAAATGTATTAAGAAGGAAATAAATTCCACAAATTAACTTAAGGCACACCTGTTAATTGAAATGCATTCCAGGTGACTACCTCAGGAAGCTGGTTGAGAGAATGCCAAGAGTGCAAAGCTGCCATCAAGGCAAAGGGTGGCTACTTTACAGAATCTCAAATAAAAAATATATTTTGATTTGTTTAACACTTTTTTGGTTACTACATGATTCCATATGTGTTATTTCATAGTTTTGATGTCTTCACTATTATTCTACAATGTAGAAAATAGTAAAAAATAAAGAAAAACCCTTGAATGAGTAGGTGTGTCCAAACTATTGACTGGTAGTGTACATAGTGTACACTAACTGTAAGTCGCTCTGGATAAGAGCGTCTGCTAAATGACTCAAATGTAAAATATACACATATAAATATACACAGACATATAGTGGTTAAGAGCGGTGTGCCAGTAACCGAAAGGTCGCTGGTTCTAATCCCCGAGCCGACTAGGTGAAAAATCTGTCGATGTGCCCTTCAGCAAGGCACTTAACCCTAATTGCTCCTGTAAGTCGCTCTGGATAAGAGCGTCTGCTAAATGACTTAAATGTAAATGTATTATTTTCCACTAACCCTACCACCTCTCCCCTAATTGCAGCAAAGTAATGAACAACAACACTTAGGCTTCTACTTCCAACTTATACATACTATATACATTTTACGGACACAATCTATTTTACAATAGTTATATTTTGTTTGTTTTTTACATCACTGGGGTCAAGCTTCCTGCCATCCAGGACCTAGATACTAGGCATGTCAGAGGAAAATCGTCAAAGACTCCAGTCACCCAAGTCATAGACTGTTCTCTCTGCTACCGCACAGCAAGCGGTACCGGAGCGCCAAGTCTAGGACCAAAAGGCTCCTTAACAGCTTCTACCCCCAAGCCATAAGACTGCTGAACAATTAATCCCCTCCCTCCTTTGTTTTGTCTTGTTATGCCTGTACCAGTACCCCCTGTATATAGCCTCATTATTACCTGGACTAACCTGTACCCCAGCCCATTACCTCTGTACCGGTACCCCCTGTATATAGCCTCATTATTACCTGGACTAACCTGTACCCCCACACATTACCTCGGTACCGGTACCCCCTGTATATAGCCTCATTATTACCTGGACTAACCTGTACCCCAGCCCATTACCTCGGTACCGGTACCCCCTGTATATAGCCTCATTATTACCTGAACTAACCTGTACCCCAGCACATTACCTCGGTACCGATACCCCCTGTATATAGCCTTATTATTACCTGGACTAACCTGTACCCCAGCCCATTACCTCGGTACCGGTACCCCCTGTATATAGCCTCATTATTACCTGAACTAACCTGTACCCCAGCACAATACCTCGGTACCGGTACCCCCTGTATATAGCCTCATTATTACCTGGACTAACCTGTACCCCAGCACATTACCTCGGTACCGGTGCCCCCTGTATATAGCCTCATTATTACCTGGACTAACCTGTACCCCAGCACATTACCTCGGTACCGGTACCCCCTGTATATAGCCTCATTATTACCTGGACTAACCTGTACCCCAGCCCATTACCTCGGTACCGGTACCCCTTTATATAGCCCCCAGCCCATTACCTCGGTACCAGTACCCCCTGTATATAGCCTCATTATTACCTGAACTAACCTGTATCCCAGCCCATTACCTCGGTACCGGTACCCCCTGTATATAGCCTCATTATTACCTGGACTAACCTGTATCCCAGCCCATTACCTCGGTACCGGTACCCCGTGTATATAGCCTCATTATTACCTGGACTAACCTGTACCCCAGCCCATTACCTCGGTACCGGTACCCCCTGTATATAGCCCCCAGCCCATTACCTCGGTACCAGTACCCCGTGTATATAGCCCCCAGCCCATTACCTCGGTACCAGTACCCCCTGTATATAGCCCCCAGCCCATTACCTCGGTACCAGTACCCCGTGTATATAGCCTCATTATTACCTGGACTAACCTGTACCCCAGCACATTACCTCGGTACCGGTACCCCCTGTATATAGCCCCCAGCACATTACCTCGGTACCGGTACCCCCTGTATATAGCCTCGAAGTCGCGAGAGTGTGACTCACCATAGTATGTTTTACCAAATTTGACTGACCCTTAAGGGAACTACACTGCCATAAATGCAAGGAAATCCTCACTGGCAGTTATAGAAAGACCCATATACTGTATAACCATTGATTCTTGAAGAATATAACTTATAAATGCCTCAAATGTATTTCCCCATCAGAAACCAAAACATAAGCTTGTATAACGCCACTGTTTGTAAACAAACACTGTTTATCTTCAAAACCAGGTCAAAACTGTGATTTTGACCTTATGGATGGCCAGTCCTTGTATTCATAGTGTAGTGAATTCAGGGGGTAGCCCTGAGTTGGACTCAAACCTGGGTCCAGAGACTGTCAAGCCAACACCTTATAACTGTTATACCAAGATGTCTGAACTTCTTGATGAGGTCGCTAGGTTTTGGGTTAAGGTTGCTATAATAACTTTCTCTATGAATTTGAGAGTGGTTACATTTCTCCAGCCCCCAATTTTGCTGCTGTTTAAAACCTAGGTTGCCCCTTTAAAAAAAGCCACACATCAATCAATCAACCAATCTGCAGTTCAAACAATAACAAAGCTGTCGTTCCGCCACTGTTTTGGTAATAAGATGATGAATGGGACTGGAGAAATGTAACTACTCTCAAAATCATAGACAGACCTATGGATGCAAGGACTGACCATCCATGATATCACCATTATAGTTTTAACCATGTTGAGGCGATACAGTGTTGGTTTACATTTACATTGTTTCTAAACATTGGAGTAGAAAAAGCTTATTTTGGGATCTGATGGGGTACGACTAGGGGTGTAACGATCCATCTACTACATCGATGTATCGATTTATATTCATATGATCCAACTACATCGATCTGTGCGCGGCGAGTTGGCCTTTTGGACAACATATATCGATCTAACATCGTTTTAAAATGTAATAAATCGATTGTATCGATACTAGGAAATAACCCATTGGATTTAAGCACGTCAGACTTTATATGCAGGGGTGCACATAACTGGTACGCAGATACGCAAGCGCGACAAAAATCAGGAATGCGTAATGCCACTTGTGTTACTACGCGCCTTTGCGTACTTGACCGATCTTCTCATCTAACCTTACACATGACATGTTGCTTGGCAACTACTGTCAGGGATGTCCAAAAAGCAACAGACATTAAGCAGCTTCTTTGGCGTTTCGCCACCTACAAAGAAACGCCAATTGGAGCCAGAGCCGAAGAAAATACTTTTTTCGGAAAAGTGGCTCCAAGATGTGCAGTGGCTTGAAGCTAACGATGAGCGCACTGAAATGTGGTGCAAGATTTGCCGCTCAAATCCACATCTAGCAGACAAAACAGGTGCATTTTATAAAGGCTCAAAGAATTTCAACCATCCTTTATTTGACCAACATGAAAAGAGCAAGGAGCACACGAATGTGGCGCAAGCCATTGCTAAAAGCTAGCCGAGAATAAATGCATAAAGCTAAACACGCACGTCCCATGTCTTCCTATTCTGAGGATGTTCCTTTACTGAATGCTTTTTGATGGATCTGAGGACATCACAAAAACTGAGCAGGAAATAGTTTACATTGTGTCTGTGTCCAGCAACGGAGAGTTTACTTCGGACTTTATTGGACTGATTGAATTGGGTGCTGACCGAACCGCACAGGCCATAACAGACGGACTTGTGAGACTTTTCCAGGACACAGGCTTGGATGACTGGACAACAAAGTTGGTCGCTGTGTGCACAGACGGGGCTGCTGTCAACGTAGGTATGGGTACGTTTCATAATACCAGATGGTCTGCATGGAGGCATGAAACACTGTTAAAAATATCAAGACTATTGCCAGCCATTAAAATGCAACTGGTTACCAGGTATTTATTTCAGTCACACTGGTTGAATTTTTGGCTAAAAGGTTACTGAATCGATTTCAAGTCACTGAATCGTTTCGGATCGTATCGTTCTAAATGAACCAATATCGTCCTTGAATCGTATCGACAACCACGAATCATGATACAAATCGAATCGTTGTTAAAACGAATCGTTACACCCCTAGGTACGACAGTTGAACTAAGCTCATGAGGCATGTGTTATATTCTTCAAGAATCAATGGATATATATAAATAATTTAAAAGTCCAAATATGGATGTAGCAACTGCAGATTCCCCCTTTAACACCACACATCAGTTCAACAACTGCAGAGGTTGTGCCTCTGTTTTTAAGACAGTACTTACTAGTGTTAATCAGGGCCCGGTTTCTCAAAACCCTCTTACTGCTAAGTTCATCATTAGAACCATTGGATGCCTTAAGATGCCTTTGGGAAACCGGAACCAGATATCCAGTTTCCTCATCTTCTTCCTCCTCCTTTTTCGATGTGACAGTCATCTCCTCCTCCTCCTCTTTCACTCCAAAAACGGGAGCCCCCTCTTCTTTCACTGTAACATCCTCCTCCTCTTTCACTCTGAACGCGTCTTCCTCTTCTTTCACTGTAACGTCTTTCTCTTCTTTCACTCTGAACGCGTCTTCCTCTTCTTTCACTGTAACATCCTCCTCCTCTTTCACTCTGAACGCGTCTTCCTCTTCTTTCACTGTAACATCCTCCTCCTCTTTCACTCTGAACGCGTCTTCCTCTTCTTTCACTGTAACATCCTCATCCTCTTTCACTCTGAACGCGTCTTCCTCTTCTTTCACTGTAACGTCTTTCTCTTCTTCTTTAACGGTAACAGCTTCGCCCTCTACTTGTTTTTGTATTGTAACATCCTCCTCTTCCTCCTCCTCTTTCACTAGAGCTTCTTTCTCCGTCCAGCAGACCTCCTCTTCTTTAGCAGGAGGAGAGTAGCTTAGTGAGCTCATGGTCGGGGATGTTAGCTAGCTAGGCTAGTGCTAACTTAACCAGCCAGCTAGCTGACCAATAACAACAACACCGTAAATATGAAATTAAATGGGATAACTAACTAGACGACAGAAGTAGGTTTAAAACACAGTGGCTCATATACACGAAAGCGTCTAAAGAGCTTTATTGGTTGGGCTATTTTGGCTAGCAAGCTACCGAGGTGTCTGACTAACTGTTGCTGCTGTTGAAAGAAGCGTCCCGTCCACTAGATTATACGTCACACTAGCAGCATAGCCTTAAAGTTCCACATTGCCATCTGCTGACTGGAGTGGGTAACGCAGTTGAGTAAAATGTAGATTTAATTTTCAGACAAAAAGTTAAAGCGTAGGAAGCATGAGTTTTTTTTACCCACCAATGTAACAACACAGTGTGGTTAAAGACTTAGTAAATTAGTTGTAGTCACGATCTGGTTACCTATAAGAACAAACAGTTATGTTTTTGCGTTATTACGTATTTATTAACTTATTTCCGGATATCTTCTAAACTACCCATAGTGCACTATTTCTCAACGTCATATGGGGGATCTACTCTGTGCTACCGAGTTCATATGCTAGCTCAAACTGACTAATCTCAGCCACACCTCATGCTCTTCTCAGACTGTGTGGCTAAAGACTTTTATAACTAACCCAAGATAGACCAGAGCCTGTCATTTCCAATGGGAGCAAATTAATCATAGTGGGCAGAACAAGCAAGGAGGTGGGCAGAGCCAAGCAGGAGCAAGAGAGGTCCTATTGGCGCGTTCTAGAATCTATTTGCATATTTCCTTTAGGGAACGCCTACTTTGTGAAGATTGCCCATGTGCAATAACTCAATTCGCCCTTGCACTCCTTCTAAACAACGCAATTTTTTACAACTTTGGCAAAGGGTAAAGTCTACAAAACGTAGTCCACTCTGTTTGTCACAGATTCTAGTGATGGAAACAGAAAACTGTGTTGAGATCAAATGTTTCATAGATAAAAAAATAAAATAGCAGAATATCGGCCAAAATCCATCTCGCTCCATCTTCTCCCACTGCCGGCCACTGGGCTTCCTCTCAACACCATATTTGGTATTGATTTGAAACGCCAAAAAAAAAAAAAATGTATTGTCCCATCGCTGCAACTCCCATACGGACTCGGGAGAGGCGAAGGTCGAGAGCCATGCATCCTCTGAAACACGACCCCCGCCAAGCCGCACTGCTTCTTGACACACTGCTCGCTTAACCCGGAAGCCAGCCGCACCAATGTTTCAGAGGAAACGCCATACAACTGGCGACCATGTCAGCATGCATTTGCCCGGCCCGCCACAGGAGTCGCTAGAGCGCGATGGGACAAGGACATCCCGGCCGGCCTAATCCGGACGACGCTGGGCCAATTGTGCGCCGCGTCATGGGTCTCCCGGTCGCGGCCGGCTGCGACACAGCCCGGGATCGAACCCGGGTCTGTAGTGACGCCTCAAGCACTGCGATGCAGTGCCTTACAACGCTGCACTGGAAATTAATAACTTTTCCATCAACTTCCGGGTCAGTAGCTTTAGCCCAACATCACTCACACACACACACACACACCAACTGGCACTCACAAGTGCCTGAATGATTTATTGCCACAATTGCTTCATATACACATAAAACCTGCATCACAGACATAGAAAACACAGGAGACTGTCGTGTATTGAGATTATGACTGTTTTGGAGGAACAAGGAATGTTGTTTATGTTAGTATCAAGAGTGAATGTTTTAGGTGTAATACCACATACCACAGACAGGAGGTGGGTTGTAGACAGGGGAGACTGGTGATTGGCCAGAAGAGGGGGCATCATTGTTTATAAATAGGGGGGAAAATGACGGAGAGGGTAGAGCAAGCAGCCATTCTGAGGCGTCGCTCTCCGGGTGTCATGTCACCTGTTACTCATGCTGAAGCTTGTGATCTGAATAAACCTTATGATCGACGTTCAGTATGAGCAGACTCTTTAATTGATGGTAACACCTACGAATAACCGACACTACAAATGGAGGCTCCGCTGAGATATTGATTGCATCGTTGTTGGTCCCTTTCCTGGATTCGCGAGGTGACTACTGTCCAAGCCGGCTCTAAAGGTGAGAGATTACTCACAAAGAAATTTGGCCAGTGGTTATCCCGCTGATTCATGAGAGGGCTTTGACGGTGTACAGTTAAAAGTACTTGGGTCGTGGTGAATGTGGGGTGTTGCTGTTGATTAGGAGTCTGATAATAATTATTCTAAAATTGTATAGATATTAGTGGCAGATATTGGCAGAATGAAGTAAGGGAAATACGTATATAATTTTAGAGCATTGCAGGTTTAGATAAGCCCTCGTGACGAACGGGGCGACCGCAGGGTGGGCCAAAATCCTGGAAAGGCATTAGGAATTTCTGGGTCAGTCTGGGACTGGGGTTTGGTTGAAAATTTCTTGGGGATGGCTTACTCAACTTCTGTTCGACGGGATAGTTGCATTGGGGGGGATCGCTCATAGGAATAGCCATACCCACGGCAGAATAAATTTAGGGCAAACGAAACAGTAATCAATTAGAGACGCAATGCAGGATATTGATTTGTGTTGTAGGCCGCAGTTAGCTGGAGGCTAGGGCTAAGGCTGGATTGTTACGGGTCACGTGGTACATCGTGGCTAAATGCTAATGTTAATGCTTAAGGCTAAATGCTAATGTTAATGCTTAAGGCTAAAGGCTAAATGTGTTTTGTGTCACCGTGTACCTCAGGCTAATGCTAACTGCTAAAGCTAATGTTAATTGTGTTGTGTGCTACATGCTAACGTATCCTTAGAGATTCCGTTGCGACGGGTGAAAGTCTCTTAAACTTGTCACTGTCTGTAAGTCAGGTTGTATGTTTTGTGAGCGCTGTTAAATGTTGTTTGACTATAAGGGGGAAATGGGAAGTTACAGCTGGCTGTTATTCTTTCTGTTTGGGGAGAGAGAGTAGAGAATCATTCTTTCACGGGGAAAGGTATTTTTGAATGGTTGTGCGCATGCGTTTAATTTTGCGACACTACACTACAGAAAGGGGGAGTTTATGACACGAGATTAGGGTACGTTTTGGTTTACGGCACTAAATCTACGACATGCGGTCGTGCTGAGCCTACGAAACAAAATGGTGGCGTAAGGTCATGTGGTTTGGGGTTTCCTTTTCAGGGGTTTAATGGCTACCGGAAAAGAAAGGTGAACACGACTCTTTTAAAATCGTTAAAGTAACTGTTATGTGAACGTTAAACTATTTGGCGAGATGTAGTAAAGTTATAAATCAAATATATGTTGACGGAGTATAATTAATTAAATTAAAAGACGATTAAAATTAAATGAAATGTTTTGGAGCGATTTATGTAATAAATGTTATTTGCGCATGCGTGGGATTCTGCAAAACAACACATTGGTTAAACTGCAGGGGGAGACAGAGGAACACAGACGATGGAACAAATACGCATAAAGAGATTTTAACACGAATCTTATAAGTTTAAACGGCGGTGGGTTAAGATGAAACTTGTTTTGGGACCTATTGAATTTATAAATTAAATATATGATAATGGATTATAATGGATTGAATTAAATAATTAAATAACGGATTAAAATAATGTTTTTGAGCGATCTATTTAGTTCTGAGTTTAGTCTTAGAGTGAATAATGTAGAACGAATGAATATTGAATGGTTGGAAATACTCAGTGATGGCATGAACTACTAAAAGCTGTTCTTGTGTCTTTGTCCCTTGTCATGAGAGACAGGAGAGAGGGGGAGCGAGGAGATACAGGAAGTGATCACGTCACGTGGCAGAGGATCAAGTCAAAAAGGTTTTGGTACTGATTATGGTTACAAAATCTTTCCCTAACAAGATATGTGATGTTATGACGATTTTACATAGACTTGGCAAATACTATTTCATTAAAAATTGCATTTTGGATGCTCTGTGTATCACTGGGGTTTAATTACAGTTGGGTTGGGAATCAAGGACTGACATTGTTCTGTAAATTTAAGATAATTAGAGCTAATAGAGCAAGGGGTTATGGGAATTGGAGTATTGAAGGGTTGTAAGGTTAGAAGGCTTTGTTTATGGGTATTTTAGTCTGAAGATGACTAACTTGCATTTACTTGCAGTTGATGGGTTGTGGTAAGATAGCTAACACTAATTGATATTGGTGACATAGGAATAGGAATTGGGGTTAATTATTCAGGATTGTTAATGGATTTGTTTAGGTTATATTAAGAATTACAGGGGGGAAGCCTATATAACTTATACAGTCTAGAATAACATAGTTCACAATAAAGGAATATAAAAGGCTTGATATAGGGGAAAATTGATTAAAATAGTCATTTTTTAATCTAAGTAGGGTTAGAGAGTAGTGTTAGAAAGACAAATGGTAGATGTTAGTACACCTTTCTCACATACGGATTCAGCAGAAAGACACCCACCTTACGAGAAGGAAGCTTTCAGTGATTGTCTAGCATGGTGATTATGGCATCAGAGATGAAGACGAATACGAGCAGAAACGACGATGAAGATGAATTCAAAACTCCAGAAGGAAGGAAAATCGGGATGTCTGGGAACTTAAGAAGATGAGGATGATGAAGATGAGAGTGATTGATGAGAGGCCATGGGTGGAGATGACTCTGTGATCAGAAGGAAGTGGCAAGAGAGGAAAGAAGGATACTGGAGACTTGATCTCTGATGAAAGTTGAACGAAGAAGGAGACAAGAGATTCGAGTTCTGATGAAGAAAGCGATGAAGATTTGGAGATTAAAGGTGTTGTATGTTCAAGA
The DNA here is from genome assembly GCF_964263955.1 of Coregonus lavaretus. Classification (NCBI taxonomy): domain Eukaryota; kingdom Metazoa; phylum Chordata; class Actinopteri; order Salmoniformes; family Salmonidae; genus Coregonus; species Coregonus lavaretus. Next base: position 3,816,286 of record NW_028161510.1, on the reverse strand, counting down.
GGATTTTATCCTACAATGACGGGCAAAGAAGAAATAGGAGATATAGACCGAGGTGTATCAGGTCTGGAGGAAGAGACGACTTTGGGAGAGGTAAGGGAGCTAGAGGAACAGCTCGAGACGCTGAAGATACAGAAGAGACAAGGAGAAAACCTGCGGAGAACATTTTTAATCCCAAGAATTGAAGGAGAAGAATAATACAGTGAGGCCAAAGGAAAGGCCACTGGTAAGAAGATGATATTTCAAGAACAGAACTTAGAAGATAACCTTTTGAAGAATACTGATAGGTCCACAACGAGAAGAACCGGACGAAGAAAACTCTATCAAATACAACTTATAACTGGTGGTGGAGAAGAAGAAAAGAAGTGTTGGTTATGAAGAATCAGAGTGAATTAAATCAACAATCACTGTTACAGCTTTAACTGAACAATATCAAAGGCAATTGTACCAGCCAAGGGGGGACCAGATGTTCCATATCGACCGCCAGTTTCTGGACAGACACAGAATTGGAGAGGGAGAAGAACAAAGAAGAAGGGGGAATATTTCAGCTACACTTTCAGCAACTTTCAGAAGACTGGTATAATTATGGACAGATTGGGTACTTTACCTGTTCATGCAACAAGTTAGGAGGAAGAACAGAGAACCTTTTTAAGGAAGATACAGGGGCAATTCAAGATCACCTGTTAGTGTCTAGAAGAGATGAAGGGGGGTGCATTGCTGAGAGCATCGATTAGAGAAGAAGAGGAAATAGTTAACAGTTGAAACAACTGACAATTAGAAGGGATAGTGAATAGGGGAAAACTTATCTGGGTTCAGCCTAAAGAGGTTAAACATCTCACTAATTGATAACGAATTAGGATAGGGATTTGAGGTAGTAAAACGGTTAATTACTCTTAAAGTACTAATATTAGAAGATACTGTTATTGTAGTGTTGGGAAGAGAATTGAATTGTACAATAAGATGTCCACTAGACGACTGTCAGACAGTCTGTCTGAAAAGTTAAAAGGGGTGACTGTTTATTCTGGGTTACATTCTTACAGTAAGGGATTTCAGGCTAGGCTAAAAGGTGTTTAGTCGGTTTTGCCAAGTCTGTGTGTAATGAGTCAGAAGCAGGTGGGGAACTTTCCCAATCACATAGTCTAAACATTTGGTGGTAGGAGATTTTGTCAATAAGTCAGGGGAAAAGGTTTTAAATGTTATGAGAGAAAAGATTAGATTAAAATAAGTTAGGAGTAGATTAGGGTTGAAGGAACTCTGAGACAGTAAGCTAAGTTTCAAAGTTAGTAGTGAAAGAGAGAGAGAGAACAGTAATGAATGACACTTTAGAATAGGAAGATCAAGGTAATTGTGGGTACCTTTTGTTATAATCAAAAGTTTGAAAGTCAGGGATTTAGAGATAGGACTGAGATTTGGGGAAAAAGTGACACTAGTGGTGATGGATGGAAGTACAAGGAAAGAGTTCAAAGTCTTAGGGGAAAACTGGGGGAAAACTAGGAGTAAATAAGGACATTAACACTTCAGTCTATTAGAACAACAGGGAGAAGCAATTTAACTCTTTCAACATTGATAGGTATTAAAGTCATAAATATATTGCAGTTGATTATAAGGGAACCAATACAGCACCAATTTTAGGGGGAAAAATACTTATTAGGGTTTAGGATGGGGACGTTTCTCTCATATGGAGAGATAATTATGGAGAATAAGTGTTGTTATCAGGACCAGGAGTAAAAGGAGGTATAGTTTAGAAGAGGGTTAGGAGTGACTGTTCACTTATGTTGCGTAATATTATAGAGAAAGGTTAGGGAGAATATATGTGTACTTATCTAGTGCAAGCATTAGAAGTTGTTCCGGTTAAGAATTATGGGTTAAAGGGCTATGTAATTCGTAAAGTGATGCCTATAATGGAAGATTTGAAATCTGTTCAAGCTTCCGCAGTCACCGAAGGAGTTCAGGAAGAGTAGATTACAGTCACTCCAACAGTAGATAAGACACAGAGGATAATGGGATATGGGTAGCTTTTCCACTAGAAGGAATTAAGGGTTTTAATTCATCAACTAAATCAACGACGGTAATGGTAACTTTGGAAAGAAATTAATGACTCAGGAGTTTATGTTACGGATGGAGAGGGCTGTCAATGATAGTACGAATAGGATTAAAATAGGAGAGCAGATAGAAACAATATAGATTAATCTGAAATGGAGAATATAGATTCATCATGGAAGCTGCAGGATGGGGTCTTTTGATTTTGATGACAGAGGGGGGGGGGCATCTGATCAGTGCTGCTCGTTCCTCTGTTGTGAAAATTAGAGATAGATTAACTCATTCTGTAAGAATCAGTGAGGAATCTTGAGGGTTGATGTCTGTTGGGGATGCCAGCCCAAGACGTGTTAGACGGTCGCGCGGCCTCTGGCAGGTGTGGGTCAGGGTTATGCTTTGTCATGACTGTGGTGTCGGCAACAGTCATTGACAGATAAAATAATGTTGTTGTCAGAACAGTGGTTTAAGCCTAGGTAGTGTTCTTGGGTAAATGGATTACCCTATGGGAATTGTTAGATGGAAAGTAAAGTCAGGTAACAGTGGAAACCTGAAGTATTCAGGTGAACCAGTGAGGATAAAAGTTGTTTTTGGTCTAATAAAACATGAGGTAAAGGGTGTGTTTATGGAAAGATCAGATTGGAATGTTAGATGATAACTTTGGAAGGGATTAACATAAGGTTAGAGATGACAAATATAATGTAATTTTTAATATACCAGGGAGTAAGAAGAGCAGGACTTTGATGGTTGAACGATTAGCTTTTGACTGACAATGTGACTATGGGAATTTTAGAGATATTTGGTGGGTTTGTGATGATAGAGTATATTCTTACCCTATGGGGATAGGATGTTGTTACAGGTCAACGTTTAAGCTTCCATATGAGGTTTTTACCATTAAAAGAGGAGTGGTACCAACACAGAAATCTGAAGCTAGGGTTAAAAGGGTGACATGGCGACATGTCATAGTCTTCAAGCCTATCATTGAAGGGTAAGTCTAAGGGAGAAGGGGGGACTTCATTCATGGTATGGTGTAACATTTGGGAAGATAATATTGATAAATATTAGTTATACTTTGAGTCCAGATAGTTCAGATAAGATCACTGGGGTTATATATGCATTATAAGGGATGTGTTTGGGAGATCTGAGAAAATTTGGTTGCAAGATCAATTAGGCCAGTAGGGGCAGTGATGGGTTAATGACAGCTTTGATAGCAAGGTGTAATATGTTACTGACTTTTGAGGAAGCTATGAGATTGAAATAGGTTGGAGAATGATGCCGGTGTTGACTGTTCCGGATCTGGACGAAGACGGACGAGGGGGTCTAGATGGACTACTGAATGGATAAATATCCTTTTTGATTATTTGATCATTTTATTTTTATTGTTTCAAGGAAAACATTTTTTTAGTATGATTTTAGTATGATTTATGAATCAAGGGGGGGATAGGTTAATGTGATTCATACATCATTTATAGGTCATTTTTATATTCTTAAATTGATGTTGAGGTTTAATTTGAAAATGTTGTTTGGCAAAAGATACTGTTTGGTCGTTTATTTTCTTGTCATTCTAGAAGCATTTGGGAGAACATGTGGAGATTGGAATACTCAAACAAAGACAATATGAAGGGACAATATGACTGGAGGAGATGAAACAAGGAGGGTGTGGCTGATTCCATCATCAACAAGTCCATTGGAAGAGGACACTACAGGGAGATGAAGTGTAGTGGACTACATTCCAGTGTTGGCAATGAAATATAGACATATTTGATGTGTAATACATAATGGTGTCATATTCTTAGGTATTGATTTTAGTAGAATGATGTTTGATGTTATTGAATGCAGATGAGGATCTTAGATGCTTTTGTTTATTTCGATGGGGTTTAGGGACAGAAGGTCTAGGAAGGGAGAGATTCATTGTACGATTCGATGGGTTGACCAGCCGTACAATGGATATTTCTGGATAGGATTTTGTTTACAGGGGCTTACATGTGTAGTTAATTGTATTATAGTTTCAAATGTATTTACATGGTTTATGAGGTTATCTGGAGTACCGACGGTGGTTGCCTGGGGCAGAGGGACCGTGAGAGAATTTTACTGTCTTGATTGATGGATGGATATCTGAAAAGATGGCTGCCGGACAGTTTTTCGCTCTTACACTCCATAAAGATTTATTCATAATTCATAGTAATGTGTTCACACTTCATAAATAGTTATTCATATTTCATAGAAAGGTATTTACACTCTAGAGGAGAATGGTTTGGTTTAAGGTTAAAGATACTCAATAAGATAAGTTGTTACTAGTCATAATCCTATTCTGTTTGGTTTCGAGACGTTTAGTTCGTCTCGAAGGGGGGAATATGTCGTGTATTGAGATTATGACTGTTTTGGAGGAACAAGGAATGTTGTTTATGTTAGTATCAAGAGTGAATGTTTTAGGTGTAATACCACATACCACAGACAGGAGGTGGGTTGTAGACAGGGGAGACTGGTGATTGGCCAGAAGAGGGGGCATCATTGTTTATAAATAGGGGGGAAAATGACGGAGAGGGTAGAGCAAGCAGCCATTCTGAGGCGTCGCTCTCCGGGTGTCATGTCACCTGTTACTCATGCTGAAGCTTGTGATCTGAATAAACCTTATGATCGACGTTCAGTATGAGCAGACTCTTTAATTGATGGTAACACCTACGAATAACCGACACTACAAGACTCTTTACAGTTCACACCTGGGTCTCACACATTATGGAAAATATAAAATACTTACAAATATCTGAGGTGAGCTTGATACCAAAAGAGGCAATCTGCAGTTGCTACATCCATTTGTGGACTTATAAATGAATGATATATACCCATTTCATTCTTGAAGAATATAATTTATAAATGCCTCATGAGCTTAGTCCAACTGTCGTACCCCGTCAGCACCCAAAATATAAGCTTGTTTTATACCAATGTTTGTAAACAAAGTAAATGTAAACAAACACTGTAAAACCTTAAAACATGGTTAAAACCAATCATTGTGATATCATGGATGGTCAATCCTTGCATCTGTCTATGAATTTGAGTGGTTACATTTCTCCAGGGTTGTCCCTGAGCTTTTCACCGAAACAGTGGCGGGGAACTTGTTTTTGCTGCTGATTGCCCCTTTTAAAGGTACCATTCCATTGGTTCCAAAAGGAGAGAATAATATATTTATAAGTATTGGACATAAACAATAATAAATAAACTCAACTGCGTTACCCACTCCTGTCAGCAGATGGCGATGTGCGTCTTTCAGGCGATGCTGTCAGAGTGTGACGTATAATCTAGTGGACAGAACGCTTCTTCAACAACAGCTAGTCAGCCACCTCCGTAGCTTGTTAGCTTCAAGCTCTTAGACGCTTTCGTGTATATTATCCAGTGTGTTTTAAAAGCACTCCTGTCACCTTATGTCGTATAGCTAGCTAGTTACCCCTTGAATGTAATGTTTATGTTGCTATAGCTAGCTAATGCTAACATCTCCGACCATGAGCTCACTAACCTACTATCCTCCTGCTAAACAAGAGGAGGTCTGCTGGACGGAGAAAGAGGGTCTTTGGCCGAACATTGTCGTGAAAGAGGAGAAGGATGAGGAAGATGTCACAGTAAAACAAGAAGTAGAGGGTGAGGCTGTTACCGTGAAAGAAGAAGTGAAAGAAGTTACAGTGAAAGAAGAGGAAGAAGCGTTAAGAGTGAAAAGAGAAGAGAATATTACCGTGAAAGAAGAGGATGCCGTTTTTGGAGCGAAGAGGGAGGGAGAGATAACTGTCACATTGAAGGAGGAGGAGGAAGAGACTGAAGGTCTAATTAACACCAGTAAGTGCTGTCTTAAAAATAGTATCACTAACTGTTGTTGAACTGAGACGTGGTTTTAAAACGGCATTCAACTGAAGTGATACATGTGATTATGTTCTTTTTTAATGTAGAAATTGTAAAAACTATATTAAGTAGCCTAATACTGGACTAAAGGAGCCGTTTGAACCAGAATCTGGGCTTACAGGAGACGTTGAATATGGAGATCCTCCTTTTCAAGCTTAATAATGTCAAAATACGTTCTGGACTAAGCAAAGAATGGAGTTTCGTTGAGCAACTATGATCAGTACTGCTGTCCCACCGGTATGTACTCCCAAAAAAGGTTTAAATAAAAAGTTACAAGTGTAACAGTGTTGCTTCCGTCCCTTTCCTCGCCCCTACCTGGGCTCGAACCAGGGACCCTCTGCACACATCGACAACAGTCACCCTCGAAGCACCGTTACCCGTCGCTCCACAAAAGGCAGCGGCCCTTGCAGGGAAACAACTACTTCAAGGTCTTAGAGCGAGTGACGTCACCAATTGAAACGCTTCGAGCGCGCACCGCTAACTAGCTAGCCATTTCACACCAGTTACATAAGCAACCAAAATAATACCTTAAATACCTTGTCTGGAAATAAGTGTTGTTTTTGAGCACCAAATCCACCTCTTCTCCACCCAGGAGGATACAATTGAGATCTTCCCTGTATGTAGCCTCTGCTTCCAGGCTGATGAGGTGAAAGCCTGGTGGACACTTTACTCAGTACTTTGTTGAAGCACCTTTGGCAGCGATTACAGCCTCGAGTCTTCTTGGGTATGATGCTACAAGCTTGGCACAACTGTATTTGGGGAGTTTCTCACATTCTTCTTTGCAGATCCTCTCAAGCTCTGTCAGGTTGGATGGGGAGAGTCGCTGCACAGCTATTTTCAGGTCTCTCCAGAGATGTTCGATCGGGTTCAAGTCCGGGCTCTGGCTGGGCCACTCAAGGACATTGAGACTTGTCCTGAAGCCACTCCTGCGTTGTCTTGGCTGTGTGCTTAGGGTCTTTGTCCTGTTGGAAGGTGAACCTTTGCCCCAGTCTGAGGTCCTGAGCGCTCTAGAGAAGGTTTTCATCAAAGATCTCTCTGTACTTTGCTCTGTTCATCTTTCCCTCGATCCTGATGGTCTCCCAGTCCCTGCCACTGAAAAACATCCCCACAGCATGATGCTGCTGCCACCACCAAGCTTCACCGTAGGGATGGTGCCAGGTTTCCTCCAGACATGACGCTTGGCATTCAGGCCAAAGAGTTCAATCTTCTTTCTCATGGTCTGAGAGTCCTTAAGGTGCCTTTTAGCAAACTCCAAGCAGGCTTTCATGTGCCTTTTACTGAGGAGTGGCTTCTGTCTGGCCACTCTACCGCAAAGGCCTGATTGGTGGAGTGCTGCAGAGATGGTTGTCCTTCTGGAAGGATCTCCCATCTCCACAGAGGAGCTCAGTCAGAGTGACCATCGGGTTCTTGGTCACCTCCCTGACCAAGGCCCTTCCTCCCCGATTGCTCAGTTTGGCCTGGCGGCCAGCTCTAGGAAGAGTCTTGGTGGTTCCAAAACTTCTTCCATTTAAGAATGATGGAGGCCACTCTGTTTCTTGGGGACCTTCAATGCTGCAGAATTTTTTTGGGTAACCTTCACTGAGCAGAATGGCAACACCGTATCTCAGTAGCTCCTGTTGCTAATAATAGCCACATAATAATGGCTCTGCGGGGCTCTGTTGGCTCTCAGTCCAGGAGTGGATAAGGGTGTTTTAAGAGCCTGGTGGGTTTTAGGATTTTTTTTCCCTCCGGGTTTTACAAATTGGTAAGTAGGTTGTTTTTATGAATGGATATTTGAGGCTCTTGACTAATTGACACCTGGGACTGACCTCGACATACTTGCTTGAGGCTTTTCATTATAAAGGTACATCTATTGTGACAAATGTACTTCTACCAGAGATAGAACTGATGCAGAAACTACTGTAAAAAATAAATAATAATCCCTTCGCTATTCAGTGGTACGACCAAACTGCTTGTTCCCATAGCAACTCTGCATGTCAAACTGTCCCTGTGCAGAACTGTCACAGCAGTTGCCACAATCAAAAGTACAGGAACAAAATTGACCACCGACTGAACGTAATCTGTCAGTGCCTATTTCTCTGCTTCAATCTGTGAATGATGGACATCATCTAGGCCTAATGCCTATATATATAATATATATTGGCCAGATTCTGGGAGAATCTCAGTGGAGAAATAATACAAAAAGGACAAAATGGTGGCAAGTATGATGTGAAAATATACTTTACTGGACAATTTTACATGTAATAGAAACAAAAAAAGTAGGATCAGATTAGGCTTGGTTACACTTTTACTTCCCATTGTAAAAGCATTTCAAATATCTGTTCCTCTTGTTGGTTAGTATGAAAAATGTATGCACTCACTAACTGTAAGTCGCTCTGGATAAGAGCGTCTGCTAAATGACTAAAATGTAAATGTAAATCTGTGCCTCGACACAATCCTGTCTCGGAGCTCTACGGACAATTCCTTCGACCTCATGGCTTGGTTTTTTGCTCTGACATGCACTGTCAACTGTGGGATCTTATATAGACAGGATGTGTGCCTTTCCAAATCATGTCAAATCAATGGAATTTACCACAGGTGGACTCCAATCAAGTTGTAGAAACATCTCAAGGATGATCAATGGAAGCAGGATGCACCTGAGCTCAATTTCGAGTCTCATAGAAAAGGTCTGAATACTTATGTAAATAAGGTATCTCTGTTTAGAATAAGGCTGTAACAAAGTGTGGAAAAAGTCAAGGGGTCTGAATACTTTCCGAATGCACTGTATTATTGTCAGCCTATAACATGACATTATCTATTATTATAGAGCTCTGATCAGCCTATAAACATGATCTATTATTATAGAGCTCTGCTCAGCCTATAAACATGACATTATCTATTATTATAGAGCTCTGATCAGCCTATAAACATGACATTATCTATTATTATAGAGCTCTGATCAGCCTATAAACATGACATTATCTATTATTATAGAGCTCTGATCAGCCTATAAACATGACATTATCTATTATTATAGAGCTCTGCTCAGCCTATAAACATGACATTCCATGAGAGCAAGATTAGATTTGAAGCTCTACATCATCTCAAGTTTATTTTTTATTGTGTTGTGAAGACTCACCTCAGGCTATTGTGGGATATAGTCTGGATTAAACCTCATAGGAAGACGGTTTTATCATGTGGAGGTTTCATTCAGGTCGCTGTTTAGCTAAATTATATGTCTGTCTTTGGCAGGAGAGAGACCAGACTCTCACTCTGACAGCGGGAAGAGTCCTTCAGGGGAACCAGACCCAGAGACGCCCAAACCAGAGAGACGACATCCGTGCTCCCACTGTGCAAAGAGTTTTACTAATTTAGGGAGTCTGAAAATGCACGAGAGAATACATACAGGAGAAAAGCCTTACCACTGCTCCAACTGTGGAAAAAGTTTTGCTCAGTTAGGGGCCCTGGTTGGGCATGAGAGAACACACACAGGAGAGAAGCCTTATCACTGTTCCCACTGTGGAAAGAGTTTTAGGTGGTATGGGAGCCTGAAGGAGCATGAGAGGACACACACAGGAGAAAAGCCCTACCAATGTTCCCAGTGTGAAAAGAGTTTTACCCATCAAGGGAGCCTGAAAGTCCATGAAAGAATACACACAGGAGAAAAGCCCTACCAATGTTCCCAGTGTGAAAAGAGTTTTAGGTGGTATGGGAGCCTGAAAAAGCATGAGAGAACACACACAGGAGAAAAGCCCTACCAACATACTAAAACACAGGAGGAGAAGACATACCACTGCTCTCATTGTGGAAAGACATTTTCCCAGTCAGAGGACCTGAAATCCCATGAGAGAATAGAGAGGCTGTGTTCTGACTTATGTTTTTGATAAAAAATGCTAGCTAGTTTCGTCAACAACAACAACAGCTAGTCAGCCACTTTGGTAGCTTGCTAGACAACATAGCCAAAACATTATAGCTCTTGAGATTATTTCGGTGTCACTGTGTTTAAGAAAATATATGTTGTATAGATAGTTACCCCATTTATTTCATATGTAAGTTACTAATCAGCTGGCTGAATAGCTAGAATAGCCTACCACTAGGCTAGTAGCTCATCTTAGCCAGATAGGAGGATGTTAGCTAGTTAAGTAACACTAGGCTAATGCTAACAAGCTAGCTAACATCCTCCTATCTGGCTAAGTAACACTAGGCTAATGCTAACTAGCTAGCGAACATCATCCTATCTGGCTAAGTAATACTAGGCTAATGCTAACTAGCTAGCTAACATCCTCCTATCTGGCTAAGTAACACTAGGCTAATGCTAACTAGCTAGCGAACATCCTCCTATCTGGCTAAGTAACACTAGGCTAATGCTAACTAGCTAGCTAACATCCCCGACCATGAGCTCACTAAGCTACTCCCCTCCTGCTAAAGAAGAGGAGGTCTGCTGGATGGAGAAAGAGGGTCTGTGGCTGAACATTGTTGTGAAAGAGGAGAAGGAAGAGGAGGATGTCACAGTAAAGAAAGAAGATGAGGAAGTTACAGTGAAAGAAGAAGAAGAAGAGAGAGAGGAGGATGCCGTTCTTGGAGTGAAGGAGGAGGGAGAGATAACTGTCATGTTGGAAGAGGAGAAGGAAACAGTACTTACTTGAGGGAGTGTGCAATTGGCATGCTGACTGCATGAATGTCCACCAGAGCTGTTGCCAGATAATTTAATGTCAATTTCTCTACCATAAGCCGATCCCACAGACCACGTGTAACCACACCAGCCCAGGACATCCACATCCGGCTTGTTCACTTAAGGGATCGTCTGAGATCAGCCGCCCGAACAGCTGATGAAACTGAGGAGTATTTCTGTCTGTAATAAAGTCCTTTTGTGTGGAAAAAACTCATTCTGATTGGCTGGACCTGGCTCCCCAGTGGGTGGACCTATGCCTGTCGTTCTGTACTTTTTGGACTCTGATCTGGATTATTGACCTCTGCCTGCCCTAACACTGCCTGCCGTTCTGTACTTTTTGGACTCTGATCTGGATTACTGATCTCTGCCTGCCCTGAGACAGCCTGCCGTTCTGTACTTTTTGGACTCTGATCTGGATTACTGATCCTGCCCTTGACCTGTTGTTTACCTGCCCCCTGATTTTGTAATAACCTTTTGTTACTTGGACAATGTCAACATCTGGGTCTTCTCCTGAAACGTGATACAGTGAATGTGAGTATATTTAGGTGGTTTAAATTATTAACTTTCCTGCTAACCTTCTAAAAGTTGACGGTGCCAAAATCTTGCCAATGCATTCATTATTCTACTAACTATGACTGAGTGTGAGACATGTTTTCCATAATGTACAGTACCAGTCTAAAGTTTGGACACCTATTCATTCAAGGGTTTTCCTTTGTTTTTACTATTTTATTTACATTGTAGAATAATAGTGAAGATGTCAAAACTATGAAATAACACATATGGAATCATGTAGTAGCCAAAAAAGTGTTAAACGAAGTCGGGGGAGAAGGGCCTTGGTCAGGGAGGTGACCAAGAAAACAATGGTCACTCTGACAGAGCTCCAGAGTTCCTCTGTGGAGATGGGAGAACCTTCCAGAAGGACAACCATCTCTGCAGTACTCCACCAATCAGGCCTTTATGGTAGAGTGGCCAGACGGAAGCCAATCCTCAGTAAAATGCACATGACAGCCCACTTGGAGTTTGCCAAATGGCACCTAAAGGACTCTCAGACCATGAGAAACAAGATTATCTGGTCTGATGAAACCAAGATTGAACTCTTTGGCCTGAATGCGAAATGACACGTCTGGGGGAAACCAGGCACCATCCCTACAGTGATGCATGGTGGTGGCAGCATCATGCTGTGGGGATATTTTTCAGCTACAGGGACCGGGAGACTAGTCAGGATCGAAGGAAAGATGAACGGAGCAAAGTACAGAGAGATCCTTGATGAAAACCTGCTCCAGAGCACTCAGGACCTCAGACTGGGGGGCGAAGGTTCACCTTCCAACCGGACAACGACCCTAAGCACACAGCCAAGACAACGCAGGAGCGGCTTCGGGACACGTCTCTGAATGTCCTTGAGTAGCCCAGCCAGAGTCCGGACTTGAATCCGATCAAACATCTCTGGAGAGACCTGAAAATAGCTGTGCAGCGACGCTCCCCATCCAACCTAACAGAGCTTGAGAGGATCTGCATAGAAGAATGGGAGAAACTCCCCAAATGCAGGTGTTCCAAGCTTGTAGCGTCATACCCAAGAAGACTTGAGGCTGTAATCGCTGCCAAAGGTGCTTCAACAAAGTACTGAGTAAAGGGTCTGAATACTTATGTAAATTTCATATTTCAGTTTGTATTTTTTATACATTTGCCAAAAATTCTAAAAACCAGTTTTTGCTTTGTCGTTATGGGGTATTGTGTGTGTGTGTGTGTGTGTGTTTATTGATGAGGGATAAAAAACGATTTAATCCATTTTAGAACTAGGCTGTAACGTAACAATGTGGAAAAGTGAAGGGGTCTGAATACTTTCCGACTGCACTGTATATGAAGTGCCATGGAGGGCACAATATTACAATGTTGCAGTCCAGAAAAGAGAGCTTTACCATCTCTGCCAAAAGCCTGGGCCTCTGATGGAGGCTGTAGAACTGTCATCAACATGCTTCAGTATTCTCCCTTCTCTCTAGGAGCATTTGGGTGCCAAGAACCCCATAGGCTCCTCTGGACCGTACCTCTCCCAGAACCCATAGGCTCCTCTGGACCGTACCTCTCCCAGAACCCATAGGCTCCTCTGGACCATACCTCTCCCAGAACCTATAGGCTCCTCTGGACCGTACCTCTCCCAGAACCCCATAGGCTCCTCTGGACCGTACCCCTCCCAGAACCCATAGGCTCCTCTGGACCATACCTCTCCCTGAACCCATAGGCTCCTCTGGACCGTACCTCTCCCAGAACCCATAGGCTCCTCTGGACCGTACCTCTCCCAGAACCCATAGGCTCCTCTGGACCGTACATCTCCCAGAACCCATAGGCTCCTCTGGACCGTACCTCTCCCAGAACCCATAGGCTCCTCTGGACCGTACCTCTCCCAGAACCCATAGGCTCCTCTGGACCGTACCTCTCCCAGGACCCATAGGCTCCTCTGGACCGTACCTCTCCCAGAACCCATAGGCTCCTCTGGACCGTACCTCTCCCAGGACCCATAGGCTCCTCTGGACCGTACCTCTCCCAGAACCCATAGGCTCCTCTGGACCGTACCTCTCCCAGGACCCATAGGCTCCTCTGGACCGTACCTCTCCCAGGACACATAGGCTCCTCTGGACCGTACCTCTCCCAGAACCCATAGGCTCCTCTGGACCGTACCTCTCCCAGAACCCATAGGCTCCTCTGGACCGTACCGCTCCCAGAACCCATAGGCTCCTCTGGACCGTATATATGAAGCGATGTATGTAGAAAAGTTATTCAAGCAACCTTTTTCAGCGAGTGGTTGATTGGACTGGCAGTGGACGAAGTGCACACTGTTGTTCACCGGTTAGTCTATATTTCAGTCTACATGTTCAGATGAACTCCTGGCTAGCTATTGCCGCTAGCTAGCTGTATCATTATCCTACTTCGCTATCAACTGGCTAGCTGCATCTATCATTCATTCTACTTCACTATCAACTGGCCAGCTGCATCATTCATCCTACTTTACTATCAATTGGCCAGCTGCATCATTCATCCTACTTTACTATCAACTGGCTAGCTGTATCATTCATCCTACTTTACTATCAACTGGCTAGCTGTATCTATCATTCATCCTACTTTACTATCAACTGGCCAGCTGTATCATTCATCCTACTTTACTATCAACTGGCTAGCTGTATCATTCATCCTACTTTACTATCAACTGGCCAGCTGCATCATTCATCCTACTTTACTATCAACTGGCCAGCTGTATAATTCATTCTACTTTAGAATCAACTGGCCAGCTGCATCATTCATCCTACTTTACTATCAACTGGTTAGCTGCATCATTCATCCTACTTTACTATCAACTGGCCAGCTGTATCTATCATTCATCCTACTTTACTATCAACTGGCCAGCTGTATCATTCATCCTACTTTACTATCAACTGGCTATCTGCATCTATCATTCATCCTACTTCACTATCAACTGGCCAGCTGCATCATTCATCCTACTTTACTATCAACTGGCCAGCTGTATCATTCATCCTACTTTACTATCAACTGGCCAGCTGCATCATTCAACCTACTTTACTATCAACTGGCCAGCTGCATCATTCATCCTACTTTACTATCAACTGGCCAGCTGCATCATTCAACCTACTTTACTATCAACTGGCCAGCTGCATCATTCATCCTACTTTACTATCAACTGGCCAGCTGTATCATTCATCCTACTTTATTATCAACTGGCCAGCTGTATCATTCATCCTACTTTACTATCAACTGGCTAGCTGCATCATTCATCCTAATTTACTATCAACTGGCCAGCTGTATCTATCATTCATCCTACTTTACTATCAACTGGCTAGCTGCATCTATCATTCATCCTACTTTACTGATCAACTGGCTGGCTGCATCTATCATTCATCCTACTTTACTGATCAACTGGCTAGCTGCATCTATATTTCATCCTACTTTACTATCAACTGGCCAGCTGCATCTATCATTCATCCTACTTTACTATCAACTGGCTAGCTGTATCTATCATTCATCCTACTTTATTATCAACTGGCTAGCTGTATCTATCATTCAACCTACTTTACTATCAACTGGCTAGCTGTATCTATCATTTATCCTACTTTACTATCAACTGGCTAGCTGTATCTATCATTCATCCTACTTTAATATCAACTGGCTAGCTGTATCTATCATTCATCCTACTTTAATATCAACTGGCTAGCTGTATCTATCATTCATCCTACTTTACTATGAACTGGCCAGCTGTATCTATCATTCAACCTACTTTACTATCAACTGGCCAGCTGTATCTATCATTCATCCTACTTTAATATCAACTGGCTAGCTGTATCTATCATTCATCCTACTTTACTATCAACTGGCCAGCTGTATCTATCATTCATCCTACTTTACTATCAACTGGCCAGCTGTATCTATCATTCAACCTACTTTACTATCAAATGGCCAGCTGCATCAATCATCCTACTTTACTATCAACTGGCCAGCTGTATCTATCATTCATCCTACTTTACTATCAACTGGCCAGCTGTATCTATCATTCATTCTACTTTACTATGAACTGGCTAGCTGTATCTTTCATCCTACTTTACTATCAACTGGCTAGCTGTATCTATCATTCATTCTACTTTACTATCAACTGGCTGGCTGTATCATTCATCCTACTTTACTATCAACTGGCTAGCTGTATCTATCATTCATCCTTCTTTACTATGAACTGGCCAGCTGTATCATTCATCCTACTTGGCCTGGCACAGCGACCGCAGCACCTGGACACATACAGCCACTGTAGACTATTGAGATGCCCCCCTACAGTAGACTAACTTGTTATGAGTCCTGTGTAGGACACAGGGAAGGGTGTGTTCAGTGTTACTCTCCCTCAGGATGAGGAGACCAAGGAGCTGCTGTCACTGATGACTCCACTGTCTGGTGAAGAAACAGAGCCGCTTGGTGACAGATTGGATCTTCCTCAAGAGGTCAAAGGGCAGGCTGCACCATCCCAGGCCGCTTCAGTGACCCAGAAATCAGGAGTTGACCTCTTGGATAGGTAAGAGATAGCAGGAACATAATCAAACCAGACTCAGAGCTGGATAGGTAAGAGATAGCAGGAACATAATCAAACCAGACGCAGAGCTGGATAGGTAAGAGATAGCAGGAACATAATCAAACCAGACTCAGAGCTGGATAGGTAAGAGATAGCAGGAACAAAATCAAACCAGACTCAGAGCTGGATAGAAGAAGTGTTCTTCCTAACCAATCCCTCAACAGCTCTCTGACTGAGCTCCACCCTCACTGGGTCTTCAGAGGAGAGGAAGGCTGAGGAGGGATGGAAGGATGAATGGATCACACAGAACACCAGTGTCACGGTTTCGGCCGAGGCTGCTCCTCCTCCTTGTTCGGGCAGGCTTCGGCGGTCGTCGTCTCCGGAGTACTAGCTGCCACCGTTCTATGTTTCATGTTCGTTTGGTTTTGTCTGTTTGTAACACCTGTCCCTTGTTTGTGTTTGATTGTGTTCCCTATTTAGTTTCGTTTATTCGGGTCAGGTGTTATGTGTGATTGTTATTGTCAGCTTGCCTCCGAGGAGTTTTCTCTCTCGTTTGTTGTTATTTCGAGAGTTCGCACTGCGTGCGCTTTTTCTTGTTTTCCGCACTGTGTGTTGTGCGTAATTGTTCGTGCCGCCCGGTTGGGGTGGCGACTCATTCCTGTTTTGGAAAGTACTAAAAGTCTGTTGAAGAACATCCTTGTCCCTGCGCTTGATTCCCTTCACTACATCCACACGCAACACTCTGACAGAATCACACATCATCCATGGAATCAGCAGGAGCGACCGCGCCAACAGCAAGCCTGGAGGAACGTCTTCGTGGACAGGAGGACCGGATTCACCAGGTCTGTCATGCCCTGGAGGGGGTGATGAACACTCTCCACCGATGGGAAACCAGCGGGGTACCCACGACCCCACCTGCCGAACCATCCCCATCGGTCAGTCTTCCTGTCCCATCTCCGGAACCCAGTGGGATTCGGCTCTCGCTCCCGAGGGCGTACGACGGCTCCGCTGCCGGGTGTCAAGGGTTCCTGCTGCAAGTGGAGCTCTACCTCGCCACCGTACACCCGGCGCCCTCGGGACACGAGAGCGTCTCAGCCCTCATCTCCTGTCTCACCGGCAAGGCGTTGGAGTGGGCCAACGCCGAATGGAGGAGAATGGACGCCGCTACCACTACCTATGCGGAGTTCTCCCGCCACTTCCGTGCTGTGTTTGATCATCCACCGGAAGGGAAGGCGGCGGGGGAGCGTCTGTTCTACCTCCGACAGGGGATGAGGAGCGCCCAGGACTTTGCCTTGGAATTCCGGACTCTAGCGGCCGATGCAGGGTGGAATGAGCGGGCCCTTATAGACCACTTCCGTTGCAGCCTCCGGGAGGACATCCAGCGAGAGTTGGCGTGCAGGGACACCTCGTTGACGTTTGACCAACTTGTCGACATGGCCATTCGGCTGGATACCCTGCTCGCCACCCGTGGACGTCCCGGGTGGGGTTCGCCCATTCCACTCTCCAGCACCTCCGAGCCGAGCCCTATGGAGCTCGGGGGTGCTGGCGCTAGAGAACGGAGGAGTAGGAACCCGAGGGGGGCCGTTCCCTGCACTAACTGTGGCCGTGGAGGGCACACCGCGGCTAGGTGTTGGGGAGGGTCCCCCGGTGGAGGAGAAGGCAGGTCAGGCATTGGGGGGTCCCCCCAGGTGAGTAGGCGCCCTACTTACCCAGAGCTTTCTGTCGTTCACCTAACCTTGCCTGTTTGTTTTCCACAGGTTGCACCTCGTTCCCAGCATAAGGCGCTGGTAGATTCAGGCGCAGCTGGGAATTTTGTAGATCGCCAGTTTTGTATAGAGTTAGGGATTCCCCTCCTTCCAGTTGATAAGCCTTTCCCTGTTCATGCCCTAGATAGCCGTCCGTTAGGGTCTGGGTTGATTAGGGAGGTCACAGCACCCCTTAAAATGATGGCGCAGGAGGGTCATGAGGAGACGATTCAGCTCTATCTGATTGACTCTCCTGCGTATCCGGTAGTGCTGGGCCTTCCCTGGTTGATGACCCATGACCCTACTATTATGTGGCGAGAGAAAGCTCTTAAAGGGTGGTCTGCCCAGTGTGAGGGGCGGTGTCTGGGTGTTTCCATAGGGGCGACCTCGGTGGAGAGTCCGAATCTAATGCCAGCACTGCATATTCCCCCCGAGTATGAGGATTTGAAACTGGTGTTTAGTAAAACTAGGGCGGCACAGCTGCCGCCTCATAGACGGGGGGATTGTGCGATAGATCTCCAGTCAGGAGCAGCTCTCCCGCGGAGCCATGTGTATCCCTTGTCTCAAGAGGAGAGGAAGGCAATGGAGACGTACATCGCTGAGTCTCTGAGACAGGGATACATACGGGCCTCCACTTCACCCGCTTCCTCGAGTTTCTTTTTTGTGAAGAAAAAGGATGGAGGTCTGCGCCCGTGTATTGATTACCGCGGTCTCAATCAGATTACGGTGAAGTACAGCTATCCACTTCCTCTGATTGCGACTATGACGGAGTCATTGCACGGTGCGCAGTTCTTTACAAAATTGGATCTCAGGAGCGCATATAACTTGGTGCGCATTAGAGAGGGCGATGAATGGAAGACAGCGTTTAGCACGACTTCCGGACACTACGAGTATCTAGTCATGCCATATGGGTTAATGAATGCTCCCTCAGTCTTCCAATCCTTCGTCGATTAGATTTTCCGGGACATGCAGGGACAGGGAGTAGTCGTGTACATCGACGATATTCTGGTGTACAGTCCTACCCGAGCAGAGCATGTAGCCCTGGTGCGCCGAGTATTGAGGAGGCTGTTGGAGCATGACCTATATGTCAAGGCAGAGAAATGTCTGTTTTTTCAGAAGTCGGTCTCCTTTCTGGGTTATCAGTTGTCTGCGTCAGGGGTGAAGATGGAGGTAGACCGGGTGTCAGCCGTGCGTAATTGGCAGACCCCAACCACTGTGAAGGAGGTGCAACAGTTCTTGGGTTTTGCAAATTATTACCGGAGGTTTATCCGGGGTTTTGGACAGGTGGCAGCTCCCATAACGTCTCTGTTGAAGGGGGGTCCGGTGCGCTTGCGGTGGTCAGCTGAGGCGGACAGGGCTTTTGGGAAACTGAAGGACCTGTTTACCTCGGCGCCGGTGTTGGCGCATCCGGATCCCTCTTTACCTTTCCAGGTAGAGGTGGACGCGGCAGAGGCCGGTATAGGGGCCGTTCTTTCCCAACGTTCTGGCACACCACCTAAACTCCGTCCCTGTGCGTTTTATTCTAAAAAGCTCAGTCCGGCGGAGCGGAATTATGACGTAGGAGACAGGGAGCTGTTAGCCGTGGTACAGGCCCTAAAGGTGTGGCGGCATTGGCTCGAGGGGGCTCAACACCCTTTCCTCATTCTAACTGACCATCGTAACCTGGAATACATCCGGGCAGCTAGGAGACTGAATCCTCGCCAGGCCCGCTGGACTATGTTTCTAGCCCGGTTTGTGTTTAAAATCACTTACATCCCTGGGTCCCAGAACGGGAAGGCAGATGCTCTGTCTCGGCGGTATGACGCGGAGGAGAGGTCCGTTGAGCCCAAGCCCATACTACCAGAGTCTTGTCTGGTTGCACCGGTGGTGTGGGAGGTTGATGCCGAGATCGAGCGGGCGTTACGCACCGACCCAAGTCCTCCACAGTGTCCAGTGGGTCGGACGTACGTTCCGCTCGAGGTACGCTATCGCCTCATTTGTTGGGCTCATACGTCCCCCTCCTCTGGCCATCCGGGTATCGGCCGGACAGTGCACTGCCTTAGCACGAAGTACTGGTGGCCAACGTTAGCTAGGGATGTGAGGATTTATGTCTCCTCCTGTTCGGTGTGTGCCCAGTGTAAGGCGCCCAGACATTTGCCCAGGGGTAAGCTACAACCCCTGCCTATTCCACAACGACCCTGGTCCCACCTCTCGGTGGATTTTGTTACCGACCTTCCCCCCTCACAGGGGAATACTACCATCCTGGTCGTTGTGGATCGGTTCTCGAAGGCCTGTCGTCTCCTTCCCATGCCGGGTCTACCCACTGCCCTACAGACCGCTGAGGCTCTGTTTACCCATGTCTTCCGGCATTACGGGGTACCCGAGGATATAGTGTCTGACCGAGGCTCCCAGTTCACCTCCAGAGTGTGGAGAGCGTTTATGGAACGGTTGGGGGTTTCGGTAAGCCTTACCTCGGGTTACCACCCGGAGAGTAATGGGCAGGTTGAACGTGTTAACCAGGAGGTGGGTAGGTTTCTGAGGTCTTATTGCCAGGGCCGGCCGGAGGAGTGGGCGAGATACGTTCCGTGGGCCGAAATGGCACAGAACTCTCTCCGCCACTCCTCCACCCAACTAACCCCTTTCCAGTGTGTGTTAGGGTACCAGCCGGTTCTGACACCTTGGCACGAGAGCCAGATCGAGGCCCCTGCGGTGGATGAATGGGTACGGCGCTCGGAGGAAACATGGAACGCTGCCCACGTACATCTGCAGCGGGCCATCCGTCGGCAGAAAACGAGCGCCGATCTCCACCGCAGTGAGGGGCCTGTGTACGCACCTGGAGATCGAGTCTGGCTCTCGACCAGAAACCTGCCCCTCCGCCTGCCCTGCCGGAAGCTGGGTCGGCGGTTTGTGGGGCCATTCAAAGTCCTGAGGAGGTTGAACGAGGTGTGTTACAGGTTAGAACTGCCTATTGACTATAGGAATATTAACCCCTCGTTCCATGTGTCTCTCCTCAGGCCAGTGGTAGCTGGTCCACTCCAGGAGTATGAGATAGAGGAGACTCCTCCGCCCCCGTTGGACATCGAGCGTACACTTTGAGGTCCATCCTTGATTCGAGACGCCGGATGGGGGGTCTTCAATATCTCGTGGAGTGGGAGGGGTACGGCCCGGAGGAGCGGTGCTGGGTGCCAAGGAGGGACATATTGGACCAGTCCCTGCTGACCGAGTTCCATCGGGGTCATCCTGCGCGCCCTGCTCCGCGTCGTCCGGGTCGTCCCCGAGCCCCGGGTCGGCGCACGGCTGGAGCCGCGTGTCAAGGGGGGGGTACTGTCACGGTTTCGGCCGAGGCTGCTCCTCCTCCTTGTTCGGGCAGGCTTCGGCGGTCGTCGTCTCCGGAGTACTAGCTGCCACCGTTCTATGTTTCATGTTCGTTTGGTTTTGTCTGTTTGTAACACCTGTCCCTTGTTTGTGTTTGATTGTGTTCCCTATTTAGTTTCGTTTATTCGGGTCAGGTGTTATGTGTGATTGTTATTGTCAGCTTGCCTCCGAGGAGTTTTCTCTCTCGTTTGTTGTTATTTCGAGAGTTCGCACTGCGTGCGCTTTTTCTTGTTTTCCGCACTGTGTGTTGTGCGTAATTGTTCGTGCCGCCCGGTTGGGGTGGCGACTCATTCCTGTTTTGGAAAGTACTAAAAGTCTGTTGAAGAACATCCTTGTCCCTGCGCTTGATTCCCTTCACTACATCCACACGCAACACTCTGACAACCAGATAAGACCCCTCCCCAGTTCTTTAGCCAGAGAGCTGTTGAGGGACTGGTTAGGAAGAACACTTCTAAAGCCAGAGAGCTGTTGAGGGACTGGTTAGGAAGAACACTTCTACAGCCAGAGAGCTGTTGAGGGACTGGTTAGGAAGAACACTTCTACAGCCAGAGAGCTGTTGAGGGACTGGTTAGGAAGAACACTTCTACAGCCAGAGAGCTGTTGAGGGACTGGTTAGGAAGAACACTTCTACAGCCAGAGAGGTGTTGAGGGACTGGTTAGGAAGAACACTTCTACAGCCAGAGAGCTGTTGAGGGACTGGTTAGGAAGAACACTTCTACAGCCAGTGAGCTGTTGAGGGACTGGTTAGGAAGAACACTTCTACAGCCAGAGAGGTGTTGAGGGACTGGTTAGGAAGAACACTTCTACAGCCAGAGAGGTGTTGAGGGACTGGTTAGGAAGAACACTTCTACAGCCAGAGAGCTGTTGAGGGACTGGTTAGGAAGAACACTTCTACAGCCAGAGAGGGGTCTTATCTGGTGTCCTGTGTGAATTTAAGTATAATCCCTCTAATTCTCCTCTCTCTCCCTGCCCTCCCGGAGGACCTGAGCCCCAGGGACCATGCCTCAGGACTACCATGCCTGATGACTCCTTGCTGTCCCCAGTCCACCTGGTCGTGCTGCCGCTCCAGTTTCAACTCTTCTGCCTGCGGCTATAGAACCCTGACCTGTTCACCGGACGTGATCCTTTGTCCCGGACCTGCTGATATCGACCCTCTCTCTACCGCACCTGCTGTTTTGACCTCAGAATGCTCAACTCCTGAGGTACTGACCTGTTGCACCCTCTACAACCACTGTGATTATTATTTGACCCTGCTGGTCATCTATGAATGTTTGAACATCTTGAAGAAGGATCTGGCCTTAATGGCCATGTACTCTTATCTCCACCCGACACAGCCAGAAGAGGACTGGCCACCCCTCAGAGCCTGGTTCCTCTCTAGGTTTCTTCCTAGGTTTCTGCCTTTCTAGGGAGTTTTTCCTAGCCACCGTGCTTCTATATCTGCATTGCTTGATGTTTGGGGTTTTAGGCTGGGTTTCTGTATAGCACTTTGTGACATCTGCTGATATAAAAAGGGCTTTATAAATACATTTGATATGAGGCCGCAGATGCTTTGTGTTTTATATAATATGACAAAATGTGTTTCTTTCTGTGTTGCAGGGGCAGTCAAGAAATGGAACAGCAAGGCCACAGAACATGGTGTTGAATTCTAACTTGAAATGACCTTATTCATGTTAACATATTAGTACTGGAGGTATGGAAATCTACTGAGTGAGATGTAGAAAAGTTTAGATTCTGCCAGAACATGTTATTGTTAAATCTCATGTATCCTCTGGAGAGGAGAAGGGCCACGGTCTGGTTTCAGTCGACAGATAAGGTAGGACAGCCGTGAGTTGGGGAGGAGGGAGGAATTTGGGCCGAGGTCAGGTCACATGAAGTGAGAAAGAATAGTCACCACTAAAGTCCTGTCTAGCAGCAGAGATGTATTGGCTGTCTAGAGGTGGTACAGTGGGGGAAAAAAGTATTTAGTCAGCCACCAATTGTGCAAGTTCTCCCACTTAAAAAGATGAGAGAGGACTGTAATTTTCATCATAGGTACACGTCAACTATGACAGACAAAATGAGGAAAAAAAATCCAGAAAATCACATTGTAGGATTTTTTATGAATTTATTTGCAAATTATGGTGGAAAATAAGTATTTGGTCAATAACAAAAGTTTCTCAATACTTTGTTATATACCCTTTGTTGGCAATGACACAGGTCAAACGTTTTCTGTAAGTCTTCACAAGGTTTTCACACACTGTTGCTGGTATTTTGGCCCATTCCTCCATGCAGATCTCCTCTAGAGCAGTGATGTTTTGGGGCTGTCGCTGGGCAACACGGACTTTCAACTCCCTCCAAAGATTTTCTATGGGGTTGAGATCTGGAGACTGGCTAGGCCACTCCAGGACCTTGAAATGCTTCTTACGAAGCCACTGCTTTGTTGCCTGGGTGGTGTGTTTGGGATCATTGTCATGCTGAAAGACCCAGCCACGTTTCATCTTCAATGCCCTTGCTGATGGAAGGAGGTTTTCACTCAAAATCTCACGATACATGGCCCCATTCATTCTTTCCTTTACACGGATCAGTCGTCCTAGTCCCTTTGCAGAAAAACAGCCCCAAAGCATGATGTTTACACCCCCATGCTTCACAGTAGGTATGGTGTTCTTTGGATGCAACTCAGCATTCTTTGTCCTCCAAACACGACGAGTTGAGTTTTTACCAAAAAGTTCTATTTTGGTTTCATCTGACCATATGAGATTCTCCCAATCCTCTTCTGGATCATCCAAATGCACTCTAGCAAACTTCAGACGGGCCTGGACATGTACTGGCTTAAGCAGGGGGACACGTCTGGCACTGCAGGATTTGAGTCCCTGGCGGCGTAGTGTGTTACTGATGGTAGGCTTTGTTACTTTGGTCCCAGCTCTCTGCAGGTCATTCACTCTGTCCCCCCGTGTGGTTCTGGGATTTTTGCTCACCGTTCTTGTGATCATTTTGACCCCACGGGGTGAGATCTTGCGTGGAGCCCCAGATCGAGGGAGATTATCAGTGGGCTTGTATGTCTTCCATTTCCTAATAATTGCTCCCACAGTTGATTTCTTCAAACCAAGCTGCTTACCTATTGCAGATTCAGTCTTCCCAGCCTGGTGCAGGTCTACAATTTTGTTTCTGGTGTCCTTTGACAGCTCTTTGGTCTTGGCCATAGTGGAGTTTGGAGTGTGACTGTTTGAGGTTGTGGACAGGTGTATTTTATACTGATAACAAGTTCAAACAGGTGCCATTACAGGTAACGAGTGGAGGACAGAGGAGCCTCTTAAAGAAGAAGTTACAGGTCTGTGAGAGCCAGAAATCTTGCTTGTTTGTAGGTGACCAAATACTTATTTTCCACCATAATTTGCAAATAAATTCATTCAAAATCCTACAATGTGATTTTCTGGATTTTTTTTCTCATTTTGTCTGTCATAGTTGACGTGTACCTATGATTAAAATTACAGGCCTCTCTCATCTTTTTAAGTTTTAGAACTTGCACAATTGGTGGCTGACTAAAAACTTTTTTCCCCCACTGTATATGTGTTTGTGTGTTTATTTACATTTTGGTCATTTAGCAGACACTCTTATCCAGAGCGACTTACAGTTAGTGAGTGCATACCCTTTTTCATACTGGCCCCTCGTGGGAAACGAACCCACAACCCTGGCGTTGCAAGCGCCATGCTCTACCAACTGAGCTCCACGGTCTTTTCAGCTATTTGACCCAGTGGGTGAATAAACTTGGTTTGAGTGTTTTACTCTGTCCGTCAGAACCTAACAATGGCATACGCAGAGCTGTGGGAGACCACCTCAAGCATGCCCCTGGTAAAGCCCAGGGTGGTGTTTACCACGATACCACGCCTTCAGCAGG
Source organism: Coregonus lavaretus (assembly GCF_964263955.1). Classification (NCBI taxonomy): domain Eukaryota; kingdom Metazoa; phylum Chordata; class Actinopteri; order Salmoniformes; family Salmonidae; genus Coregonus; species Coregonus lavaretus. Next base: position 3,791,684 of record NW_028161510.1, on the reverse strand, counting down.
CTTGAAAGGTGGGATTCATCTGTTTTCATCCATTCGTTTGTTTCAGTAGTTGAATCCTATTGTTGATTTCAACATTTTTCATTTTCAACAAAAATGTCCTGGATTTGGTTGAAAACTGATACTGAAGTTACATACTATTTTGACCAAGATATGTGTTGATTTTGCACCATATTGGTCTGTCATTGGGTTCATTTATTTTGCAATATGTTCAATTCAAATCAAGCTTTATTTATACAGCACATTTCAGACATTGATGCGACACAATGCGCTTCACAGGAAATAACTAATAAAAACAATGAAAATAAAAACTGAAATATTTACACAACAATCGCAAGGATAAAAAAACTAAAGAATAACAATAAAAATTGAAATACTAAAGAGCATTCTAAGGAAACAAAAAATCAGTTAATCACATAAATTATTATGATTACTAAGTGTTACACACCCCTTTGGAAATATGTATTGGCATTAATTCATTTCCAATAGGGAGGCATGGAATAATAAATTTTTTATATTTTGTCAGGCTGGATGTTTGAAATATGAGTAGGTGATTTGAGTCATGCTTCTTCAGTAGTGGAATAAAGACAATTAGCACTTGAATGTTGTAAAGAAATACTGGAGTGATGTAAGATTGTTAATAAAACAGTTCATAGACGCATGTGTTATCCTGCGTCAATGTTTATAGGCTGCAAGTACGTTGAAATGAAGTTGTTTTCAAGTCGTTGAAACAACGACCTAAAAAATACATATTTTTAACATTTACTTTCAACCAAAACCAAACGTAGATTGGACCTCGAGCATAGTCTTCTTTTCAACGTCTTTTCAACTATATTTTGCAAGGTGGGATACTGCCCAATGTCAAAACACCGTTTTAACGTGTCCAAATCAATAACCAATATGCAGAAACAGTTTGTGATAAATGGAAAACATAAACATAAAATGTACTATCGACACAAACATGTTCCACAATAGTAATCATATTGCTTGTATTTTTTTAAACAACCACCTTATTAACTGCACAAGCACCAAAAACACTGTTGTTTTGACAAGTGGCAATAAATCACAAATATCGATTAGGGGGGGAAATCAGGTTGTACATGCTGTTGAAACTAAAACAACAACAAAAATACACATGGAAACGGGCGATATCTTTTACTTCACTGGTTAGAGGACAACCTGCAGAAGACAGTCAGCTACATTTTGGAGTGATTCATTTAAATTTAGCGGTCCCCAAAACGAAGAGAAACGCAACACTTATTTGTCATCACTCATATCGATATCATGTTGAAATCAATTGCGCGCGAGGGGGGAGATGAGGTTGCACGTCCTGTTAAAACTAACAGCTCAAAAACCCACACGGAATCTGGGAATAATGTGTACATCACTGGTCAGAGGACAATTTGTAGAAAACAGCTAGCTACATTTAGAAGTGTTGCATTTTGAATCAAGTGGGTCGCCAACGTGGTAAGTGTAACACAACTAATTTCAGAGCCTGGATTTTCCCCCTGATGAGGCTAATATCAATTTCACGCTGAAATCAATAGAACAGGGGGAAAACGGTTGGTGCGGCGCACAATTGGCCCAGCGTCGTCCAGGGTAGGGGAGGGAATGGCCAGCAGGGATGTAGCTCAGTTGGTAGAGCATGGCGTTTGCAACGCCAGGGTTGTGGGTTCGATTCCCACGGGGGGGGCAGTATGAAAAATACTAAAATTATGTATGCACTCACTAACTGTAAGTTGCTCTGGATAAGAGCGTCTGCTAAATGACTAAACATTTAAATGGTTCTACATTGTGAAATTCATTAAAATACTCATACAACAATGTTAAAACATTGTGACATTATTTAATTGATATCATGAAACAACTCCTTCATGTATGTACTTTCTGATGTTTAATCAGAGTTCTTTTACCAGCGTATCTCTTGCCACATTGATCACAGCTATAAGGTTTCTCTCCAGTGTGCGTTCTCAAATGTATCATCAGGCTGCTTGATCGACTAAAACTCTTCCCACATTGATCACAGCTATAAGGTTTCTCTCCAGTGTGTGTTCTCAAATGTGCCATCAGGTTGCTTGAATCACTAAAACTCTTCCCACATTGATCACAGCTATAAGGTTTCTCTCCAGTGTGCGTTCTCAAATGTGCCATCAGGCAGCTTGATGCACTAAAACTCTTCCCACATTGATGACAGCTATAAGGTTTCTCTCTAGTGTGTGTTCTCATATGTACCATCAGGTTGCTTGATCGACTAAAACTCTTCCCACATTGATCACAGCTATAAGGTTTCTCTCCTGTGTGTGTTCTCTGATGTTCTATCAGGCAGCTTGATTGAGTAAAACTCTTCCCGCATTGATCACAGCTATAAGGTTTCTCTCCTGTGTGTGTTCTCTGGTGCCTAGTCAGATGGCTAGATGTAGTAAAACTTTTCCCGCATTGATTACAGCTATAAGGTTTCTCCCCTGTATGGATTCTCTCATGTCTTTTGAGGTCTGCTGAAGAAGTGAATATCTTCCCACAGTCAGAGCAGCAGTGAGCTGTATCGCCTGTGTGAATTCTCTGGTGTACTTTTAGTGAATCTGATCTTGAGTAACTCTTCCCACAGTCAGAGCAGTGGTGAGATTTCTTCCCTGTGGGTCTCCGCTGGTGTTTCTTGAGGTGTTCTGATCTGGAGGGACTCTTCTCTGCCTCCTCAGCTTCATGATGTTGTTGAGGCTCCCCAGAGGATCCACGATAGTCACGTCTCTCTTCTGTGTGAACGACAAAGTCAGACAGATGGTTAAAGGCCCACAACAGCAGAAATACTGTTTATTTGAGGTAAAAGGTGATGCCCAGAGCGTACCCATGAAGCTGTACAACAATTGACATCTGTTAAATTATTTGACAATTGTCTTAAGACAGTCAAGTGAGCAATAATAGTAATATCTTGTCTTGTTTTCACATTAGTAGTAACATCGATGATTGTAGGCTAGAAATATTAATACGCACAAAACATATGAACAAAATCATCCACTGTGAAAGTTGATACTTGCAGGCCCTTGATATGTAGGCTATGAGCAGCACTTCGTTAAATTGATCAAATCAGTTATTGTTTTCTTGATCAAACCGTGAGCAACACCTGTCAAACTCATTTCTCTCAAAACACAGGGATGTCGATTCACACGGGACTAGTAATACCAGAGGACCTTGGAGTTCGCCAAAAAACAGTAGGTTATTCTGGCTTGAATTGTTACTCTCCTGCCATGTAAAAATGACTGCCATGGCAGATTCAGACGGGACTAAAATTGCAGATGTGGTGTTTTTGTGCTTGTGCATATAATTACATTCAGAACCGCGGACAGCGACAGTATCCAAAGCGGGAGAAAGTACATTTGTTATAAAATAATATTATATTTATTAGTGTTGCATCATTATTTTGTACATAATATAACCATATACAATTTATGTATCACATGTCTTAGAGCTATGGACTGTGCCATCTCCGTGGCCTCCACAAAGTCTTGTGCACCAGCTGTTCCGGACGACTGTATGATCACTCTCTCCTTAGCCGATGTGAGTATGACCTTTAACCCCTGTAAATCTAAGCCGTTGGGGGAGGGGGGCTAAACTGACATATGGAATTGTTTTAAGATGGTCGTACTATGGATTACTTAAATTACTTAGATTGAAGCAAATCTGCGTCAATTGACTCCAAGGGGTTAAACAGGTTAATCTTCACAGACAGATTACCAGGATGCGTACTCAGAGCATGCACTGACCAGCTGGCAAGAGTCTTCACTGACATTTTAAAACGTCTCCCTGACCGTGTCTGTAATACCTACATGTTTCAAGCAGAGGCATTAATATGGAGTTGGTCCCCCCTTTTCTGCTATAACAGCCTCAACTCTTCTAGGAAGGCTTTCCACTAGATGTTGGAACATTGCTGCGGGGACTTGCTTCCATTCAGCCACAAGAGCTTTAGTGAGGTCGGGGCACTGACGTTGGGCGATTAGGCCTGGCTCGAAGTCGGCCTTCCAATTCATCCCAAAGGTGTTCGATGGGGTTGAGGTCAGGGCTCTGTGCAGGCAAGTCAAGTTCTTCCACACCGATCTCGACAAACCATTTCTGTTTGGACTTTGCTTTACGCACAGGGACATTGTCATGCTGAAACAGGAAAGGGCCTTCCCCAAACTGTTGCCACAAAGTTGGAAGCACAGAATCGTCTAGAATGTCACTGTATGCTGTAGCGTTAAGATTTCCCTTCACTGGAACTAAGGGCCTAGCCCGAACCATGAAAAACAGCCCCAGACCATTATTCCTCATCCACCAAACATTACAGTTGGCACTATGCATTGGGGCAAGTAGTGTTCTCCGGGCGTCCGCTAAACCCAGATTCGTCCGTCGGAATGATCACTCCAGAGAACGCCTTTCTACTGCTCCAGAGTCCAATGGCAGCGAGCTTTACACCACTCCAGCCGACACTTGGCATTAAGCATGGTGATCTGGGCCTTGTGTGCGGCTGCTCGGCCATGGAAACCCATTTCATGAAGCTCCCGACTAACAGTTATTCTGCTGACGTTGCTTCCAGAGGCAGTTTGGAACGCGCTTCAGCACTCAGCGGGCCTGTTCTGTGAGCTTGTGTGGCCTACCACTTCGCGGTTCAGCCGTTGTTGCTCCTAGACATTTTCACTTCACAATAACAGCACTTACAGTTGACCGGGGCAGCTCTAGCAGGGCAGAAATTTGACGAACTGACTTGTTGGAAAGGTGGCATCCTATGACGGTGCTACGTTTAAAGTCACTGAGCGCTTCAGTAAGGCCATTCTACTGCCAATTTTTGTCTATGGAAATTGCATGGCTGTGTGCTCGATTTTATACACCTGTCAGCAACGGTTGTGGCTGAAACAGCTGAATCGACTAATTTGAAGGGGTGTCCACACACTTTTGTATATATAGTGTATTTGCGACTGCTCGACTAAAAAAATCTCAGTCTAAAAAAATCTCTGTCGACAAAAGAGCCTATTGACCAAACAATCGACCAGTCGACTAGGGTCAGCCCTAAAAAAAATGAAAATACATTTGCAGAATATTATACAATGACTTATCAACAGCTCCAACAATTTGACCCCCACAGGAAAGCCTCACTGGCAGATATAGAAAGACCCATAAACTGGATAGTCATTGATTCCTGAAGAATATAACTTTTAAATGCCTCAAATGTTTCAACTGTCTTACCCCATCAGAAACCAAAACATTTTTTTTTTTTTTTGTCATTTAGCAGACGCTCTTATCCAGAGCGACTTACAGGAGCAATTAGGGTTAAGTGCCTTGCTTAAGGGCACATCGACAGATTTTTCACCTAGTCGGCTTGGGGATTAGAACCAGCGACCTTTCGGTTACTGGCACAACGCTCTTACCCACTAAGCTACCTGCCGACCCATAAGCTCATATAACGCCACTGTTTGGAAACAAACACTGTTTAGTCTCAATTTGGTTAAAACTGTGATTTTGACCTTATGGACGGCCAGTCCTTGTATTCATAGTGTAGTGAATTCCAGGGGTAGCCCTGAGCTGGACTCAAACCTGGGTCCAGAGACTGTCAAGCCAACACCTTATAACTGTTATACCAAGATGTCTGAACTTCTTGATGAGGTCGCTAGGTTTTGGGTTAAGGTTGCTACAATAGCTTTCTCTATGAATTTGAGAGTGGTTACATTTCTCCAGCCCCCATCCCTCAGCTGTTTACCAAACCAAGTCTAAGGGCAGCCATTTTGTTTATGTTTAAATCCAAGGTTGTCCCTTTAAAAAAGCCACACATCAATCAATCCACCAATCTGCAGTTCAAACAATAACAAAGCTGTCATTCTGCCACTGTTTTGGTAATAAGATGATGGATGGGACTGGAGAAATGTAACTACTCTCACATTCATAGACAGACCTATGGATGCAAGGACTGACCATCCATGGTATCAACATTATAGTTTTAACCATGTTGAGGCGATACAGTGTTGGTTTACATTTACATTGTTTCTAAACATTGGAGTAGAAAAAGCTTATTTTGGGATCTGATGGGGTACGACAGTTGAACTAAGCTTATGAGGCATGTGTTATATTCTTCAAGAATGTAAATAATTTAAAAGTCCAAATATGGATGTAGCAACTGCAGATTTCCCCTTTAACACCACACATCAGATCAACAACTGCAGAGTTTGTGCCTCTGTTTTTAAGATGCATCTTACTGCTTAGTTCATCATTAGAGCCATTGGATGCCTTAAGGTGCCTTTGGGAAACCGGAACCAGATATCCAGTTCCCTCCTCTTCCTCCCCCTCTTCTTTCACTCCAAAAACTGCATCCTCCTCCTCTTTTACTCTGAACGCGTCTTCCTCTTCTTTCACTGTAACGTCTTTCTCTTCTTCTTTCACGGTAACAGCCTCACCACCCTCTACTTGTTTTTGCATTGTAACATCCTCCTCTTCCTCCTCCTCTTTCACTAGAGCTTCTTTCTCCGTCCAGCAGACCTCCTCTTCTTTAGCAGGAGGAGAGTAGCTTAGTGAACTCATGGTCGGGGATGTTAGCTAGCTAGGCTAGTGCTAACTTAACCAGCCAGCTAGCTGACCAATAACAACAACACCGTAAATATGAAATTAAATGGGATAACTAACTAGACGACAGAAGTAGGTTTAAAACACAGTGGCTATTATACACGAAAGCGTCTAAAGAGCTTTATTGGTTGGGCTATTTTGGCTAGCAAGCTACCGAGGTGTCTGACTAACTGTTGCTGCTGTTGAAAGAAGCGTCCCGTCCACTAGATTATACGTCACACTAGCAGCATAGCCTTAAAGTGCCACATCGCCATCTGCTGACTGGAGTGGGTAACGAAGTTGAGTAAAATGTAGATTTTATTTTCAGACAAAAAGTTAAAGCGTAGGAAGCATGAGTTTTTTTTACCCACCAATGTAACAACACGGTGGCGTTTTAAAGACGTAATAACGTAGTTGTAGTCATAATCTGGTTACCTATAAGTACACACATTGTTATGTTTTTGGGGTTATTACATATTTATTATTTTATTTCCAATATCTTCTAAACTACCCACAATGCACTATTTCTCAACATCATATTGATCTAGTCTGTGCTACAGTTTGTATGCTAGCCCCTCTAACGAAAGGTTTAATTATCTAACCTAAAAAAAATACTTGTTACTCATTGATAATTGGCGTCCACTTTGTCTTTTAAATAACGATTCTAAGCTAATAGCTCTGGTTTTGGATGCCGTTATAGATGAGTCCCGGTCAGGGTTGATGAGAAATAGACAAATCTCGAATAATGTCACACTGCTATTAAATATCATAGATTACTCAGATTTGGTCTCTGATGAGAGTTTTATTCTCTTTTGTGATTTTATAAAGCCTTCGATACATTTTACATTTTAGTCATTTTAGCAGACGCTCTTATCCAGAGCGACTTACAGTTAGTGAGTGCATACATTTTCATACTGCCCCCCCAGTGGGAAACGAACCCACAACCCTGGCGTTGCAAGCGCCATGCTCTACCAACTGAGCTACAGGGATAAAGTAGAACATTACTATTTTTCATGCCCTTAAAACATTTGTCTTTGGATATTTATTTTGTAAATCTATTAATATTCTGTAAATGCAACATTTAAAGTTTTGATTTCACGAGCCTGAAATAATAAATTTTTCATACGCACAACATTTTTGTTTATATCCCTGTCAGTGAGCATTTCTCCTTTGCCAAGATAATCCATCCACTTGACAGGTGTGGCAAATCAAGAAGCCGATTAAACAGTATGATCATTACACAGGTGCACCTTGTGCTGGAGACAATAAAAGGCCACTTTAAAATGTGCAGTTTTGTCACATAACACAATGCCACAGATGTCTCAAGTTTTGAAGGAGCGTGCAATTGGCATGCTGACTGCAGGAATGTCCACCAGAGCAGTTACCAGAGAATCATCTTCAATTTAATGCTCTGAACTCCCCAATCTCCTGCATGTCCCTCTGAACTCCCCAATCTCCTGCATGTCCCTCTGAACTCCCCAATCTCCTGCATGTCCCTCTGAACTCCCCAATCTCCTGCCTGTCCATCTGAACTCCCCAATCTCCTGCATGTCCCTCTGAACTCCCCAATCTCCTGCATGTCCCTCTGAACTCCCCAATCTCCTGCATGTCCCTCTGAACTCCCCAATCTCCTGCATGTCCCTCTGAACTCCCCAATCTCCTGCATGTCCCTCTGAACTCCCCAATCTCCTGCATGTCCCTCTGAACTCCCCAATCTCCTGCATGTCCCTCTGAACTCCCCAATCTCCTGCATGTCCCGCTGAACTCCCCAATCTCCTGCATGTCCCTCTGAACTCCCCAATCTCCTGCATGTCCCTCTGAACTCCCCAATCTCCTGCATGTCCCTCTGAACTCCCCAATCTCCTGCATGTCCCTCTGAACTCCCCAATCTCCTGCATGTCCCTCTGATCTCCCCTCACTATTCTCCTCCTTTTAGTCCAGTAACTTGACTTGGTTAACACACCTTTCACTTAAAGCACAAAGGTAAGGCTAGTCTGTCAAGGTGTCTGTAGGAGAAACTATTTTTTTAAACAAAACCAGCATTGTAAAACGGCAGCAAATTTAACAATGCTCAGAAGTGGATTCAGTTGCATGGCAAGGTAGTTTTCCATGGTGTATTTGAGTCTTTCCATGTAATTAAACCGCCATAGAAAACGTAGATTGACCGGGGTTAGAGGAAGCAACAGATCTGGAGATGAAAATGACGAGGGTTTCAAGTTGATTTTGATTGGGTCCGAGGCGGCCGGAAACAAAAATGGTACCACCCTCCCGACCCAACGCTGAAATATGGAAGAGATACAACCAGGAGGGGGCGTGGCCTAAACTAGTAACGGTCACAGCAAACTAACGCTCTTATTTAAATCAACACTGTTAAGGACAAGCATATTAATAATAATAATAATAATATGCCATTTAGCAGACGCTTTTATCCAAAGTGACTTACAGTCATGCGTGCATACATTTTTACGTATGGGTGGTCCCGGGGATCAAACCATGCTCTACCAATTGAGCTACAGAGGACCATTAAGGTTAGAATATTGCAGAGAACAATCTAATTATTAATGTTGTAGAAAATTGTCTTTGTCCTCAGTCAAACACAACGTACTTTCAGAGTTTTTTGTAGAATTAAGATAGACTTTATTACAATCAATATAGCCGAGGTGGTCTGCAGAGCATCTAACTTTCCACCTCTCAGCTCTCAGTTTATACAGTCATTTTACATTCATTTTAGCTTAATCCCTCCCTCTTTGGTTCCTCCACCACTGTCTCCAGTTTTCACCTCTTGACCGCTCCGCCCACTTCCTTAATGGCGGTATCTGACTTCCCTCCCTTCTAGTTCCGTGTCTGGAAACAATAGTGGTGGGACCAAACCCTGTCATGCAAAAATAACAGAGCCATTTCCTGGCTCCGTTCTGACCCCCTAATTGATTCCCAAACCTATCTATCGATACTTAAAACATGGCAGGTCCATAATCAATTTTCTCAAACATACACAAGCCTCCTCCCTCTGTACCACCCAGTCCAAACGCCCCCGTCATGCTGTGATTAACCAGGTTTAGTCTGAACTCTGTTCAACCCTGGCTCTGTTCCAGGACTATGCCTAAGGAGAGAGGTGAAGGGCAGCAGTCTGGTTTCAGTCACTGATAAGGCTTAGAGTGGATTAGAGAGGAGCGAGGAATTAGACCCGAAGACAGGTCAGATGAAAAGAGAAGTCGGACGTTTACAGACACTTACAGGTGGGAGTCATTAAAACTCGTTGAGGTATGAAGAGAGATGTCTATGTTATACTGTGTATATTTACTACTGTATGAGTTCTGTTGGTGTACTCTACCTGTATGTACTGGTAACTCAAACGGCATCCTATCCCCATAGAGCTCTGCTCAAAAGTAGTGCACTATATAGGGAACAGGGAGCCATTTGAGACACACTTTATGTGTGTGTGTGTGTGTGTGTGTGTGTGTGTGTGTGTGTGTGTGTGTGTACAGTTGAAGTCGGAAGTTTACATACACTTAGGTTGGAGTCATTAAAACTTGTTTTTCAACCACTCCACAAATGTCTTGTTAACAAACTATAGTTTTGGCAAGTCGGTTAGGACATCTACTTTGTGCATGACACAAGTACTTTTTCCAACAATTGTTTACAGACAGATTATTTGACTTATAATTCACTGTATCACAATTCAAGTGGGTCAGAAGTTTACATACACTAAGTTGACTGTGCCTTTAAACAGCTTGGAAAATTCCAGAAAATTTTGTCATGGCTTTAGAAGCTTCTGATAGGCTATTTGACATAATTTGAGTAAATTGGAGGTGTACCTGTGGATGTATTTCAAGGCCTACCTTCAAACTCAGTGCCTCTTTGCTTGACATCATGGGACAATCAAAAGAAATCAGCCAAGACCTCAGAAAAAAAATTGTAGACCTCCACAAGTCTGGTTCATCATTGGGAGCAATTTCCAAACGCCTGAAGGTACCACGTTCATCTGTACAAACAATAGTACGCAAGTATAAACACCATGGGACCACGCAGCCGTCATACCACTCAGGAACGAGACGCGTTCTGTTTCCTAGAGATGAACATACTTTGGTGCGAAAAGTGCAAATCAATCCCAGAACAACAGCAAAGGACCTTGTGAAGATGCTGGAGGAAACAGCTACAAAAGTATCTATATCCACAGTAAAATGAGTCCTATATCGACATAACCTGAAAGGCCGCTCAGCAAGGAAGAAGCCACTGCTCCAAAACCGCCATAAAAAAGCCAGACTACGGTTTGCATGTGAGTAAGACCTTTAACCCCTGTAAATCTAAGCCGTTGGGGGAGGGGGTGTAAACTGACATATGGAATTGTTTTAAGATGGTCGTACTATGGATTACTTAAATTACTTAGATTGAAGCAAATTTGCGTCAATTGACTCCAAGGGGGTTAAACAGGTTAATCTTCACAGACAGATTACCAGGACGCGTACTCAGAGCATGCACTGACCAGCTGGCAAGAGTCTTCACTGACATTTTAAAACGTCTCCCTGACCGTGTCTGTAATACCTACATGTTTCAAGCAGAGGCATTAATATGGAGTTGGTCCCCCCCTTTGCTGCTATAACAGCCTCCACTCTTCTGGGAAGGCTTTCCACTAGATGTTGGAACATTGCTGCGGGGACTTGCTTCCATTCAGCCACAAGAGCTTTAGTGAGGTCGGGCACTGACGTTGGGCGATTAGGCCTGGCTCGCAGTCGACCTTCCAATTCATCCCAAAGGTGTTTGATGGGGTTGAGGTCAGGGCTCTGTGCAGGCAAGTCAAGTTCTTCCACACCGATCTCGACAAACCATTTCTGTTTGGACTTTGCTTTACGCACAGGGGCATTGTCATGCTGAAACAGGAAAGGGCCTTCCCCAAGCTGTTGCCACAAAGTTGGAAGCTCAGAATCGTCTAGAATGTCACTGTATGCTGTAGCGTTAAGATTTCCCTTCACTGGAACTAAGGGGACCGAACCATGAATAACAGCCCCAGGCCATTATTCCTCCTCCACCAAACATTACAGTTGGCACTATGCATTGGGGCAAGTAGTGTTCTCCGGGCGTCCGCTAAACCCAGATTCGTCCGTCGGATTGATCACTCCAGAGAACGCCTTTCTACTGCTCCAGAGTCCAATGGCAGCGAGCTTTACACCACTCCAGCCGACACTTGGCATTGCGTATGGTGATCTGGGGCTTGTGTGCGGCTGCTCGGCCATGGAAACGCATTTCATGAAGCTCCCGACTAACAGTTATTCTGCTGACGTTGCTTCCAGAGGCAGTTTGGAACGCGCTTCAGCACTCGGCGGGCCCGTTCTGTGAGCTTGTGTGGCCTACCACTTCGCGGTTCAGCCGTTGTTGCTCCTAGACGTTTCCACTTCACAATAACAGCACTTACAGTTGACCGGGGCAGCTCTGGCAGGGCAGAAATTTGACGAACTGACTTGTTGGAAAGGTGGCATCCTATGACGGTGCTACGTTTAAAGTCACTGAGCGCTTCAGTAAGGCCATTCTACTGCCAATGTTTGTCTATGGAAATTGCATGGCTGTGTGCTCGATTTTATACACCTGTCAGCAACGGTTGTGGCTGAAACAGCTGAATCGACTAATTTGAAGGGGTGTTCACATACTTTTGTATATATAGTGTATTTGCGACTGCTCGACTAAAAAAATCTCTGTCGACAAAACAGCCTATCGACCAAACAATCGACCAGTCGACTAGGGTCAGCCCTAAAAAAAATGAAAATACATTTGCAGAATATTATCCAATGACTTATCAACAGCTCCAACAATTTGACCCCCACAGGAAAGCCTCACTGGCAGATATAGAAAGACCCATAAACTGTATAGTCATTGATTCTTTAAGAATATAACTTTTAAATGCCTCAAATGTTTCAACTGTCTTACGCCATCAGAAACCAAAACATAAGCTCATATAACGCCACTGTTTGTAAACAAACACTGTATAGTCTCAATTTGGTTAAAACTGTGATTTTGACCTTATGGACGGCCAGTCCTTGTATTCATAGTGTAGTGAATTCCAGGGGTAGCCCTGAGCTGGACTCAAACCTGGGTCCAGAGACTGTCAAGCCAACACCTTATAACTGTTATACCAAGATGTCTGAACTTCTTGATGAGGTCGCTAGGTTTTGGGTTAAGGTTGCTACAATAGCTTTCTCTATGAATTTGAGAGTGGTTACATTTCTCCAGCCCCCATCCCTCAGCTGTTAACAAACCAAGTCTAAGAGCAGCCATTTTGTTTCTGTTTAAATCCTAGGTTGTCCCTTTAAAAAAGCCACACATCAATCAATCCACCAATCTGCAGTTCAAACAATAACAAAGCTGTCATTCCGCCACTGTTTTGGTAATAAGATGATGATGGGGCTGGAGAAATGTAACTACTCTCACATTCATAGACAGACCTATGGATGCAAGGACTGACCATCCATAATATCAACATTATAGTTTTAACCATGTTGAGGCGATACAGTGTTGGTTTACATTTACATTGTTTCTAAACATTGGAGTAGAAAAAGCTTATTTTGGGATCTGATGGGGTACGACAGTTGAACTAAGCTCATGAGGCATGTGTTATATTCTTCAAGAATCAATGGATATATATAAATAATTTAAAAGTCCAAATATGGATGTAGCAACTGCAGATTTTCCCTTTAACACCACACATCAGTTCAACAACTGCAGAGGTTGTGCCTCTGTTTTTAAGACAGTACTTACTAGTGTTAATCAGGGCCCGGTTTCTCAAAACCCTCTTACTGCTAAGTTCATCATTAGAACCATTGGATGCCTTAAGATGCCTTTGGGAAACCGGAACCAGATATCCAGTTTCCTCCTCTTCTCCCTCATCCTTTTTCGATGTGACAGTCATCTCCTCCTCCTCTTCTTTCACTCCAAAAACGGGAGCCCCCTCTTCTTTCACTGTAACATCCTCCTCCTCTTTCACTCTGAACGCGTCTTCCTCTTCTTTCACTGTAACATCCTCCTCCTCTTTCACTCTGAACGCGTCTTCCTCTTCTTTCACTGTAACATCCTCATCCTCTTTCACTCTGAACGCGTCTTCCTCTTCTTTCACTGTAACGTCTTTCTCTTCTTCTTTAACGGTAACAGCTTCACCCTCTACTTGTTTTTGTATTGTAACATCCTCCTCTTCCTCCTCCTCTTTCACTAGAGCTTCTTTCTCCGTCCAGCAGACCTCCTCTTCTTTAGCAGGAGGAGAGTAGCTTAGTGAACTCATGGTCGGGGATGTTAGCTAGCTAGGCTAGTGCTAACTTAACCAGCCAGCTAGCTGACCAATAACAACAACACCGTAAATATGAAATTAAATGGGATAACTAACTAGACGACATAAGTGGGTTTAAAACACAGTGGCTAATATACACGAAAGCGTCTAAAGAGCTTTATTGGTTGGGCTATTTTGTCTAGCAAGCTACCGAGGTGTCTGACTAACTGTTGCTGCTGTTGAAAGAAGCGTCCCGTCCACTAGATTATACGTCACACTAGCAGCATAGCCTTAAAGTCCCACATCGCCATCTGCTGACTGGAGTGGGTAACGAAGTTGAGTAAAATGTAGATTTAATTTTCAGACAAAAGGTTAAAGGGTAGGAAGCATTAGTTTTTACTCACCAATGTAACAACACAGTGTGGTTAAAGACTTAGGAACTTAGTTGTAGTCACGATCTGGTTACCTATTAAGTTCAAACAGTTATGTTTTTGCGTTATTACATATTTATTAACTTATTTCCAGATATCTTCTAAACTACCCACAATGCACTATTTCTCAACGTCATATGGAGGATCTACTCTGTGCTACCGAGTTTGTATTTTAGCTCGGAAGCTAACTCAAGCTGGATAACGTTAGCCACGCCTCATGTTTTTCATGCACTGTGTGGTTGTGTTATCTAGTGTGAACCTGTTACCACAACAGGCTCTGGTGCCTTCTTGCCGTGGGCTCAAAACCAAAGAGAAAATCAGACCTGGCAGTGACATACTAGACCCTGGCAGTAAATCTAATACTCAGGTGCTTTAAGTCATGCATGAAAGGTCTGGGGTGGTTCCGTGGTTATAAGTTACTGACCTAAAACTCACTAGTTTAAAACTCACTAGCTTCTAGAACTCTGGTCTTCCTAAAACTCACTAGCTTCTAGAACTCTGGTCTTCCTAAAACTCACTAGCTTCTAGAACTCTGGTCGTCCTAAAACTCATTAGCTTCTAGAACTCTGGTCTTCCTAAAACTCATTAGCTTCTAGAACTCTGGTCTTCCTAAAACTCATTAGCTTCTAGAACTCTCGTCCCATTGGAACGAGCCCAAACAAAACTCATCTCCAATACAGAAAAACGTGCAGTCAAAATAAATTGTGATCCATGACAACGCACTGGCTAAATGCAAAACACAAATCCTTTTGACTGCCCACCCTTGAGACAATCAGCAACCAAGTTGTCCTTACCACGGACATGTCTGATTTCAAGAGGAAACTCCTGCAATATCCGTAGTAACTTTCCACCTCACTGCGGACCTTCTCTCTCTTTTCAGGGTTCACTCGATAGGCATGTTGTTGGATCGGGGCCGAGTCCCCAATGTCATACTCTAGTACATTTGGGTTGGCACATCTGAGAATGAACCCTGATATTCTACAAGCAGTGCAACAATGTCAATATAATTGTACCCCAAAATGGTCAGTTCGTTGCATAAATTATGATTACTAAATGTTGCATGAATTGTAAATATAAAATATCAAAACCAAATGATCACCCCTTTGTTAATATGTATTGGCAATAATTCACTTAATGGTGAGGCATTGAATAATTAAAAATGTATATTTTGTCAGGCTGGATGTTTGAAATATGAGTAGGTGATTTGAGTCATGCTTCTTCAGTAGTGGAATAAAGACAAGTAGCACTTGAATGTTGTAAAGAAATACTGGAGTGATGTAAGATTGTTAATAAAACTGATTATAGACCAATTTATTATACTGCGTCCATGTTTATAGGCTGCAAGTACGTTGAAATTAAGTTGTTGTCAAGTCGTTGAAAAAACGACCTGAAAATACATATTTTCAACTAAAACCGAATGTAAACTCAGCAACAAAAAAAGTCCTCTCACTGTCAACTGCGTTTATTTTCAGCAAACTTAACATGTGTAAATATTTGTATGAACATAACAAGATTCAACAACTGAGACATAAACTGAACAAGTTCCACACACAAATAATGTGTCCCTGGGGGGGGGGGGGGGGGGGGTAACAGTCAGTATCTGGTGTGGCCACTAGCTGCATTAAGTACTGCAGTGCATCTCCTCCTCATGGACTGCACCAGATTTGCCAGTTCTTGCTGTGAGATGTTACCCCACTCTTCCACCAAGGCACATACAAGTTCCCAGACATTTCTGGGGGGAATTGCCCTAGCCCTCACCCTCCGATCCAACAGGTCCCAGACGTGCTCAATGGGATTGAGATCCGGGTTCTTCACTGGCCATGACAGAACACTGACATTCCTGTCTTGCAGGAAATCACGCACAGAATGAGCAGTATGGCTGGTGGCATTGTCATGTCAGGATGAGCCTGCAGGAAGGGTACCACATGAGGGAGGATGCCTCCTTGCAGCATGAATAAGGCACGTTCACGCAGATGAGCAGGGACCCTGGGCATATTTCTTTTGGTGTTTTCCAGAGTCAATAGAAAGGCCTCTTTTGTGTCCTTAGTTTTCATAACTGTGACCTTAATTGCCTACCATCTGTAAGTCTTAACGACCGTTCCACAGGTGCATGTTCATTAATTATTTATGGTTCATTGAACAAGCATGGGAAACAGTGTTTAAACCCTTTACAATGAAGATCTGTGAAGTTATTTTGGATTTTTACAAATTATCTTTGAAAGACAGGGTCCTGGAAAAGGGACGTTTCTTTTTTTGCTGAGTTTATATTGGACATCAGGCATAGTCTTCTTTTCAATGTCTTTTCAATGACATTTTGCTACGTGGGAAACCTCAATGTCAAAACACAGTTTTAACATGTCCAAATCAATAACCAATATGCAAAAACAGTTTGTGATATATTGAAAACCGAAACCGAAACTGTACTATCTACACAAATGTGCCACAATAATCATATTAAAACAAGCACCTTATAAACTGCACAAGCACCAACAATAAGTCACTGATATCGATTATGGGGGAGATCAGGTTGTACCTGCTGTTGAAACTAACACAACTAAAAAAACACATGGAAATGGGAGATAACTTTTACCTCACTGGTTAGAGGACAACCTGCAGAAGACAGTCAGCTACATTTTGGAGTGATGCATTTACATTTATGGGTCGCTAAACAAAGGAACGCAACACTTATTTAATCGATATCATGTTGAAATCAATTGCGCAAGAGGGGGGAGATGAGGTTGCACATCCTGTTAAAACTAACAGCTCAAACACCACATGGAATCTGGGAATAATGTGTACATCTCTGGTCAGAGGACAATTTGTAGAAAACAGCTAGCTACGTTTTGATTAACGTGTAACACAACTTATTTTTTTATTTTTTTACTTTTTGTTAAATCACATAAATACTCTTTCAATTCATAGCCTGGGTTTTTCCCAGAGGCTAATATCCATATCACGCTGAAATAAATTGAACAGGGGGAAATGTTTAGGGTTCTACATTGGGACATTATTAATTAAAGTAGTCCTTCTACAAAGTACTCCTTCTACACCCCAATGGTGGAACAAGCTCCCTCACGACGCCAGGACAGCGGAGTCACTCACTACCTTCCGGAGACATTTGAAACCCCACCTCTTTAAGGAATACCTGGGATAGGATAAAGTAATCCTTCTACCCCCCCCCCCCCCCAAAAAAAATTGTAAAGTGGTTATCCCACTGGCTATAGGGTGAACGCACCAATTTGTGAGTCGCTCTGGATAAGAGCGTCTGCTAAATGACGTAAATGTGCCCTTGAGCAAGGCACTTAACCCTAATTGCTCCTGTAAGTCGCTCTGGATAAGAGCGTCTGCTAAATGACTAAAATGTAAATGTAAATGTACAATGTTAAAACATTCTACATTGTGACATTATTTCATTGATATCATGAAACAACTCATGTATGTATTTTCTGATGTTTGATCAGAGATCTTTTATCAAAGTATCTCTTGTCACATGATCACAGCTATATCATTTATCTCCAGCTATATCATTTATCTCCTGCTAATTTGTTTCTCTCCTGTGTGTGTTCTCTGGTGTGATTTTAAATCTCTTAACCTAACAAAATTATTTCTGCAGTCAGAGCAGTGATAAGGTTTCTCTCCTGTGTGTGTTCTCTGGTGTACTACCAGGCTGATTGACTGAGTAAAACTCTTCCCACATTGAGTACAGCTATATGGTTTCTCTCCTGTGTGTGTTCTCTGGTGTACTACCAGGGAGCTTAAATGAGTAAAACTCTTCCCACATTGAGTACAGCTATAAGGTTTCTCTCCTGTGTGTGTTCTCTGGTGTATCGTCAGATACACAGATGTACCAAAACTCTTCCCACATTGATCACAGCTATAAGGTTTCTCTCCTGTGTGTGTTCTCTGGTGTACTATCAGGGAGCTTAAATGAGTAAAACTCTTCCCACATTGAGTACAGCTATAAGGTTTCTCTCCTGTGTGTGTTCTCTGGTGTGATTTTAAATCTCTTAAACTAACAAAAGTCTTTCCGCAGTCTGAGCAGTCGTAAGGTTTCTCTCCTGTGTGTGTTCTCTGGTGTACTATCAGGGAGCTTAAATGAGTAAAACTCTTCCCACATTGATCACAGCTATAAGGTTTCTCTCCTGTGTGTACTCGCTGGTGTATTTTTAAGTTCTGATGAAAACCTGCAACGTTTCCCACAGTCAGAGCAGCAGTGAGATTTCTTCCCAGTGGGTCTCAGATGGTTTTTCTTAAGGTGTTCTGATCTGGAGAGAGACCTTTCTGCCTCGTCAGCATCATGTTGTTGAGGCTCCCCAGAGGATCCACGATAGCCACGTCTCTCTCCTGTGTGAACGACAAAGTCAGACAGATGGTTAAAGAAACACAACAGCAGAAATACACTGTTTATTTGAGGTAAAAGGTGATACCCAGAGCGTACCCATGAAATTGTACAACAATTGATGCCTTAAATTATTTGACAATTGTCTTTTATACAGTCAAGTGAGCAACAATAGTCATATTTTGTCTTGTTTTCACATTAGTAGTAACATCGATGACTGTAGGCTAGAAATAAGTTAAAGTTTAAAGTTGTTGAAATCCTAAGCAGAGTGCCAGACGACTTTTACTCTCCAATATAGGACCCTTTCTGTGTTTGCTGTTTGTTTCTATGCAACACAATTTGGCTGCAGAAACTCCTCCATGCTAATAACCTCTAGTTATGGATGTAGTATATCTGAACTCCTCCATGCTAATAACCTCTAGTTATGGATGTAGTATATCTGAACTCCTCCATGCTAATAACCTCTAGTTATGGATGTAGTATATCTGAACTCCTCCATGCTAATAACCTCTAGTTATGGATGTAGTATATCTGAACTCCTCCATGCTAATAACCTCTAGTTATGGATGTAGTATATCTGAACTCCTCCATGCTAATAACCGCTAGATATGGATGTAGTATATCTGAACTCCTCCATGCTAATAACCTCTAGTTATGGATGTAGTATATCTGAACTCCTCCATGCTAATAACCTCTAGTTATGGATGTAGTATATCTGAACTCCTCCATGCTAATAACCTCTAGTTATGGATGTAGTATATCTGAACTCCTCCATGCTAATAACCTCTAGTTATGGATGTAGTATATCTGAACTCCTCCATGCTAATAACCTCTAGTTATGGATGTAGTATATCTGCATGGAGGAACAATGGTGAGCGAAGATTTCACAATGTATTCTGAATATTACCACACATTATCAGAGCAAGATCGGGAGTGCTACTCAAGGAAACTCACATTAAGCTCTGTGTCGTAAAATGCTCTTTGGCTACCTTTGCACACTAAGTGTATGCCAAATTGGCCCATAACTTCATCTAACAATAACATACAGTACCAGTCAAAAGTTTGGACACAACTACTCATTCAAGGGTTGTTCTTTATTTTTACTATTTTCAACATTGTAGAACAATAGTGAAGACATGAAAACTATGAAATAACACATATGGAATCATGTAGTAATCAAAATAGTGTTAAACTAATCAAAATATTTTAGATTTTAGATTCTTCAAAGTAGCCACCGTTTGCCTTGAAGACAACTTTGCACTCTTGGCATTCTCTCAAGCAACTTCATCTGGAATGCTTTTCCAACAGTCTTGAAGGAGTTCCCACATATGCTGAGCACTTGTTGGCTGCTTTTCCTTCACTCTGCGGTTCAACTCATCCCAAACCATCTCAATTGGGTTGAGGTCGGGGGATTGTGGAGGCCAGGTCATCTGATGCAGCACTCCATCACTCTCCTTCTTGGTAAAATAGCCCTTACACAGCCTGGAGGTGTGTTGGGTCATTGTCCTGTTGAAAAGCAAAATGATAGTCCCACTAAGCCCAAACCAGATGGGATGGCGTATCACTGCAGAATGCTGTGGTAGCCATGCTGGTTAAGTGTGCCTTGAATTCTAAATGAATCACAGACAGTGTCACCATCAAAGCACCCCCACATCACCACACCTCCTCCTCCATGCTTCACGGTGGGAACTACACACGCGGAGATCATCCGTTCACCCACATCGCGTCGCATAAAGACACGGCGGTTGGAACCAAATATCTCAATTTCCACCGGTCTAATGTCCATTGCTCGTGTTTCTTGGCCCTAGCAGATCTCTTCTTCTTATTGGTGTCCTTCAGTAGTGGTTTCTTTGTAGCAATTCAACCATGAAGGCCTGATTTACCCAGTCCCCTCTGAACAGCTGATGTTGAGATACGTCTGTGACTTGAAATCTGTGAAGTCTTTATTTGGGCTGCAATTTCTGAGGCTGGTAACTCTAATGAACTTATCCTCTGCAGCAGAGCTAACTCTGGGTCTTCCATTCCTGTGGCGGTCCTCATGAGAGCCAGTTTCATCATAGCACTTGATGGTTTTTGCGACTGCACTTGAAGAAACTTTCAAAGTTCTTGAAATGTTCCGTATTGTCTGACCTTCATGTCTTAAAGTAATGATGGACTGTCGTTTCTCTTTGCTTATTTGAGCTGTTCTTGCCATAATATGGACTTGGTCTTTCACCAAATAGGGCTATCTTCTGTATACCAACCCTACCTTGTCACAACACAACTGATTGGCTCAAATGCATTAAGAAGGAAATAAATTCCACAAATTAACTTAAGGCACACCTGTTAATTGAAATGCATTCCAGGTGACTACCTCATGAAGCTGGTTGAGAGAATGCCAAGAGTGCAAAGCTGCCATCAAGGCAAAGGGTGGCTACTTTACAGAATCTCTTTGTTTAACACTTTTTTTGTTACTACATGATTCCATATGTGTTATTTCATAGTTTTGATGTCTTCACTATTATTCTACAATGTAGAAAATAGTAAAAAATAAAGAAAAACCCTTGAATGAGTAGGTGTGTCCAAACTTTTGACTGGTAGTGTACATAGTGTACACTAACTGTAAGTTGCTCTGGATAAGAGCGTCTGCTAAATGACTCAAATGTAAATGTAAAATATATATATATATATATACAGTGGGGAGAACAAGTATTTGATATACTGCCGATTTTGCAGGTTTTCCTACTTACAAAGCATGTAGAGGTCTGTAATTTTTATCATAGGTACACTTCAACTGTGAGAGACGGAATCTAAAACAAAAATCCAGCAAATCACATTGTATGATTTTTAAGTAATTAATTTGCATTTTATTGCATGCCATAAGTATTTGATCACCTACCAACCAGTAAGAATTCCGGCTCTCACAGACCTGTTAGTTCTTCTTTAAGAGGCCCTCCTGTTCTCCACTCATGACCTGTATTAACTGCACCTGTTTGAACTCGTTACCTATATAAAAGACACCTGTCCACACACTCAATCAAACAGACTCCAACCTCTCCACAATGGCCAAGACCAGAGAGCTGTGTAAGGACATCAGGGATAAAATTGTAGACCTGCACAAGGCTGGGATGGGCTACAGGACAATAGGCAAGCAGCTTGGTGAGAAGGCAACAACTGTTGGCACAATTATTAGAAAATGGAAGAAGTTCAAGATGACGGTCAATCACCCTCGGTCTGGGGCTCCATGCAAGATCTCACCTCGTGGGGCATCAATGATCATGAGGAAGGTGAGGGATCAGCCCAGAACTACACGACAGGACCTGGTCAATGACCTGAAGAGAGCTGGGACCACAGTCTCAAAGAAAACCATTAGTAACACACTACGCCGTCATGAATTAAAATCCTGCAGCGCACGCAAGGTCCCCCTGCTCAAGCCAGCCATGTCCAGGCCCGTCTAAAGTTTGCCAATGACCATCTGGATGATCCAGAGGAGGAATGGGAGAAGGTCATGTGGTCTGATGAGACAAAAATATAGCTTTTTGGTCTAAACTCCACTCGCCGTGTTTGGAGGAAGAAGAAGGATGAGTACAACCCCAAGAACACCACCCCAACTGAGAAGCATGGAGGTGGAAACATCATTCTTTGGAGATGCTTTTCTGAAAAGGGGACAGGACGACTGCACCGTATTGAGGGGAGGATGGATGGGGCCATGTATCGCGAGATCTTGGCCAACAACCTCCTTCCCTCAGTAAGAGCATTGAAGATGGGTCGTGGCTGGGTCTTCCAGCATGACAACGACCCGAAACACACAGCCAGGGCAACTAAGGAGTGGCTCCGTAAGAAGCATCTCAAGGTCCTGGAGTGGCCTAGCCAGTCTCCAGACCTGAACCCAATAGAAAATCTTTGGAGGGAGCTGAAAGTCCGTATTGCCCAGCGACAGCCCCGAAACCTGAAGGATCTGGAGAAGGTCTGTATGTAGGAGTGTGCCAAAATCCCTGCTGCAGTGTGTGCAAACCTGGTCAAGACCTAAAGGAAACGTATGATCTCTGTAATTGCAAACAAAGGTTTCTGTACCAAATATTAAGTTCTGCTTTTCTGATGTTTCAAATAATTATGTCATGCAATAAAATGCAAATTAATTACTTAAAAATCATACAAAGTGATTTTCTGGATTTTTGTTTTACATTCTGTCTCTCACAGTTGGAGTGTACCTATGATAAAAATTACAGACCTCTACATGCTTTGTAAGTAGGAAAACCTGCAAAATCGGCAGTATATCAAATACTTGTTCTCCCCACTGTATCTTTTAAAAATATATTTTCCTTTATTATGGCGGCAGGTAGCTTAGTGGTTAAGAGCGGTGTGCCAGTAACCGAAAGGTCTCTGGTTCTAATCCCCGAGCCGACTAGGTGAAAAATCTGTCGATGTGCCCTTAAGCAAGGCACTTAACCCTAATTGCTCCTGTAAGTCGCTCTGGATAAGAGCGTCTGCTAAATGACTACAATGTAAATGTATTATTTTCCACTAACCCTACCACCTCTCCCCTAATTGCAGCAAAGTAATGAACAACAACACTTAGGCTTCTACTTCCAACTTATACATACTATATACATTTTACGGACACAATCTATTTTACAATAGTTATATTTTGTTTGTTTTTTTACATCACTGGGGTCAAGCTTCCTGCCATCCAGGACCTAGATACTAGGCATGTCAGAGGAAAATCGTCAAAGACTCCAGTCACCCAAGTCATAGACTGTTCTCTCTGCTACCGCACAGCAAGCGGTACCGGAGCGCCAAGTCTAGGACCAAAAGGCTCCTTAACAGCTTCTACCCCCAAGCCATAAGACTGCTGAACAATTAATCCCCTCCCTCCTTTGTTTTTACACTGCTGCTACTCGCTGTTTATCATCTAAGCACAGTCACTTTACCCCTACCGACATGTACAAATTACCTGAACTAACCTGTACCCCAGCCCATTACCTCGGTACCGGTACCCCCTATATATAGCCTCATTATTACCTGGACTAACCTGTACCCCAGCCCATTACCTCGGTACCGGTACCCCCTGTATATAGCCTCATTATTACCTTGACTAACCTGTACCCCAGCACATTACCTCGGTACCGGTACCCCCTGTATATAGCCTCGAAGTCGCGAGAGTGTGACTCCCCATAGTATGTTTTACCAAAGTTGACTGACCCTTAAGGGAACTACACTGCCATAAATGCAAGGAACCCCTCACTGGCAGTTATAGAAAGACCCATATACTGTATAGCCATTGATTCTTGAAGAATATAACTTATAAATGCCTCAAATGTATTTCCCCATCAAAAACCAAAACATAAGCTTGTACAGTGGGGTAAAAAAGTATTTAGTCAGCCACCAATTGTGCAGGTTCTCCCACTTAAAAAGATGAGAGAGGCCTGTACTTTTCATCATAGGTACACGTCAACTATGACAGACTAATTGAGGAAAAAAATTCCATAAAATCACATTGTAGGATTTTAATGAATTTATTTGCAAATTATGGTGGAAAATAAGTATTTGGTCACCTACAAACAAGCAAGATTTCTGGCTCTCACAGACCTGTAACTTCTTCTTTAAGAGGCTCCTCTGTCCTCCACTCGTTATCTGTATTAATGGCACCTGTTTGAACTTGTTATCAGTATAAAAGACACCTGTCCACAACCTCAAACAGTCACACTCCAAACTCCACTATGGCCAAGACCAAAGAGCTGTCAAAGGACACCAGAAACAAAATTGTAGACCTGCACCAGGCTGGGAAGACTGAATCTGCAATAGGTAAGCAGGTTGGTTTGAAGAAATCAACTGTGGGAGCAATTATTAGGAAATGGAAGACATACAAGACCACTGATAATCTCCCTCGATCTGGGGCTCCACGCAAGATCTCACCCCGTGGGGTCAAAATGATCACAAGAACGGTGAGCAAAAATCCCAGAACCACACGGGGGGACCTAGTGAATGACCTGCAGAGAGCTGGGACCAAAGTAACAAAGCCTACCATCAGTAACACACTACGCCGCCAGGGACTCAAATCCTGCAGTGCCAGATGTGTCCCCCTGCTTAAGCCAGTACATGTCCAGGCCCGTCTGAAGTTTGCTAGAGTGCATTTGGATGATCCAGAAGAGGATTGGGAGAATGCCATATGGTCAGATGAAACCAAAATATAACTTTTTGGTAAAAACTCAACTCGTCGTGTTTGGAGGACAAAGAATGCTGAGTTGCATCCAAAGATCACCATACCTACTGTGAAGCATGGGGGTGGAAACATCATGCTTTGGGGCTGTTTGTCTGCAAAGGGACCAGGACGACTGATCCGTGTAAAGGAAAGAATGAATGGGGCCATGTATCGTGAGATTTTGAGTGAAAACCTCCTTCCATCAGCAAGGGCATTGAAGATGAAACGTGGCTGGGTCTTTCAGCATGACAATGATCCCAAACACACCGCCCGGGCAACGAAGGAGTGGCTTCGTAAGAAGCATTTCAAGGTCCTGGAGTGGCCTAGAAAATCTTTGGAGGGAGTTGAAAGTCTGTGTTGCCCAGCGACAGCCCCAAAACATCACTGCTCTAGAGGAGATCTGCATGGAGGAATGGGCCAAAATACCAGCAACAGTGTGTGAAAACCTTGTGAAGACTTACAGAAAACGTTTGACCTGTGTCATTGCCAACAAAGGGTATATAACAAAGTATTGAGAAACTTTTGTTATTGACCAAATACTTATTTTCCACCATAATTTGCTAATAAATTCATAAAAAATCCTACAATGTAATTTTCTGGATTTTTTTTCTCTCATTTTGTCAGTCATAGTTGACGTGTACCTATGATGAAAATTACAGGCCTCTCTCATCTTTTTAAGTGGGAGAACTTGCACAATTGGTGGCTGACTAAATACTTTTTTCCCCCACTGTATAATGCCACTGGTTGTAAACAAACACTGTATATCTTCAAAAACAGGTTAAAACTATGATTTTGACCTCATGGATGGCCAGTCCTTGTATTCATAGTGTAGTGAATTCAGTGGGTAGCCCTGAGCTGGACTCAAACCTGGGTCCAGAGACTGTCAAGCCAACACCTTATAACTGTTATACCAAGATGTCTGAACTTCTTGATGAGGTCGCTAGGTTTTGGGTTAAGGTTGCTACAATAACTTTCTCTATGAATTTGAGAGTGGTTACATTTCTCCAGCCCCCAATTTTGCTGCTGTTTAAAACCTAGGTTGCCCCTTTAAAAAAAGCCACACATCAATCAATCAACCAATCTGCAGTTCAAACAATAACAAAGCTGTCATTCCACCACTGTTTTGGTAATAAGATGAGGATGGGACTGGAGAAATGTAACTACTCTCAAAATCATAGACAGACCTATGGATGCAAGGACTGACCATCCATGATATCAATATTATAGTTTTAACCATGTTGAGGCGATACAGTGTTGGTTTACATTTACATTGTTTCTAAACATTGGAGTAAAAAAAGCTTATTTTGGGATCTGATGGGGTACGACAGATGAACTAAGCTCAATGAGGCATGTGTTATATTCTTCAAGAATCAATGGATATATATAAATAATATAAAAGTCCAAATATGGATGTAGCAACTGCAGATTCCCCCTTTAACACCACACATCAGTTCAACAACTGCAGAGTTTGTGCCTCTGTTTTTAAGACAGTACTTACTAGTGTTAATCAGGGCCTGGTTTCTCAAAAGCATCTTACTGCTAAGTTCATCATTAGAATCATTGGATGCCTTAAGATGCCTTTGGGAAACCGGAACCAGATATCCAGTTTCCTCCTCTTCTTCCTCCTCCTTTTTCGATGTGACAGTCATCTCCTCCTCCTCCTCTTTCACTCCAAACACGGGAGCCTCCTCTTCTTTCACTGTAACATCCTCCTCCTCTTTCACTCTGAACGCGTCTTCCTCTTCTTTCACTGTAACATCCTCCTCCTCTTTCACTCTGAACGCGTCTTCCTCTTCTTTCACTGTAACGTCTTTCTCTTCTTCTTTCACGGTAACAGCATCACCCTCTACTTGTTTTTGTATTGTAACATCCTCCTCTTCCTCCTCCTCTTCCACTAGAGCTTCTTTCTCCGAGGTGTCTGACTAACTGCAAGCTACCGAGGTGTCTGACTAACTGTTGCTGCTGTTGAAAGAAGCGTCCCGTCCACTAGATTATACATCACACTAGCAGCATAGCCTTCAAGTCCCACATCGCCATCTGCTGACTGGAGTAAGGCTGAACGATTTTGGAAAATAATCTAATTGCGATTTTTTGCCCCCAATATTGCGATTGCGATTTAATATGCGATTTAATTTATTTATCCTTTTTCCCCTACAAAACATAATGAATGATTTAAATATGACCAACACAATAGTATATACATTTAGTGTGAAATGTTCTTTCCCATAGGCTGGGTCTATTTGTTAGAATTAAATTCAAACATGTATGACTTGAAATAAATGACATTTTTATTGAACTGCTCATTACAGAAACATCTGTGGCTTTGCCACTGTGCATTTAAATAATTTAAACAAAGGCATGAACTTTGTAAACACTGTGTGCAAAAGGTACAGTCTTAAGAAAAAAATAATTTTAAATTGTATGTATCTTACTGCTCCCAAGTCAGTAACATTTCACACAACTGAAACAAGGAATTTGCTTTGAAAATATTTTGTAAAATCAAAGTAAATAAAGTTATAAATAAAAAATGAGAAATGCACTTTTAATTTAGACAAACTATTTTTTATAAACGATTTGAATATTATAATATAAAATAGATGAGCCTCACTTATCTCAAGTACACAACAATAACACACCACACAGACTAAAGTTCACTACGAGTATGGCACTGCCAGCCATACTTATCCAACAGTTCTGTTCTCAGTGGCTCACAGGTTTTTTGCTAAGAAAACCAGAATATTGACTTTTTCTGGCTTCAAGGATGAGCGAGTGCAAGTCACAATATTCCCTCCTGTGCTAAAAAGACGCTCTGAGGGAGCGCTTGTAGCAGGTACACAAAGATACTTGCGTGCCATGGTGCACAACTGTGGGTAGCTGATCTTGTGCACCCTCCACCAAGCCAATGGATCATCTTCTCCATCAATGGTAGGAGTCATCAGGTAATTGTTTATCTCTGCCTCTGCGACATCTTCAAGATTTACAGGCAAAGAAGGAGAGGCTGAACTGGTCTTGAAAAAACTGCCAAGAGACCTCTTCGTCTTTTCCCCCAAGGACTGTGCACTTTGAGGCATCTGAACAGTTTCAGTACGAGACCTCTTCTCCTATTAGATGAAAACAACAGCCATTAGTTTTCCAGTTAGATTTTACAGAAAATTTTTGTTTTTGTGAAATACATAATTATTTACCCAATGATATGTACGTTGTGCCAAGTCTACTATCTCTGTCTTCAGACGAGTCTTGATAGCAGGGATGTTGTCTGTACTGATGTACTGTATTTTGAACCTAGGGTCCAGGAAACAGGCAACATCCAAAAGCTCCTGGATGTTTGGGTCTCCATATTTGTTATTGAGGTATGCTAGGACTTTGGTTTTTATTGATTTAGTCAGGTCAGTGTCCTCAGCATCTTCAGCCAGGACTGATGTGGCAAAAAGGTGGAGAACTGGCTTGAGGTAGGAGATGCTTACATACTCCTCTCCAGAAAGAGCATCAGTAAACTCCAGTAGAGGATGCAGTGCCTTGTGAATCGACTCCAACACGTCAATATCCTGCCAGGTTGGGATAAGGGAGCGTGCATATCGATCTCCAGACAATACCTGAGAAATGGCTTTGGCCTGTTCAAGCACTCTGGCAATCATCATTTCTTTAGAACCCCATCTTGTTGGGCACTCCGTTATGAGGTTGTGCTCAGGGAGTTTGAGCTCTCTCTGTGCCTCCGTCAGGGCTGCTTTCTTCTTCCAACTGTGGGAAAAGTGCCCCACCAGCTTCCTGCACAGTGCTGTTGCCCTTGACACTCTGTCATCTTTGAGTGCATTTTCTAAAAGAAATAAAAAGTAGTGTATTACACACAATTTGAGTTTTGATACAAGGCTCTCACTATTACACACTCAAATTAGCTGTAATTCTGAAATACACACATCCACAACACATCCTCTCTCTCTCTCTCAATTCAAAGGGTCTTTATTTGCATGTCAATTCTCTCTCTCTTTCTCTCTCTCTCTCTCTCATAAACACTAAAAAAACATGTAAAAAACAAAAACAAGAAAAGAAAAAAAATGCAGGTGGGCATTCCACCACAGACAGACATATGATATAAGCAAGTAAAATGAATTTACATATTAGAAAAGGAGTGGAAGTATGAATTTATTTAATCCCATCCGATTTATATAATATCATTTATATATATTTGTATATTCAGCTTTACTAATCGACGCATCTCTCTCTCTCGCACTCGCGCACACACACACACACACACACACACACAAACACACACACACACACACACACACACACACACACACACACACACACACACACACACGATAACTTACCAATGGCAAGATGTAATCTGTGGCCAAAACATTGGAGCCTCGTCCATTCATTAAGCCGCGCAGCAAGCACCATATTCGACGCGTTGTCCGTCGTGATGCAGACGTGATTCTCCTCGTGGAGATCCCAGCTGACAAGCCCTTCTCTCAGGCCGGCTGCAATATTTTCCCCTGTGTGATCGTCTGGGAAGTAGGTAGTTTGTAGGCAGCGAGCTCGGAGGTTGAAATCTTCATCAATAAAATGGACTGTAAGACTCTGGTACGGCTCAGCTGTGCGGCTTGACCACATATCAGTAGTGCTAGCAAAAAACTCCACCGTTTTAAGTTCCGCGGCGACTTTCTCTTTGCACTTTTTGTACAGCTCCGGTATGGCAGTCTGACTGAAGTATGTGCGGGAGGGTATACTGTAACGTTTATCAAGCGTATGTATTAATGCCATGAACCCAGGCTTGGTCACCGTGCTGAGAGGCATCATATCTTTGGCTATGAACTCGGTTATTGTCCGAGTGATTTCTCCGTGCCGTTTTGAATTACGTTCATACGGAGTGACACTTTCGAACATTTCTGTCAGTGATCCCTGTCTTGAGGTATTTGGCTTGTCTCGCGCACTGATGCTCGGCATTTTGGTCATACAACTGTCATGCATTGATTTGTGGTATTTTTTTAAGTGCTGAAACAGGTTTGTAGTGTTACCCCGTGAAGTAGCAATCGGAGCACGGCATGCTCTGCACAACACCTGACGCTGCTCAGCATCTTCTTTTTTAAAACCAAAATAGTTCCACACCACCGACGTGCTGTTCCTCTTCGATATTAAAGTATCAGCTGTGTCAGTTTCTGACTGTTCCGTCGAGCAAGAGGCCATTGCACTGGACAGCATGAAAAGTCGCGTCACGTGACCACCTCAAATCGCGCACGTTGCGATTAGAAAATCGCGTTCAGTCAAATCGCGATATTATCGCGAATGCAATTAATCGTTCAGCCCTAGACTGGAGTGGGTAACGAAGTTGAGGGAAATGTAGATTTAATTTTCAGACAAAAGGTTAAAGGGTAGGAAGCATGAGTTTTTACTCACCAATGTAACAACACAGTGTCGTTTTAAAGACTTAAGAACTTAGTTGTAGTCACGATCTGGTTATCTATTAAGTTCAAACAGTTATGTTTTTGCTTTATTACATATTTATTAACTTATTTCGGGATATCTTCTAAACTACCCACAATGCACTATTTCTCAACGTCATATGGGGGATCTACTCTGTGCTACCGAGTTTGTATGCTAGCTCGGAAGCTAGCTCAAGCTGGCTAACGTTAGCCACGCCTCATGTTTTTCATGCACTGTGTGGTTGTGTTATCTAGTGGGAACCCGTTAACACGGTTCAGCTCTGGTACCTTCTTGCGGTGGGCTCAAAAGAAAAGAGAAAATCAGACCTGCTTGTTCCTTTTTGTTTTGTTAACTTTTCAGTAGGGATCTTAGATTTGATACCGGAGCTACAAGGAATGCGTTGAAATCCCTAAGCAGTATACTTCAAAGCAGTGTGCCGATTCCTGTATCACTTTATCAGCAGCACGTGATCAATGACGTCTGAAGCTTCATTTCGTCAAACAACCACCTGATTGGTTTAGTAATAGGCTTGTTCGACAATGCAGCCGACAAAATGCAGGCGACTGCCGATTGACTGATCTACAAATCACCTTGCATCATAAATAACTACTCATTATATTATTTATAAATCAGTCAACATTTACCCACAATGCAGCATGGATTTGATGCTCTCCAACACGGCCAGTGGTTTAGTAGAAGACATAAAGGCGACGCTGCACAGTCAGTAGGGCGTGTGGGATGTCATCTATAAAAATGTGGCTGTTCTAAATTCTGTGTTGCTCAAAGCCTTGAGTAATGAACCTATTTTTGACACATTTGGCTGGAAAGCGTCGATGCTACAGGAAGCTTCGTTTCCCCCTCATCACTACTTCTCAGCATGTTCTCTGGGAAGTAGACTACGGGAGTTTTTGTAACTTTTTCCACTTTTGGCTTTACTGCTAGCGCGCTAGCTGACTGACATCTGGAATCTATCTATTTTGGATGTTGGGGATTTTCCCCTGCCATCATTCTGTATGTCTCTGCTCTTTTGATCTGCAGTTATGTTTCAGTTGGGTTTTGTTAGTTGGGTTCTAACTGGGTCTCCGGAAGTTGGGCTCCAGCTCGTAGACCATAGCTAGTTGGCTAAATAGCTAACATTAGCTGGCTGGCTAAGATAACTGCATATAGATAACATGATTTGATATGGACCATAGCTAGTTGGCTAAATAGCTAACGTTAGCTGGCTGGCTAAGATAACTGCATATAGATAACATAGCTAGTTGGCTAAATAGCTAAAGTTAGCTGGCTGGCTAAGATAACTGCATATAGATAACGTTCTATGATATTTTGGTTAGATGGCGTTATGTATTTCCAAAACGTTGGTTTTCCACCATTGGATGCCCTATTATGCACATGCAACATGGTCTAGGGAAAGGCGCCTGTTCAACGTCGCACTGAAGACTGTTTCAGAACCGTGGACAGCGACTGCTATCCAACGAGGGAGAAAGCGCATTTGTTATGAAATAATATAATTTTTATTAGTTTTGCACCATTGTTCTAACCATATACAATGTCTTAGAGTGATGGACAGTGCCATCCCCACGACCTCCACAATGGATCAGTCCACTCAGACAGGCCTCCACAATGGATCAGTCCACTCAGACAGACCTCCACAATGGATCAGTCCACTCAGACAGGACTCCACAATGGATCAGTCCAAAGACCCGAAACACACAGCCAGGGCAACTAAGGAGTGGCTCCGTAAGAAGCATCTCAAGGTCCTGGAGTGGCCTAGCCAGTCTCCAGACCTGAACCCAATAGAAAATCTTTGGAGGGAACTGAAAGTCCGTATTGCTCAGCGACAGCCCCGAAACCTGAAGGATCTGGAGAAGGTCTGTATGGAGGAATGGGCTAAAATCCCTGCTGCAGTGTGTGCAAACCTGGTCAAGACCTACAGGAAACGTATGATCTCTGTAATTGCAAACAAAGGTTTCTGTACCAAATATTAAGTTCTGCTTTTCTGATGTATCAAATACCTATG
The DNA here is from genome assembly GCF_964263955.1 of Coregonus lavaretus. Lineage (NCBI taxonomy): Eukaryota > Metazoa > Chordata > Actinopteri > Salmoniformes > Salmonidae > Coregonus > Coregonus lavaretus. The sequence continues at coordinate 3,759,482 of NW_028161510.1, read as the reverse complement.
TCATGCAATAAAATGTATGGAGAAAAAAAAAAATTAGTAGTTAACGTGGCCAAATGTTTTCCTCCAAGTTGTAAGCAGCACAACAGCCTGCACGACAAGTCTGTGTTTCACTGTGTCCTTAGCCCCGGCCTGCCGAGCACTGCTTTACGCCGAGGGAATGTAGCTAGCTGGCTAACCTCGTCCCACACTGCGTGGAAGTGTCTGGGAAGGAGATTACTAGCTAGCTAGCACAAGCTAGTGTAGCCCTAGAGGAAGAGAGAGAACCAACTCACGGGAATATCTCTCCTTCCAGCAGGTGGCGTTTTTGTATGGAGGTCAATGAGCTGGTCCAAGTTGGTCAACAAAATGAATGGCTTACGTGCTACGTGATGTTTACTTGATCGAATAGAAGTTTCGTAATGCTTAAGTTGTTCTGAGTGTACTGATAAGTAGGACACGTGACATACCGACAACTTTGAGAAAAAACACTATAGGAGATGGCTTTGCAAATTCATAACATGATGCTAGTAGCATAGCATCTCTCACCATTGAATTGACAAGCGAACTCCAAATATCCAAAGTGAAAAACACATTTAAGGCGGTACTTACTGGTGTTAATCAGATCTCCCATCTCCCCCTCTTCCAATATGACAGTAATCTCTCCCTCCTCCTTCACTCCAAAAACGGCATCCTCCTCTATCTCTTCTTTCACTGTAACATCCTCCCCCTCTTTCACTCTGAACGCGTCTTCCTCTTCTTTCACTGTAACATCTTCCTCCTCTTTCACTCTGAACGCGTCTTCCTCTTCTTTCACTCTGAACGCGTCTTCCTCTTCTTTCACTGTAACGTCTTTCTCTTCTTCTTTCACGGTAACAGCATCACCCTCTACTTGTTTTTGTATTGTAACATCCTCCTCTTCCTCTTTCACTAGAGCTTCTTTCTCCGTCCAGCAGACCTCCTCTTCTTTAGCAGGAGGAGAGTAGCTTAGTGAGCTCATGGTCGGGGATGTTAGCTAGCTAGGCTAGTGCTAACTTAACAAGCCAGCTAGCTGACTAATAACAACTTAATATTAAATTAAATAGGTTAACAAGTAGATACGTCCGAAGTGTGTTTAAAACACAGTAGCTAATATACACCGAAAGCGTCTAGAGCTTGAATCTTTCGGCTGTTGGCTAACCAGCTACGGAGGTGGTTGACTGTTGCCTCCCGTCCACTAGATTATACGTCACGCTTTAAGCATCGCCTGAAAGACACACATCGCCATCTGCTGACTGGAGTGTGTATCGCAGTTGAGGAAAATATTTTATTTTCAAAGTTTATTTTAAATGTATATAATTATATAATACTATTATATTGAGACATATATATTGTTATTTAGCAGACGCTCTTATCCAGAGATGAAAAATGAGAAAAATGTTGTAAATTGATTTGCATTTTTAATGAGGGAAATAAGTATTTGACCCCTTTGCAAAACATTACTTAGTACTTGGTGGCAAAACCCTTGTTGGCAATCACAGAGGTCAGACGTTTCTTGTAGTTGGCCACCAGGTTTGCACACATCTTAGAAGGGATTTTGTCCCACTCCTCTTTGCAGATCTTCTCCAAGTCATTAAAGGTTTCGAGGCTGACGTTTGGCAACTCAAACCTTCAGCTCCCACCACAGATTTTCTATGGGATTAAGGTCTGGAGACTGGCTAGGCCACTCCAGGACCTTAACGTGCTTCTTCTTGAGCCACTCCTTTGTTGCCTTGGCCGTGTGTTTTGGGTCATTGTCATGCTGGAATACCCATCCACGACCCATTTTCAATGCCCTGGCTGAGGGAAGGAGGTTCTCACCCAAGATTTGACGGTACATGGCCCCGTCCATCGTCCCTTTGATGCGGTGAAGTTGAAAGATTACCACCTGTGATAGATTACCACCTGTGATAGATTACCACCTGTGATAGATGACCACCTGTGATAGATTACCACCTGTGATAGATTACCACCTGTGATAGATTACCACCTGTGATAGATTACCACCTGTGATAGCGAAACACTGTCCTCTCCATTACTCCAGCCAAATAGTATCAAATACTTGTTCTCCCCACTGTATATGCAGTTATCTTAGCCAGCCAGCTAACTTTAGCTATTTAGCCAACTAGCTATGTTATTTCTCCCCACTGTATATATATTGTTATTTAGCAGACGCTCTTATCCAGAGCGACTTACAGGAGCAATTAGGGTTAAGTGTCTTGCTCAAGGGCACATCGACAGATTTTTCACCTCTACTGTATTTTAGTCAATGCCACTCCTACATTGCTCATCCTAATATTTATATATTTCTTAATTCCATTATTTTACTTTTAGATTTGTGTGTATTGTTGTGAATTGTTAGATACTACTGCACTGTTGGAGCTAGGAACACAAGCGTTTTCGCTACACCCGCAATAGCATCTGCTAAATATGTGTACGTGACCAATACAATTTGATTTGATTTGAATTCACCTTTCAGCAGGACAATAATCTAAAACACACACGGCCAAATCTCCACTGGAGTTGCTTATCAACAAGACAGGGAATGTTCCTGAGTGGCAGAGTTACAGTTTGGACTTAAATCTGCTTGGAAATCTATGGCAAGACTTGAAAATGGTTGTCTAGCAACGATCAACATCCAATTTGATAGAACTTGAAGAATTCTGAAAATAATAATGGGTAAATGTTGCACAATCCAAGTGTGCAAAGCTCTTAGAGACTCACCCAAAGAGACTCACAGCTGTAATCTCTGCCAAAGGTGATTCTACCATATATTGACTCAGCGTGGTGTGAATACTTAAATAAAAATTATTAACTAATATACTAAGTATATATTTAATTTAAGTATATTAATATATACTTAAAATTTGTAAATGAGATATTTCAAAAATGTCTAAAAACATGTTTTCACTTTGTCCTTTTTTTATTTGATTATTATTTATTTTTTTCACCTTCATTTAACCAGGTAAGCCAGTTGAGAACAAGTTCTCATTTACAACTGCGACCTGGCCAAGATAAAGCAAAGCAGTGCGATAAAAACAACAACACAGAGTTACATATGGGGTAAAACAAAACATAAAGTCAAAAATACAACAGAAAATATATATACAGTATGTGCAAATGTAGCAAGTTATGGAGGTAAGGCAATAAATAGGCTATAGTGCAAAATAATTACAATTAGTATTAACACTGGAATGATAGATGTGCAAGAGATGATGTGCAAATAGAGATACTGGGGTACAAATGAGCAAAAATAAATAACAACATAGGGATGAGGTAGTTGGGCGGGCTAATTTCAGATGGGCTGTGTACAGGTGCAGTGATCGGTAAGCTGCTCTGACAACTGATGCTTAAAGTTAGTGAGGGAGATAAGAGTCTCCAGCTTCAGAGATTTTTGCATTTCATTCCAGTCATTGGCAGCAGAGAACTGGAAGGAATGGCGGCCAAAGGAGGTGTTGGCTTTGGGGATGACCAGAGAGATATACCTGCTGGAGCGCATACTACGGGTGGGTGTTGCTATGGTGACCAATGAGCTAAGATAAGGCGGAGATTTGCCTAGCAGTGATTTATAGATGGCCTGGAGCCAGTGGGTTTGGCGACGAATATGTAGTGAGGACCAGCCAACAAGAGCGTACAGGTCACAGTGGTGGGTAGTATATGGGGCTTTGGAGACAAAACGGATGGCACTGTGATAGACTACATCCAATTTGCTGAGTAGAGTGTTGGAGGCTATTTTGTAAATGACATCGCCGAAGTCAAGGATCGGTAGGATAGTCAGTTTTACGAGGGCATGATTGGCAGCATGAGTGAAGGAGGCTTTTTTGCGAAATAGGAAACCGATTCTAGATTTAACTTTGGATTGGAGATTCTTAATGTGAGTCTGGAAGTTGAGTTTACAGTCTAACCAGACACCTAGGTATTTGTAGTTGTCCACATACTCTAGGTCAGACCCGTCGAGAGTAGTGATTCTAGTCGGGTGGGCGGGTGCAAGCAGCGTTCGGTTGAAGAGTGTGCATTTAGTTTTACTAGTGTTTAAGAGCAGTTGGAGGCTACGGAAGGAGTGTTGTATGGCATTGAAGCTCGTTTGGAGGTTTGTTAACACAGTGTCCAATGAAGGGCCAGATGTATACAAAATGGTGTCGTCTGCGTAGAGGTGGATCTGAGAGTCACCAGCAGCAAGAGCGACAGACAGTGTGGTGAAGAAGGCGCAACAGAGCCTCTCCAACCTCAGGAGGTGAAATAAATTTGGCTTGGCCTTTAGGAAGGACTAAAAGATAATCAAGGACATCAACCACCCGAGCCACTGCCTGTTCACCCCGCTATCATCCAGAAGGCGAGATCAGTACAGGTGCATGAAAGCTGGGACCGAGAGACTGAAAAACAGCTACTATCTCAAGGCCATCAGACCGTTAAACAGCCATCACTAGCACATTAGAGGCTGCTGCCTATAGACAGCGACTATAAATCACTGGCCACTTTAAGAAATGGAACACTAGCCACTTTAATAATGTTTACATATCTTGCATTACTCATCTCATATGTATATACTGTATTCTATACTATTCTACGGTATCGTAGTCACTTTAATAATGTTTACATATCTTGCATTACTCATCTCATATGTATATACTGTATTCTAAACTATCTATTGCATCTTAGTCCATGCCGCTCTGTCATTGCTTGTCCATATATGTATATATTCTTAATTAATTCCTTACTAGTTTTGTGTGTATCGGGTATATGTTGTGGAATTGTTAGATATTACTTGTTAGATATTACTGCACTGTCGGAGCTAGAAGCACAAGCATTTCGCTACACCCGCAATAACATCTGCTGAACACGTGTATGTGACCAATAAAATGTGATTTTATATTTTTTATTTATTTCTTTTTTGGATTTGTGTGTATTGTTTTGAATTATTAGGTATTACTGGAGCTAGAAACATAAGCATTTCGCTGCACCTGCGATAACATATGCAAAATATGTGTACATGACAAATACAATTTCATTTGATTTATGTGCTTGTTTTCATTAAATAAATGCTTCAAAATTCACAAAAAGTGACGTTATAGAGTCTCATAGAACACAACACATAAGAACTCCTAAGCCTGTGTTTACCACAGACCTTATTTTCGGTGTTTATCCAAAAACCCTACAAAAAAAAAAACATTTCAAAAAGACGCCATTACTATTTCTCTCTATTGGCGTCTTTCAGCGGTGCATTCAGGTCGCCTGAACGTTTGCTACGTTGTGGAACGGTTTGTGCTAAACGACACAGACTTTGAGATACGTTTGCTCCGTTCGGTGGGTGTGCCAGGGTGTGGCTGTAATCAATGAGTGACATATTTAAAGGGAGCTGTGCATTTTTAACACACAACCCAACCCCTCCCCGTTTTTCAACTAGTCGTTCGTGTACAGTACCGTTTTTGGTTCAATTTAACGTTGTATTACGTTTGTATGTACTGAACGTAGCCCAGTCGATGCTGCCAGTGTGACGTATAATCTAGTGGACGGGAAGCTTCTTCGAGAACAACAACGCCACCTCGTTAGCGTGCTATCCAACACCGCCGAAACATTTAAGCCCTTCAGACCAATTTCGGTGTATATTTGCCACTGTGTTTTGAACACACTTCTGTCGTATCTACTAGTTACCCAATTTAATGTAATATTTACGTTGTTAGTCAGCTAAATTAGCCTGGCCCTAAGCTAATGCTAACTAACATCCCCGACCATGAGCTCACTAAGCTACTCTCCTCCTGCTAAAGAAGAGGAGGTCTGCTGGACGGAGAAAGAGGGTCTGTGGCTGAACGTTGTCGTGAAAGAGGAGGAGGAAGAGGAGGATGTCACAGTAAAGAAAGAAGTAGAGGGTGAAGCTGTTACAGTGAAAGAAGAAGAGGAAGACGTTACAGTGAAAAAAGAGGAAGAAACGTTCAGAGTGAAAGAGGAGGAGGATGTTACGGTGAAGGAAGAGATAGAGGAGGATGCAGGTTTTGGAGTGGAAGAGGAGGCGGAAGAAGAGGAGGAAGAGGAGGAAGAAGAGGAGGAAGAAGAGGAGGAGGAGGAAGAAGAAGAGGAGGAGGAGACTGAAGATAGGATTAACGCCAGTAAGTACAGTCTTAAACAGGGGCACCGACAAAACGCTAAAAATTGATCAATGCATCCAATAACATTGACAGTAATACAGTGGGGTCTGAAATGATTGGGGGGGGGGGGGCTCTTGGCATCAGGATCAACCTTTTCCTGTTTTAAAGCTAGTTTACTACAATTCTACACATTTTGACATGGCTTATGTCATGCTATCTGAGTGACTCAAACATAACAAAATGCCATTAGATTCTCCCTGACGGTCTAGTTTTTATTTTGGGGATTGTTAGTTCTCATGGATGATCTTATAATAAATAACAATAAAAAATACCTCAATTATTTCCTCTATGTCCTTTATATCTGGTTTTAGTCGTTTTAAGTCTAAACTGCAACGATTCTAAATGAATATAAGGGAAATACTGGAGTAATGTTTTCCTCTCAATTAGGTAGGGGTGAAAAGTATTGACACCCCTGTTTTCAAACCCTTTCAATACCTCACCTTGGGAGGATGACGGCACTGAGCCTTTTTCTAAGATGTTTAATGATTTGGAGAACACATTGGGAGGGATCTTAGACGATTCCCCCATACAGAGTCCTTCCAGATCCTTGATATCCCTCATCTGCACTTATGGACTGCCCCTCTTCAATTCAAAACCACAGGTTTTCAATGGGGTTAAAGTCTGGAGACTGAGATGGCCATGCATTCTCATTTTGACACCAAACCACAGGTTTTCAATGGGGTTAAAGTCTGGAGACTGAGATGGCAGTGCATTCTCATTTTGACACCAAACCACAGGTTTTCAATGGGGTTAAAGTCTGGAGACTGAGATGGCCATGCCATCTTAAGAGAGTCATAGTTACTGGCAACGCTTCATTGAATTTCTTCACTGTGATGTGAGGAGCACCGGCGAAGCGGGGCTTGTCTCCTTTGAATATCATTCATTTGACATTCGATTGATCCGCGTGGCGGTAGTTGACCCTTTTCCGGCTTCCAGATTGGCCGTCAGTCGTCCTGTCAGTCATCCATGTGCTACGCACTACTTACCTGGATTGAGATCGCCAAAGGGCTAGCGCTACTGTATCTGGGGTCCTCCGGCTAGGGTGGGCCATCCGTTTCCTACTGCTAGGGTGGGCCATCCATTTCCTACTGCTAGGGTGGGCCATCCGTTTCCTACTGCTAGGGTGGGCCATCCATTTCCTACTGCTAGGGTGGGCCATCCGTTTCCTACTGCTAGGGTGGGCCATCCGATCCTACTGCTAGGGTGGGCCATCCGTTTCCTACTGCTAGGGTGGGCCATCCGTTTCCTACTGCTAGGGTGGGCCATCCGTTTCCTACTGCTAGGGTGGGCCATCCGTTTCCTACTGCTAGGGTGGGCCATCCGTTTCCTACTGCTAGGGTGGGCCATCCGTTTCCTACTGCTAGGGTGGGCCATCCGTTTCCTACTGCTAGGGGTGGGCCATCTGTTTCCTACTGCTAGGGTGGGCCATCCGTTTCCTACTGCTAGGGGTGGGCCATCCGTTTCCTACTGCTAGGGTGGGCCATCCGTTTCCTACTGCTAGGGGTGGGCCATCCGTTTCCTACTGCTAGGGTGGGCCATCCGTTTCCTACTGCTAGGGTGGGCCATCCGTTTCCTACTGCTAGGGTGGGCCATCCGTTCCTACTGCTAGGGTGGGCCATCCGTTCCTACTGCTAGGGTGGGCCATCCGTTTCCTACTGCTAGGGTGGGCCATCCGTTTCCTACTGCTAGGGTGGGCCATCCGTTTCCTACTGCTAGGGTTGGGCCATCCGTTTCCTACTGCTAGGGTGGGCCATCCGTTTCCTACTGCTAGGGTGGGCCATCCGTTTCCTACTGCTAGGGTGGGCCATCCGTTCCTACTGCTAGGGTGGGCCATCCGTTTCCTACTGCTAGGGTGGGCCATCCGTTTCCTACTGCTAGGGTGGGCCATCCGTTTCCTACTGCTTGTCTCCGTCTGGCATTCCCAAGAAACCTGAGGGCAATATAACAAGAGGGATTATTCGGCCGGTATTTCGGAGGTAGCGCCCTCGGCTATTGTATGCAAATGTACGATTATTTGTTAGCTTATGCTTGTGTGATACTTGTTACCATTCCTGCCCCTCGCACCTCACTGTGTGCGTGTCAGTATTGATGGCTGTGTGTTGTGATTGGGGGGCACTTTGATTACCGTGCACTCTCTGGTTTGCTCCCTCGGCCTGCACCGTCGTCAGCGTGCACCCTGTTCTGACGACCGCCCAAGTGGTCTCCCAATTTTGTTGGGGTTTTCGTTGTTAGGAGTACCAAGGAATATCAGATCCACTTGACCTGATGCGGCCCCGGGTGATTTAAACACCCTCCTCACTCGGGGCCTCTTCCTCCAGCCGGTCGGCACAGAAACATTCTCTCAGCAGATCGATGGAGTAGAGCAGGACTCTCCGGCTCACCAGCTTTGTGAAGGCCGCCTTTTGGGACTGCGATACTCCCATTGCTCGCAGCACCAGATTGTTCCGTGTGGGCCACTTGCCCCCTACCAGGAATCCAAAGAACGTGACCTTGTTGACTCCCGACAGCATCTCCCGGGTCGGGTAAACGTTGGCCCTCCATTTGAGCCCATCGATGAACTGGCCTTGCTTGAATCCCACTGTGGAGGGATTGGCAAGCCAGGTATTGCTGGTCTTGTCATTACCGAGGGCCTGCCTCCCTTGAGTTGCCAAGCTGATCTATTTCCGCATTTCCTCCTGCCTCCAATCGCACGGGATTGGGCACCGCGGCGTCACTGAGCCGGTTGGATTTTCTTCGAGGGATGGCCTCCTTGTGTCGCATCCGCCTGCTCTCAACCATGTTCCCTTGAATTCCGCTTCCTCAACTGTGCTGCGAGTTATCCTCCCTGTGCACTCATCTGCCGAGTGCCACAACCGGTGGATCCTTCTGGCCTGGATCGATGGAATCTGGCGGGCCAATTTCACGATGCCCAGGCCCCCCCGTCTCTGTGTTTTGTGTAGAGCAATCCGTTGTAGCCACTCTTTTTCACTGCGGTTCTTATCATTCCAATCGATTGAGTGACTTTAGGTTGCAGTGGTCAGCTTTGTAGGTCAGTCTCGGGACAGCGAAGGAGTTCAACATCTTGACCTTTTTGTGAAGGTTTTAGCGCCGCCCGCCCAATCTTGCATTATCCAATCACGAAGTAGCCCGATCAGTTCCGGTTTAACAATGCCTGCCCATGGGTTTATTTCCATTCCAAGATACTTTTCCGTTTCATCCGGCCCAATCATGTGCACGTCCTCTCCGTTCAGTTTCCAGGCTGAACAGTCATTTCCCTTGAACGAGGTCTCACCCTTTCCGTTGCCGCCTTTCTCAATGAAAAAACTGTGGCTGCACCTTTTAACCCCGTTGGTTGTCAGAATTGTTCCAGAATTGCCATGTTTTGTCCCATACCCTTCACCGAGCTGCTCAACAGCACCAAGTCATCGGCAAACGCTAAAGTGGTGGTCTGGCTGCCTTCCGACCCGACCCCCGAGCCGTGGTCGTTCGAGTGTCTGGATCAACGGATCCAGAGCCAGATTGAACAGCAGAGGTGACATTGGGTCACCTTGCTTAACACCGACCGACATGTCAATCTTTGCGGATTTTACTCCGTCAATGATAATGGAAGTTGTGCTTTTTCTCATAGGTGCTCCGGATCAGCTCCATGATGTGCTGTTCGAGGCCTCTTTGCCCTAGAACACCCTGAAGGTGCGATACAGAGTCAAAGGCCTTCGCAAAGTCCACAAATACCACCGCTAGGGGTGTTCGTTGTTTTTTTTCACTCTTCTTGACGAGCCCCTGTAGCAACATCAAGTTTTCTGAACACCCCGGGGCGGATATGAAGCCCCTCTGTCTTTGATGTACTGGGCAGATACGCGCCAGCCTGGCTGTGATAATCCTTGAGAAGAGCCTTGCCACTACGGATCCGATGGTGATTGGCCTTCACCCTCCGCTCTTCAACCGTTCTGCTGGGTCGGATGTTTTGGGTGTTAGGGTAGTGCGGCACTCTTTGAAGGCCGATGGAAGGGCCCCTGACACCAGCCACATCGAGAATAGGCTAGCCAACTTGTCTCCCTTTGGGTCCCAACTGACCAGACTTTCTCTGGTTACTCCGTCTGGTCCCGCTGCAGTGCCCTTTTTCATTGCTTTGAGGTTTTTGCATACCTCCGTTGCTGAGATCAGATGCTGGAATTCACCATTGTTGGCCCCTCCTTCGGCGCGGAATTGGCCCAGCACATTGAACGGCTTCGTGGCCCGCCACCTGTTG